>NC_067485.1:54142447-54442447 GCF_947179515.1 Apodemus sylvaticus | reverse complement strand
AATTAATATGGGAGGTGGCTTGTAAAAGAACAACAAAGAGACTGAATGTTTTGCTTGATATTTATAATTATTGTGTCAATTTTGAAGAAGATGACCTTATGAGTTACTCTTTTTCTAAAATGACTGCTTTTCACAATCATCACAGCCATTGAACCAGAATCTTACCCTCACCTAATGTCTGTGCCACCCTCCAAGCAGAACCATTCTTCATTGAAACGGTTGATGAATGACTTCATGGATAGACCATCTTAATACACATATCATTTCTTAAATGAATGCAACCTGTTCCCTGTGGGCTAAGAATGATGACAATCACTCAAGTCAAATAGCTTTGACCATAACAGGAAATCTGTATCCAAGTAATTGTGCCTACAATTCATTCCTTGGCGCAGCAGAACTGTCAACTCTTAGCTTAGCTACTATGGAGGTAAAATCCTTTGGTGATGAGAAAGACATTGAAGTACACACTTATTACAATGAACTCCAATGTCTAAAAATTGTTCTTATTTGGGGGTTTCTACCACAGTCAGAGCCTAGATTTTAAGCTCTACTAAAAATAAAACAAACAAACAAACAAAAAGCCTTTATCTTTTTATGTTCATTTAATAACATGTACATTATTTTTATTATTGGTATGAAATATATATATTGTGTTGAATATAATGAAAAATAAAAATGATTAAAAAAATGCACTACAGGTTTTTGTCCAGTCCTATCCTATGGAGGCACTTTCTCAACTGAGGTCCCTTCGTCACAGATGACTTTAGCTTGTATCAAATTAATATAAAACTATCCAGCACAGCAAGTAAGAGTGCTTTGCGCACAAAGACTGAGTTTAAATCTTCCCAGCACTGTGGGGGTGAAAGCAAGAGCACTGCTGTGGCTTGCAGGCCATTAGTGCTATGTTTAACAGCACAGCTCTAGGGACTTGACTTGACTGAGGCAGCAATGGAATGAGGAAAGGACAGACACACAGACAGAAAAAGCAGGGATCAGGTGGGCTGGGCTCTCTGATGTAGAAACCCCAGCACTCAGGAAGTGCATCATATTTATTATATACAGCTGGGCAAGGAGGCAGGGTTATTACATACAGATAAATAAGGAGCAGGGGCTATGGTATATAACTGGATCAAGGAGACAGGTTTAGTTAATCTCAGTAGGAGCAGGATCTGTGTGGGAGTAGGTGACAAACATGAGTATATCAGGGAGAGAGGCTATGGTGGAAATGTTCTGCATATCCTATTAATATTTGCACTTGGATACCTAAGAAAGGCTGAGTCTCACTTGGAGAAGGCTTTGCCACTTCTATAGGTCAAAGATTAGCATTTCTTCTAGTCTCTACCCAACAATTCCATAGCAACAGCCAGGTACAAGCATGGCTCACATATAAAAAGGGCTCTCTATCCCTTTCCCCCACCCTGTCCTTCTCTGCCCCCATTCTAGGTCTCTACTTCCTTCTCTAGCTCCCAAATAAACTCTCTTTTATACTAAGCCTGATTCCTCAGAGTCAGCCCTCAGCATGGGCCCACCCAGATACTTACTTCCTCCTCTTCACCACTGCTATTTTGTAAAACACAACAGGGTTTCTCTGTGTACCCCTGGGTCTCTTTAAGTTGTTGTATTGCTCCAGCAACAACTTCAAGTATATTGAATAGATATGAAGAAAGTGGACAGCATTGTTTTAGTCCTGATTTTAGTGGAATTTTTACTTTCTCTCTATTTAATTTGAGCTAGAGGTTTGCTGTAAATAACCCTTATTATGTTATAGGTATATCCCTTATATTCCTAATATCCCCAAACTTTTATTATAAAGAGGTGCTGATGGGCTGGAGAGATGGTTCAGTGGTTAAGAGCATTGACTGCTCTTCCTAAGGTCCTGAGTTCAAATCCCAGCAACCACATGATGGCTCACAACCTTCCAGAATGAGATCTGTTGCCGTAGTCTCAAGCATCTGAAGACATCTACAGTGTACTTACATATAATAAATAAATAATTAAAAAAAAGAGGTGCTGAGTTTTATCAAAGGCCTTTTTGCAATCTAATAAAATGATCATGTGATTTTTTTCTTTATGTTTATTTATGTTATCTATTATGTTGACTAATTTTTATATGTTGAACCATCCCCACATTTTCTCTGGGATAATGCATACTTAATCATGGTGGGTGATCTTTTTGATGTGTTCTTGGATTTGGGTTTATTGAGTATTTTTGCATCAATGTTCATGGGGGAAATTGGTCGGTAATTATCTTTCTTTTTTGTGTCTTAGTGTGGTTTAGATAGCTATATAACTGTGAGCTCATAAAATAAATTTCATATCATTGTTTCTGTTCCCAGTTAGTGGAACACTTTGAGGAGGATTGGTATTAGCTCTTCTTTGAAAGTCTGGCATACTTATGAACTAAAACAGCCTGGCCCTGGGCTTTTTTGGTTGGCAGATGTTTGATGACTGCTTCTATTTCCTTAGAGATTATAAGTCTATTTAAACTGATCTTGATTTAACTTTAGTAAGTGATATATACAGAAAATTATCTTTTTTTTTTTTTAGATTTTTCAATTTTGTGGAGTATAGGCTTTTAAAGGATGACCTAGTGATTTCTTCAGGGTCTGTTGTTATATCCTCCTTTTCTTTTCTGATTTTGTTAATTAGCTATTCTCTCTCAGTCATTTATTTAGTTTGGATGAGGGTTTGTCTATCTTGTTGATTTTCTCAAAGAACCAGCTGAAGAGACACTAGCTACCTCGATCATGTGGCTTGGGCAGGCCTTGCCTTCCCTGCCATTCCCTCTGCCTTGCTAAAATCTGTTAGATTACATTCCTAAAGGTAGCCACCAAGGTCTCTTCCCTTATTTGGCTACTTCCTCACCCTGAGGATGAGACGACCACCAAGATCCAGCTGTCAATTGAAGTTCAGCAATCAAAAGCCCCCTTGGCTCACCTAATTAACATGCTAAACTAAAATCGAACACCTCATCCTAACACGGGGTTTCCCCTTGTACCTTCATAAACTGCCATTTCCCTAAGGTCCACATCTACCTCCTATCTAGAGACAGTCCTTTGTCCCCTGGGATCCCTACCCCTTCTCCCTTCTTAGTCCCTTCTCTTTCTCACTTCATTCTCTATCTCCTGTCTTTGTCTCTTATTCCCCATCCTTTGTCCCTCTTGGGCAAATGAACCTTTGTGTGTCCTGAGATGATACAGATCCATATATACATATATAAAATATGTACATATATAAAATACACACACACACACACACACACATGCACACGTGCGCATAGAAAGAATCAGGCTGGCCAATGAAAGTCATCATAGTACTCTGAATAAGATGACAGTGGTTTTGATTACTGTGACAGAAGTTTGGGGTCTGTCCTAACCTATAGCAAAGACTCATGGGGCTGAATATTGGGAATGAGAAAGAAGGAAGAAGTGGGCTTTGATCTTGGCCTGAGCACTGGAGTGACTGAGCATGAGATTTAGTGAGCAGGTGGCAGTTTGATTACATTGGCCAGCTTTCGTGGGGCTGGGGGTAGAGAATGCTCTGTTCCTTTTTGGAGAAGCCTCTTCTTCTGTATTTTGAACTGGGTTCTTTAGCCACCACCATCCTGCTGCTAACAATCTCCCTGTGGACTCCTTAGATGGCTTATGCACCATCATGGTCTCCCACACAGTGTTAATTCACACCAAAAAACTCCGTTTTATGATTAAAATGTAAACCATTGAGCTAGTGCTAGTGAGAGTCCCTGATTTTACCACCCAGGCAGGAGGCAAGGGAAAAGAGAGGATTTGTCCCCTGACAGCAGATTCCTGTTACTGCCATGCCCAAAGTATGTGCTGTGACTTCTCTTCTTGCCAAGGGATGGAAGAGGTGCTGACTGACCTAATCTAGATAATTTGTCTCCCTACCCAAAATCCTGCTGGGAAATATTGTTATACAGAAGAACCACCTTTCACCAGTGACACCGTTGTTCAACAGGTACTGACCAGCGTGTCCTGTTAGCAAAGTCACATAAAGACAATCGAGCCAGATTTGATTCTACTGACCCTTCCTCCAGAGCATAACACCCTGACAAAGTGTGGAGAAAGCCAGGCAGGAGAGTCCTAGCCCCTTTGCCTGTTGACCAGGATGGGGAATAGGCTACACAGCTTTCTCCCTTTAGAGTGAATCTTTTCCTTCTTTTTCATGTCTTCCTTTTGGTGGTTCTTCTGGCTTAGCAGGTGCAGACAGTATTGGTCAATTTTGAGATCCTGAATTCTAGCCATGGAACCCACAAGGTAGAAGGGGAGAACAGACTCTAGCAAATTGTTTTGTCACCTCTATAAGTGGGGGTGAAAGAGAGAGAGAGAGAGAGAGAGAGAGAGAGAGAGAGAGAGAGAGAGAGAGACCAAGCTAGCAGTAGTCAGTTCTCTTCCCCCTCCCCCCATCATGTGAGTCCCAGAGATCAACTCAGGTAACCAGACTTGGCAGAAGATATCTATGCTCACTGAGCCATCTCGACAGGCTAGTATTTGGAGTTTGAAACATTTGGAGTCATTAGTATCAAATGCTTGGCCTTGAAAAAGTTTAACATTAAATTTTGTTCCATAAACTCTAAATTTAGAAAAAGTGGGCTGTAATGGTAAAAGCTAGGTTGTCCAAACCAAAGTGATCCATGAAAACTCTCAAGGCTAGAAAAGACAGTTAGAAAGGAAATAAATTTGCTCTTATGGCACAGGGCTCACTGAACTGGAACACTCAGAGAGTGAAAATGAGAATCACACGTGATTATGCTAGGGCTGCTGGCACAAAAGAAGATGGTCCCAAGAAGATCAGCTCTAAGACAGAATGGTCCTAGTGTCCCCTTCTACCTTCCTACACCTTGCCCAGGACCAAACAGAACTGAGGATTTGGCGTGCCTGGGGCATCGTAGAGGAGAGCCTGGGTCCCTCTGTGCCTGTATAAAGCCTAAGCTGTGCAAACTCTCCCTGGTTCTCCAACCATTTTGGGGCAGCAGTGTTTCTGCCTTTTCTGGCTGCGCCATGGAGGTGGAAGGAATCTGATGCAATGTCCTACACACCAGCCTGGCGAGGAAGCACGGCCAAATGTTTTCTCTGCCTTGAAGGGGTCAGTGATAGCTGGGGCAGAGCCAAGCCTGGCAAGGCCATGCAGAAGAGCGGTGCATGGGCCAATAGGACCAGATGGGAGAGTGCAGGCCCTGCAGGGGCTTGAAGAATGGATCACTACAAGAGTAAAGACCCACCCCTCACCCCATTCCCTACAGCACCCCTTTATCTGCTACTCAAGGAACCAGCCCTCAGGGGTGCAGAGAGACCTTTTTTTTTAACCCAAGCAACAATCAGAATTCACTGACATCTCCTGATGTAACCGCAGCTCTCTCAGGAGTAAGCATGTTGGGCCTTGACAAAGAAATGAGACATTTTCTCGAGCAGCCACACATCTCAAGCATCTGCCTAGAGTTTCAGGTTCTGGAGGCCGACTACTTCTTGATTTTAAATGAAAGTGTCATTTTTAAAACTACTGCCTTAGACAAATCGCATAACAAATGACTCCCATGAAGAAGTATGGAGAGGGTCCTGATCCTGGAAAGGGTTGATCTAGCATGGGAAGGGAATATAAGGACAGAGAAAAAGGAGGGAGGTGATTGGAGAATGGATGGAGAGAAGAAGGTTTATGGGACATATGGGGAGGGGGGATCTGGGAAAGGGGAAATCATTTAGAATGTAAACAAAGAATATAGAAAATAAAAATATTTAAAAAAAAAACAAACTACTGCCTTAGAGGCTAGGGAGATCTGTCGCAAAAGAAGCACAGGAGTTCAGATCCCCAGAAGTTATGTAAAAACCCAGAAGTTATGTGGCAGACAGCTGTAATCCCAGCACTGGGAGGCAGGGACAGGGGATTCCCCTGGGCAAGTGGGCTACCTTGACTATTCAGAATTGGCAAGCTCTGGGTTCAGCAAGAGACACAGACTCAGTAAATAAAATAGAAAATGATTAAGGTTGATAGAAAATTATTAAGGCTAATATAATACTAAGCCCCTTCCATGCACCCACGAACATGTGAACATGCACAAATATATACATACATGCATGTTTAACATACACAAAGTAAAACAGGAAGTAAATTAAAATATTTTAGTGTTCCTTGGCATCCCATAATACACACATAAGTGTCTACACATAGGAAAGTTCTGACCTTCAGAGAAGGCATTTCCACAGTTTAAAAGAAAGCAAAATAAACACGTGTGGATATAACTCGGGAGAGCATGTGCTGAGCAGGGAGAGGGTCTTGAGCTTGATGGCCAACACCAAAAGCAAGTGAATCATGAACTCACCCCAGTATTTTATTATTTCAGCACCTAAGGGAATCATGCACATTGACAGGAAGGTACAGCATTTTCAGTTATGTGGTCTGTGCCTCCAAAGAACTGGAAATACCTTGCCAGTCAATAGACTCATCATACAGCAGTGTCCACACTATGGAATAAGAGGCCACACACATAAGTTGTGTGTCAGTCTAAATAGTTCTGAAGTTAGAAAACCCTTAAGATATAAACAAACAAACAAACAAACTAGATAGAGAACAATACAAAAACACAAGTATTCACATGTACTTCACAAACATACGTAATTGTTTTGTTTTGTTTTCCCTTTTTTTTTCTTCTCCTCCACTTTTAATACAGCAGGGTCTCTGGAACTCAACATATAGTCCTGGAACTCGAGAAATCCATCTGCCTCTGTCTCATGAGTGGTACGATTAAAGGTGTGAGTCGTCTGTCTGTCTGTCTGTCTCTCTCTCTCTCTCTCTCTCTCTCTCTCACACACACACACACAGCAAGAATACATTCTTGTGTTAGCTGTATAGTCAGCATTTTAACTGCGGTGCTAAAGCAGGCAGGTCACAAGGCTTTAGAAAAGGATAATTTGCCGGGTGGTGGTGTCACACGCCTTTAATCCCAGCACTTGGGAGGCAGAGGCAGGTGGATTTCTGAGTTCGAGGCCAGCCTGGTCTACAGAGTGAGTTCCAGGACAGCCAAGGGCTACACAGAGAAACCCTGTCTCGAACCCACCCCCAAAGAAAAAAGAAAAAAGGAAAGGATAATTTGAGGAGAACTCAGTGAAAGGACAATACAGTTATAGGCTGGATTCAGGAGTAACAAGGGAGGGTCACTACCAGAGGCAGAAGGAGGGGCAGTTTGGGGAGCCCAGAGGAGCCTTTGAAGCAGGTTTGCAGGACCCACTAGCTCAGGGTACAGTCAGTTTGAAGAGTTAGT
Organism: Apodemus sylvaticus; assembly: GCF_947179515.1. Lineage (NCBI taxonomy): Eukaryota > Metazoa > Chordata > Mammalia > Rodentia > Muridae > Apodemus > Apodemus sylvaticus. The sequence continues at coordinate 54,435,174 of NC_067485.1, read as the reverse complement.
CAATAAGAATCACGTGGCCCCCTTTCCCCTCAGTCACTTGCAGACCCGCTTTGAACCAGATTTCCAGAGAGTCTAGGGGAAGTCATGCATCCATCCAGGTGACCCTCAGCAGGGAGCAGAGGGAAGACCCCTGCCCCCCAGAGTCTCTAGGTCTAACCTCTTTCATCCATTAGTTACTTGCTTTTAATTGTGATTAAAAAAAATTTAAGTCACTAATCTCAGTTGATAGATTATGCACATTCTAATGACTGATTCCTGCCTACTTTTGTATCATCTGACCCTGCTCTTCAACACAGAAAAATTCACAAACCATGTCCTCCAGGGATGTGAGGCAGGCTACCGGGTTGGATCACATGACTGTGCATTTTGTTTTGTTTTGTTTTGTTTTGTTTTGTTTTGTTTTGTTTTGTTTTGTTTTGTTTTGTTTCTGGGTCAGGGTTTCTTTGTGTAGCCCTGTCTGTCCTGGAACTCACTCTGTAGACCAGGCTGGCCTTGAACTCAGAAATCCGCCTGCCCAAAGAAGAAATAAAGAAAGAAATCAGACTTTTTAGAATTTAATGAAAATGAAGGCACAACATACCTAAATCTTTGGGACATGATGAAAGCAGTGCTAAGAGGAAAACTCATAGCCCTGAGTGACTCCAAAAAGAAAATGGAGAGTGCATACACTAACAGCTTAACAACACACCTGAAAGCCCTGGAACAAAAAGAAGCCAATTCACCCAGGAGGAGTAGAAGACAGGAAATCATCAAACTCAGGGCTGAAATCAGTCAAGTGGAAACAAAGAGAACCATACAAAGAATCAACGAATCCAGGAGCTATTTTTTTTTTGAGAAAATCAACAAGATAGATAGACCCTTAGCCAGACTGACCAAAGGGAAGAGAGAATTAACAAAATTAGAAATGAAAAGGGAGATATAACAACAGAAACTGAAGAAATTCAAAACATCAGATCCTACTGCAAAAGCCTATACTCAACACAACTGGAGAATCTGGAGGAAATGGACAGTTTCCTAGACAGATACCAAATACCAAAATTAAATCAGGACCAAATAGATCATCTAAACAGTCCCATAACCCCTAAAGAAATTGAAGGGGTCATAGAAGGCCTTTCAACCAAAAAAAGCACAGGACCAGATGGCTTCAGTGCAGAATTCTATCAGACCTTCAAAGAAGACCTAACACCAATACTCTTCAAACTATTCCACAATACAGAAACAGAAGGAACACTACCAAATTCCTTCTATGAAGCCACAATTACGCTGATACCAAAACCACACAAAGATCCAACAAAGAAAGAGAACTTCAGACCAATTTCCCTTATGAACATCGATGCAAAAATACTCAATAAAATTCTTGCCAACCGAATTCAAGAACACATAAAAAATGATCATCCACCATGATCAAGTAGGCTTTATTCCAGGGATGCAGGGTTGGTTCAATATACGGAAATCCATCAATGCAATCCACTACATAAACAAACTCAAAGAAAAAAACCACATGGTCATTTCATTGGATGCTGAAAAAACATTTGACAAAATTCAACATCCTTTCATGCTTAAAGTCTTGGAAAGAACAGGAATTCAAGGCCCATACCTAAACATGGTAAAAGCAATATACAGCAAACCAGTAGCCAGCATCAAACTAAATGGAGAGAAACTTGAAGCAATCCCACTAAAATCAGGGACTAGACAGGGCTGCCCTCTTTCTCCTTATCTTTTCAATATTGTGCTTGAGGTACTAGCTCGAGCAATTAGACAACATAAGGAGGTCAAAGGGATACAAATTGGAAAGGAAGAAGTCAAACTATCATTATTTGCAGATGATATGATAGTCTACTTAAGTAACCCAAAAAACTCCACCAGAGAACTCCTACAGCTGATAAACAACTTTAGCAAAGTGGCAGGTTATAAAATCAACTCAAGCAAATCAGTAGCCTTCCTATACTCAAAGGATAAACAGGCTGAGAAAGAAATTAGGGAACTGACACCCTTCACAATAGCCACAAACAGTATAAAGTACCTTGCTTGGGGTGACTCTTACCAAACACGTGAAAGACCTGTATGACAAGAACTTCAAGACTCTGAAGAAGGAAATGGAAGAAGACCTCAAAAATGGAAAAACCTCCCATGCTCATGGATCGGCAGGATTAATATAGTTAAAATGGCCATTTTGCCAAAAGCAATATACAAATTCAATGCAATACCCATCAAAATCCCAACTCAATTCTTCATAGACTTAGAAAGAGCAATTCTCAAATTCATCTGGAATAACAAAAAACTCAGGATAGCTAAAACTATTCTCAACAACAAAAGAAATTCTGGGGGAATCAGTATCCCTGACCTCAAGCAATACTACAGAACAATAGTGTTAAAAACTGCGTGGTATTGGTACAGTGACAGGCAGGTGGATCAATGGAACAGGATTGAAGATCCAGAAATGAACCCACACACCTATGGCCACTTGATTCTCAACAAAGGGGCTGAAAACATCCAATGGAAAAAAGATAGCCTTTTCAACAAATGGTGCTGGTTCAACTGGAGGTAAGCATGCAAAAGAATGCAAATTGATCCATCCTTGTCTCCTTGTACTAAGCTCAAATCCAAATGGATCAAGGACCTCCACATAAAGCCAGACACTCTAAAGCTAATAGAAAAGAAACTGGGGAAGACCCTTGAGGACATTGGTACAGGGGGAAAGTTCCTGAACAGAACACCAATAGCATATGCTCTAAGATCAAGAATTGACAAATGGGACCTCATACAATCACAAAGTTTCTGTAAAGCAAAGGACACCATCAAAAGGACAAATCGGCAACCAACAAATTTGGAAAAGATCTTCACCACCCGGCTAATATCCAATATATACAAAGAACTCAAGAAGTTAGACCCCAGAAAGCCAAATAACCCTATTTAAAAATGCGGTACAGAGTTAAACAAAGAATTCTCACCTGAAGAACTTTGGATGGCGGAGAAACATCTTAAAAAAGGCTCAACTTCATTAGTCATTAGGGAAATGCAAATCAAAACAACCCCGAGAGTTCACCTTACACCAGTCAGAATGGCTAAGATTAAAAACTCAGGAGACAGCAGGTGTTGGCGAGGATGTGGAGAAAGAGGAACACTCTTCCACTGCTAGTGGGGTTGCAAATTGGTACAACCACTCTGGAAATCATTCTGGCGGTTCCTCAGAAAATTGGGCACCTCACTTCCAGAAGATCCTGCTATACCACTCCTGGGCATATGCCCAGAGGATTCCCCAGCATGTAATAAGGATACATGCTCCACTATGTTCATAGCAGCCTTATTTATAATAGCCAGAAGCTGGAAAGAACCCAGGTATCCCTCAACAGAAGAATGGATGCAAAAAAATGTGTTATATATACACAATGGAGTACTATTCAGCCATTAGAAACAATGAATTCATGAAATTCTTAGGCAAATGGATTGAGCTAGAGAACATCATACTAAGTGAGGTAACCCTGACTCAAAAGGTGAATCATGGTATGCACTCACTAATAAGTGGATATTAGCCTGGAAAACTGGAATACCCAAAACATAATCCACACATCAAATGAGGTACAAGAAGAACGGAGGAGTGGCCCCTGGTTCTGGAAAGACTCAGTGTAGCAGTATAAGGCAAAACCAGAACAGGGAAGTGGGAAGGGGTGGGTGGGAGAATAGGGGGGAGGGAAGGGGGTTTATGTGACTTTTGGGGAGTGGGGAAACAGAAAAGAGGAAATCATTTGAAATGTAAATAAAAAATATATCAAATGAAATAAAAGAAAGAAAGAAAGAAAGAAGGAAAGAAAGAAAGAAAGAAAGAAAGAAAGAAAGAAAGAAAGAAAGAAAGAAAGAAAGGAAGGAAGGAAGGAAGGAAGGAAGGAAGGAAGGAAGGAAGGAAGGAAGGAAGGAAGGAAGAAAGAAAGAAAGAAAGAAAGAAAGAAAGAAAGAAAGAAAGAAAGAAAGAAAGAAAGAAAGAAAGAAAGAAAGAAAGAAATCCGCCTGCCTCTGCCTCCCAAGTGCTGGGATTACAGGCCTGTGCCACCACCACCCGGCTGACTGTGCATTTTGTACTGCATGTGTTGTGACTCTGCACAGAGTCAAAGAACACTGCCTGAACACTTCAGCTCAGATCTGAGCTATTGTGTACATGTGGTTTGAATAAGAATGGCTCCCATAGGGTCCCATGTTTGAATGTTTGGTCCCCAGTTAGTTGAACTGTTTGGGAAAGATTAGGAGATGTGGCGTTGTTGAAGGAGGTGTGTCACTGAGGTGGGCTTTGAGGTTTCTAAAGAGACTGACTCTCAGTGGAAGAGGACTTGAGAATTCCCTAGGAACTCAGCTGGGACAGGAAGGAGAGTGAGACAGGAAGGAGGGTGTGACAGGAAGGAGGGTGTGTGGAGGGTGAGCTTCCTCGGCGTCCTTGTGCCTGCCCATCATCTCTCTCTACCCTTCCCCAGATATCAATTTAAAAAATATCCACGGCCTTGTAAAAGATTACTAATTTCTTCTTAAAGGGGGACACTGAGGTGCATCCTCCAACTGTTGCAGGCATTGTAAGCCCTGATTGCCAGCACATGTAAGCGGATCCACTCGGTTATATTGGTTTTATTCTTTTTAAAAACTTTTTAAGTGTAGAATTGCCTGAAATCTTTTTCTGACTTTTGTATGTTTTGTTTGTTTTGTGTTACTTTCATCCTCTGCCTTCTTCTGTGGACAAGACAGGGAAGAGGAAAAGTTATTTCACAGGCAACAATTCTTGGTTATTAATTTAACACAGTAGCTGTTCTGGACATGTGGTCTCTTTGCTGCTGGTTGGCTGCATGAGTGTAATGCGCACCTTCCCCACAGTGCACAAGCTATGACTTGGAGCGGTGTCATTTACATTTAGTGATAATGAAGCAGTCAGAACAGAACCTCTGAGGCTTTGTGGGGAGGTAGAGCAGGAAACTCAGTTACATTCATTTTATTTTTAAATTTCTGGAGCCTTTGACTAGACAGCAGTCCTGTGCATGGAGAACCCACTCTGCCCTGTGGGTTGGTGGCGGGTGGTGGGGTGGGTAGGGGCATGGGGCACAGACCTAGGTCTGTCTTCTCTCCTCTGACTGATCAGATTGTTTTAGAGAGAGCTGAGCAGTGTCAGAGTGCCTGCCTCGGCACTGTGCTCTCCTCTTCTCCATTTGCTTTGTCAGCAGCTGCTGGGTCTGCAGATCCCAGAGCCACTGGAAGCTCATTTCTATCTCTTTCCCATCACTGTGGCCTTGAACTGATTTTGGCTTTACAGTTGAGGAAAGGACCTCACATCAAATGCTCCAGATCTCTTTCCTGCCAACTCAAGCATCTGTTTCCCATCCCTCCACACACACAATATATATATATGAATAGGGTTTTGGGAAATTCAACCTCTTACCACTACACGATATAGCTTGGTCCAAAAGGGAGCTGTGAATCCTGTTCCAGAATTTTGTTTCAGTTTAGACTTAACTCTCTCATACTTGAGTATCAAGGCGTCTGTGGCACAAGGCTGGGAATGGTTCCTAGACCAAAGATAGATGATGTTTTCTTTGGTGTATTTTTTTAATTCATTTTAGTCATTGTGGAAGGGCTTTTCGTAAGCCTGTTAACACAACTCTGCACTTGCCAAGTCCACTGCTGGCGATCATTCCCCCACCCACCATATGGGGGAAGCTGAGTGTGTTCAGGCACTTTCCGGCTAGCATACCTCTAGGGGGATTTCAATTTGTTATCATTATTAAGATATTACAAGTGTGGCAGGAGAGATGGCTCAGGGGTTGAGAGCAATTACTGTTTTTCCAGAGGACCCAGCATTCAATTATAATCCCCTACATGAAGGCTCACAAGTGTCTGGAACGCAATTTCAGGGGACCAGTCCTGTTTCGTGCCTCAGACAAGGCACACAGATATTCAACATGCATACCTGCTAGAAAACATTCATGCCTATTAAATAAGTTTTGTTTAATAAATTTATGTGTCTAATATGTATTTTATAGCTAACTGTATTTAAGATCATTTTGTTGGTAAATTCTATTTGTCAGGCATGATAAGGAATTTAACTATAGTTTACCCCATCTTAACCCTGTCTTAGCTCTGTTAAGAGGAGCTAGATCTAACGACCATCTTCCTTGCTGCATTGTGGAACTCTCTTTACCTTCTCTTTCCAGAAGACCATATGGTGACCCACGTGGACTGCCTTACCAGGAAGTTTAGTGTCTTCATTGATGACTATCTGTGCATCCTCTAGTGGTCCTGAAGTCTCACGCAGCTTCTGGCCCTGTCCTTTATGCATCTACTCATTTCCCAGTGTTCTGAGCCACTGAGGTATATGGTTTGGAATCCATTTCCACCACGGCATTTCCTCTCACAATGCTTAGTGTGAATATGGATCAGCTATTTACCGCTTGGGACCCAGCTCATCAAACCAGAACATTGTACATATGCACATATGAGCGTACACATACAAACACTTGCCAAAACTGTGAAGCATGAATTTAGAAACCAGAAATCGTTAATATATATTTACCAAACTTTGAAGACCACTTGCTTGATAACCCTCTGTTGTGTTTGTTAAAATTCAATCTCCCAGACTGATCCAGTTTTTACATAAAACTGTAGGCCATAAGGTCCAAATATCCATGCTTTGCTGAGCTTCCTAATAGTTCATAAATTCACATAATTGAGTTATTGTTATGTTTTATAAAAGAAAAGAAAATAAAAAGGAAAGGAAAGAAAAGAAAAGAAAAGAAAAAAGAAAAGAAAAGAAAAAAAAAAAAGAGGCCAGAGATATGTTTGTTAGAGGCGCAGTATGGTGTGGGAGAAGGGGGTGCCTCTGCAAGTCCATGCTGAGACATCCCTTCCCCCTGAGGTACCAGATATGGTATAGTAGAGAACAGAGTTTATTTAGGGCATGGGGATGGGAGTTGAGGAGGTAGACAGAGAAAGGCAGAGAGAGGGTGGGGGAGTAGAGGTGGCTGGCCATGAACACATGGAGAGAGAAGGGGGAGGGGAACGGAGAGAGAAGAGACAGAAAGGGAAGAGAGGAAGGGAGTAAGAGGAGCAAGAGCAAGAGAGAAGAGATGACGGGGAGCAAGTGAGGAGGGGGCAAGCAGCCCCTTTTATAGTGAGTCAGGCATACCTGGATATTGCCAGGTAACTGTGGGGTAGAGCCTAGAAGAAATGCTAACAGTTACAACATCAAATTAAACTTATATTATGTTTATAGTATTATATTATTAAATATTATATTATCAGAATTAACTTATATTGAACTTTACTTCTAAATAACTTGGTATGTCATCTCTATTCCCACATGCTTTTTTATTTTTATTTTTTTGCTTAAAAATTATTTTATTTACATGTATGGGTATTTTGCCTGAATGTTATGTCTACGTGCCATGGTCATGAGGCTTCTGGAGAAGCCAGAGAGGGCATCAGATCCCTAGTACTGAAGCTATGTGGTTATGAGCCTCCACGTGGGTGCTAAGAACTGAAGTGCAGACACCTGGAAAAGTGGCTAGTACTCTTAACTACCCAGCCATATTTTCCATGTCCTGACATTGATTTTAATTAATAGTCTACTATGGCTCTTCTTCACCTGCATGCCTTGTGGGACAGAGCAACTGCTAGATCCCAGGACTTTCATTCATACCTGCTGCTGACCATTGTTGGGGAGCTGGGTTACAGACTGAACAGCGGAGCATCTGGGGACAGGATCCTTCCAGAATCCATCTGCACCCTGGAGCTAAGGCTGTCCCACAACCCTCTGCACCCAAATCCTTCCAGGAGAGAGCTGGTCTTCCAAGAGTGCTCTCACTTCTAAGGCCAGAGGTGAGATCACCACTTTTGCTCCAATAACTGTTCAAAGAGAGACCTTCCAGGAGCACATAGGGCACAGGAAGAACAGAGCAGCTGGGGACAGAATACTTCCAGTCTCAATCTGCACCCCAGGGCTAAGTCTGTTCCACAGACCTCAACACCCAAATACCACCCAGGAGAAAGCTGGTCTCCCTAGGAGTGCTGATGTATCTAAACATTACAGGCTCACAGGCCCACAGGAGGGACAAGCTCCAGTCAGAGACAGAAAGACCAACTAACACCAGAGGTAACCAGATGGTGAGAGGCAAGCACAAGAACCTAAACAACAGAAATTGAGATTACTTGACATTGTCAGAACCCAGTTCTCCCACCACAGCAAGTCCCAGATACCCCAACGAACCAAAAAAGAAAGATTCAATTTAAAATCACATCTCATGATGATGATGATAAGGGTCTTTAAGAAGGACATAAATGACTCCCTTAGAGAAATACATGGGGAACACAGGTAAACAGCTAGAAACCCTTAAAGAGGAAACACAAAAATTCCTGAAAGAATTACAGGAAAACACAACCAAACAGATGAAGGAATTAAAGAAAACTTTCCAGGATCTAAAAATGGAAATAGAAAGAATAATGGAGTCACAAAGGGAGACAACTCTGGAGTTAGAAAACCTAGGAAAGAGATCAGGAGTCATAGATGCAAGCATCACCAACAGAATACAAGAGATAGAAGAGAGAATCTTGGGTGCAGAAGAAACCATAGAAAGCAATGACACAACAGTCAAAGAAAATGCAAAAAGCAAAAAGCTCCTAACTCAAAATATCTAGGAAATCCAGGACACAATGAGAAGACCAAACCTAAGAATAATAGAAGAGAGCAAAGATTCCCAACTCAAAAGGCCAATGAATATCTTCAACAAAATTACAGAAGAAAACTTCCATAATCTAAAGAAAGAGATGACCATGAATATAAAAGAAGCCTACAGAACTCCAAATAGACTGGACCAGAAAAGAAAGTCCTCCTGTCATGTAACAGTCAAAGCACGAAATGCACAAAACAAAGAAAGAATATTAAAAGCGGTAAGGGAAAAAGGTCAAGTAACATATAAAAGCAGACCTATCAGAATTACGCCAGACTTCTCACCAGAGACTATAAAAGACAGAAGATCCTGGGCAGATGTCATACAGACCTTAAGAGAACACAAATGCCAGCCCAGGCTACTAAACCCAGCAAAACTCTCAATCACCATAGATGGAGGAACCAAGATATTCCATGATAAAACCAAATGTACACAATATCTTTCCACAAATCCAGCCCTACAAAGGATAATAGATGGAAAACTCCAACAAAAGGAAGGAAACTACACCCTAGAAAAAACAAGAAAGTAATCTTCTTTCAACAAACCCAAAAAGAAGATAGCCACACACTCATAATTCTGTCTCTAAGAACAAAAATAACAGGAAGCAAGAAAGAATCACTTTTTCTTAATCTCTCTCTCTCTCTCTCTCTCTCTCTCTCTCTCTCTCTCTCTCTCTCTCTCTCTTCAAGACAGGGTTTCTCTGTGTATCCCCAGCTGTCCTGGAACTCACTCTGTAGACCAGGCTGGCCTCAAATTCAGAAATCCACCTGCCTCTGCCTCCCAAGTGCTGGGATTAAAGGCATGTGCCACCACCGCCCAACTTTAATATCTCTTAACATCAATGGACTGAATTCCCCAATAAAAAGACAAAGACTAACAGACTGGATACGGTAAACAGGACCCAGCATTTTGCTACATACAGGAAACACACCTCAGTAAAAGAGTCAGAGTAAAAGGCTAGAAAAAAAATTTCCAAGCAAATGGTCCAAAGAAACAAGCTAGAGTAGCCATTCTAATACTGAATAAAATTGACTCTCAACCAAAAATTATCAAAAAAAAAAAAAGATAAGGAAGGACGCTTCATATTTATCAAAGGAAAAAAATCCACCAAGAAGACCTCTCAATTCTGAACACCTATGCTCCAAATGCAAGGGCACCCATATTCATAAAAAAAATTACTAATGCTCAAAGCATACATTGCCCCTCACACAATAATAGTGGGTGACTTCAACACCACACTCTCATCAATGGACAGATCAGGGAAACACAAACTAAACAAAGACACAGTGAAACTAACAGAAGTTATGAACCAAATGGATCTAACAGATATCTATATAACATTTCATCCTAAAACAAAGGAATATACCTTCTTCTCAGCACCTCATGGTGCCAGAGGGCACAGAGACAGTATCCAAATTAACAAAATGAGAAATGAAAAGGGTTACATAACAACAGAGATCCAAAAAAATCATCAGATCCTACTACAAAAGCCTATACTTAACAAAAGTGGAAAATCTGGATGAAATGGACAATATTCTAGACAGATACCAGGTACCAAAGTGAAATCAGCATCAGATAAACCATCTAAATAGTCCTATAACCCCTAAAGAAATAGAAACAGTCATTAAAAGTCTCCCAACAACAACAACAACAAAAAGCCCAAGACCATATGGTTTTAGTGCAGAATTCTATCATACCTACAAAGATGACCTAATACCAATGCTCTTCAAACTATTCCATGAAAGAGAAACAGAAGGAACACTACCAAATTCAGTCTATGAAGCCACAATTACTCTGATACCTAAACCACACAAACACCCAACAAAGGAGAACCTCAGACCAATTTAACTTATGGATATTGATGTAAAAATACTCAATAAAATTCATGCAAACTGAATCCAAGAACAAAACAAAATGATCATCCATCCTGATCAAGTAGGCTTCATTGTAGGGATACAGAGATGGTTCAATATGTGGAAATCCATCAATGTAATCCACTACATAAACAAACTCAAAGAAAAGAAAACATGAGCATTTCATCGGATGCTGAGAAAGCATTTGCCAAAATTCAACACTCGTTCATGATAAACGTCTTGGAAATATCATGAAATCAAGGCACATATCTAAACTTAGTAAAAGCAATATACAGCAAACCAGTTACCAACATCAAAATAAATGGAGAGAAACTTGAAGCAATCCCACTAAAAATCAGGGACTAGAGAAGGCTATCCACTTTCTTCCTACCTATGCAATATAGTCCTAGCCAGAGCAGTTAGACAACAAAAGGAGGTCAAAGGGATACAACTTGGAAAGGAAGAAGTCAAAATATCACTACTTGCAGATGATATATATGATAGTATACTTAAGCAACCCCAAAATTCCACCAGAGAATTCCTAAACCTGATAAACAACTTCAGCAAAGTGGCTAGGTATAAAATTAACTGAAACAAATCAGTTACCTTTCTGTACTCAAAGGATTAAACAGGCTGAGAAAGAAATTAGGGAAATGACATCCTTCACAATAGTCACAAATAATATTACATACCTTGCTGTGACTCTAACCAAGCAAGTGAATAATCTATGTGACAAGAACTTCAAGTCTCTGAAGAAAGAAATTGAAGAAGATCTCAGAAGACGGAAAGATCTCCTATGCTCATGGATTGGCAGAATTAGTATAGTAAAAAATGGTCATCTTGCCAAAAGCAGTCTACAGATTCATTGCAATCTTCATCAAAATTCCAACTTAATTCTTCATGGAGTTAGAAAGAGCAATTTGCAAATTCATTTGGAATAACAAAAAAACAAAAACAAAAAAACAGGATAGTGTAAACTATTCTCAACAATATAAGAACTTCTGGAGGAATCACCATCCTTGACCTCAAGCTGTATTACAGAGCAATAGTGATTTAAAAAAAAAAACTTTGGGCTTACGGGACTTTCGGGGAGTGGGGGGGAGGGGGTGCTAGGAAAGGGGAAATCATTTGAAATGTAAATAAAAAATATATCGAATAAAAAAATTTAAAAAAAGGAAAAAAAACTTTATGGTATTAGTACAGAGACAGACACATTTATCAATGGAATAGAACTGAAGACCCAAGCCGGGTGGTGGTGGCGCACACGCCTGTAATCCCAGCACTCTGGGGGGCAGAGGCAGGTGGATTTCTGAGTTCAAGGCCAGCCTGGTCTACAGAGTAAGTTCCAGGACAGCCAGGGCTATACAGAGAAAACCCTTTCTCTAAAAAACCAAAACCAAAAAAAACCAAAAAAACAAAAAAACAAAACTGAAGACCCAGAAATGAACCCACACAATTATGGTCACTTTATCTTTGACAGAGGAGCTAAAACCATCCAGTGGAAAAAAGACAGCATTTTCAACAAATGGTGCCAGTTCAACTGGAGATCAGCTTGTAGAAGAATGTAAATGGATCCATTCTTATCTCCTTGTGCAAAGCTCAAGTCCAAGTAGATCAAGGACCTCAACATAAAACCAGATACACAGAAACAAATTGAAGAGAAAGTGAGGAAGAACCTTTAACACATGGACACAGAGGAAATTTTTCTAAACAGAACACCAATGGTTTATGCTCTAAGATCAAGAATTGTCAAATGGGACCTCATAAAATTGTAAAGCTTCTGTAAGGCAAAGGACACTGTCAATAGGACAAAACAGCAACCAACAGATTGGAAAAAGATCTTTACTAATCCCATAGCCAATAGAGGACTAATATCCAGTATATACAGAGAACTCAAAAAGTTAAGACTCCAGAGAGTCAAATAAACCCATTAATAATGAGGTACAGAGCTAAACAAAGACTTCTCAACTGAGGAATACTGAATGGCTAAGAAACACATAGAGAAATGTTCAACATCCTTAGTCATCAGGGAAATGCAAATCAAAATAACCCTAGATTCCACTTCACACCAGTCAGAATGACTAAGATAAAAAACTCAAGTGACAGCAGATGCTAGTGAGGATGTGGAGAAAGATCCCTCCATTGCTGGTAGGATTGTATACTGGCTGGTTTTGTGTGTCATCTTGACACAGGCTGGAGTTATCACAGAGAAAGGAGCTTCAGTTGGGCAAGTGCCTCCATGAGATCCAGATGTGGGGCATTTTCTCAGTTGGTGATCAAGTGGGGAGGGCCATTGTGGGTGGTGCCATCCCTGAACTGATAGTCTTGGGATAAGAGAGCAAGCTCAGCAAGCCAGGGGAAGCAAGCCATTAAGAAACATACCTCTGCCTGGTGGTGGTGGCACATGCCTATGATCCCAGCACTTGGGAGGCAGAGGTAGGAGGATTTCTGAGTTCGAGGCCAGCCTGGTCTACAGAATGAGCTCCAGGACAGCCAGGGCTATACAGAGAAACCCTGTCTCGAGAGAAAAAAAAAAAAAAAGAAGAAGAAGAAAGAAACATTCCTCCGAGCCAGGCAGTGGTGGTGCACGCCTTAGGAGGCAGAGGCAGGTGGATTTCTGAGTTCGAGGCCAGACTGGTCTACAGGGTGAGTTCCAGGACATCTAGGACAACACAGAGAAACCCTGTCTTGAAAAACGAACAAAAAAAAAAAAAGAAAGAAAGAAAGAAAGAAAGAAAGAAAGAAAGAAAGAAAGAAAGAAAGAAAGAAGAGAAGAGAAGAGAAGAGAAGAGAAGAGAAGAGAAGAGAAAAGAAAAGAAAAGAAAAGAAAAGAAACACCCCTCTGGGCCCTGCAGAGCAGAAGATCCAGTCCAGAGAACTTTGGCAAGAGTCTTCCGGTTTCCGTCTCTGGATTGGGAATAGCCTTCCTATATTCAAAGGATAAACAGGCTGAGAAAAAAATAGGGAAATGACACCCTTCACAATAACCACAAACAGCACCAAGTATCTTGGTGTGACTCTAACCAAACAAGTGAACTGTATGACAGGAACTTCAAGTCTTTGAAGAAAGAAATCGAAGAAGACCTCAGAAGATGGAAAAATCTGCCATGCTCTTGGATTGGCAGGATTAATATAGTAAAAATGGCCATCTTGCCAAAAGCAATCTACAGATTCAATGCAATCCCCATCAAAATCCCAACTCAATTCTTCATAGACTTAGAAAGAGCAATTCTCAAATTCATCTGGAATAACAAAAAACCCAGGATAGCTAAAACTATTCTCAATAGTAAAAGAACTTCTGGAGAATCAGTATCCCCGACCTCAAGCCATACTACAGAGCAATTGTGTTAAAAACTGCTTGGTATTGGTGCAGTGACAGGCAAGTAGATCAATGGAATAGAATTGAAGACCCGGAAATGAACCCACAGAATTATGGTCACTTGATCTTTTATAAAGGAGCTACAACCATCCAGTGGAAAAAAGATAGATAGCCTTTTCAACAAATGGTGCTGGTTCAACTGGAGGTCAGCATGCAAAAGAATGCAAATTGATCCTTTTTTTTGTTTGTTTTTTATTGTTGTTGTTTTTGTTTTGTTTTTTTCGAGACAGGGTTTCTCTGTATAGCCCTGACTGTCCTGGTACTCACTCTTGTAGACCAGGCTGGCCTCAACTCAGAAATCCGCCTGCCTCTGCCTCCCAGGGTGCTGTGATTACAGGTGTGCGCCACCACCACCCAGCTAAATTGATCCATTCTTATCTCCTTGTACTAAGCTCAAGTCCAAGTGGATCAAGAACCTCCACATAAAACCAGACACACTGAAACTAATAGAAAAGAAATTGGGGAAGACCCTTGAGGACATGGGCACAGGTGAAAATTTCCTCAACAGAACAGCAATAGCTTATGCTCTAAGATCAAGAATTGACAAATGGGACCTCATTAAACTACAAAGTTTCTGAAAGGCAAAGGACATTGTCAAAAGGACAAAATGGCAACCAACGAATTAGGAAAAGATCTTTACCAACACTACATGTGACAGAGGGCTTATATCCAAGATATACAAAGAACTCAAGAAGGTAGACTCAGAGAGCCAAATATCTCCCTTAAAATGGGGTACAGAGTTAAACAAAGCATTTTCATCTGAGGAATATTGAATGGCTGAGAAGCACCTAAAGAAATGTTCAACATCCTTAGTCATCAGGGAAATGCAAATCAAAACAACCCTGAGATTTTACCTCACACCAGTCAGAATGGCTAAGATCAAAAACTCAGGAGACAGCAGGTGCTGGCGAGGATATGGAGAAAGAGAAACAGTCTTCCACTGCTGGTGGTTTTGCAAGCTGGTACACCTACCACTCTGGAAATCAGTCTGGTGGTTCCTCATAAAACTGGGAATGATACTTCCAGAGGACCCCCACTATACCACTCCTGGGCATATATCCAGAGGATTCCCCAACATGTGATAAGAACACATGCTTCACTATGTTCATAGCAGCCCTATTTTGGGGTTTTTATAATAGCCAAAAGCTGGAAAGAACCCAGGTGTCCCTCAATGGCAGAGGCAGGAGGATTTCTGAGTTCGTGGCTGACCTGGTCTACAGTGTGAGTTCCAGGACAGCCAGTGCTACACAGAGAAACCCTGTCTGGGGTGGGGTGGGGATAAAAACCCAAATGTAAGCTGAATAAATCCTTTCCTCCCTAATTTGTTTCTTGGTCATGATGTTTGTGTAGGAATAGAAACCCTGACTAAGAAAGATTACAAACTGGTACAACCACTGTGGATATCAGTCTGGCAGTTCCTCAGAAAATTGGGCATAGTGCTATCTGAGGATCCAGCTATACCACTCCTGGGCCTATAACCAAAAGATTCTCCAACATATAACAAGAACATAAGCTCCACTATGTTCATAGCAGCCTTATTTATAATAGCCCAAAACTGGAAGGAACCCAGATGTCCTTCAACAGAGGAATGGATACAGAAAATGTAACACATTTACACAATGGAGTACTATTTAGCTATTAAAAACAATTTCATTCATGAAAGTCTTAAAATGGATGTAATTACAAAATATCATCCTGAGCAAGGTAACCCTGTCACAAAAGATAACACATGGTATGCACTGACTGATAAGTGGATATTAGCCTAAAAGCTCGGAATACCCAAGATACAATTCACAGACCTCATGAACCTCAAGAAGACGAAAGACTGAAGAGTGGATGCTTCAGGCATTCTTAGAAGGGGGAGCAACATACTCAAGGGAGGAAATACAGAGATAAAGTGTAGAGCAGAGACTGAAGGAAAGCACATACAGAGATTGTCCCACCTGGGGATCCATCCCCCATACAGACACCAAACCCAGACACTATTGTAGAAGCCAAGAAGTACTTGCTGACTGGAGCCTGATAGAGCTGTCTCTTGAGAGGCTCTGTCAGAGCCTGACAAACATAGGTCAACCTTTGGACTGAGCACAAGGTCTCCAATGGAAAAGTTAAAGGACTGAAGGAGCTGAAGGGGTTTACAACCCATAGGAAGAACAACAGTAACAACCAACCAGACCCCCTCCCACCCCCCACCCCGAGAGTTCCCAGGGACTAAACCACCAACCAAAGAGTACAAATGGAGGGACCCATGGCTCCAACTGCATATGTAGCAGAGGATAGCCTTTTCAGACATCAATGGGAGGAGAGACCTTTGGTCCTGTGAAGGCTCAATTACCCAGTGTAAGGGAATGCCAGGCCAGCAAGGTGGGGGGGGGGGAAGAAGATAGGGTGAGGGAGGATGGGGTAGGAGGTTTCTGGAGGAGAAACCAGAAAGGGAATAACATTTGAAATGTAAATAAATAAAATATCCAATTGAAAAAAGAAACAAAGAATGTGTCTAAATTCCAAGAGAGAGAGAGAGAGAGAATGAAATCTCGTGTTACCTATAGTAAATACATATCAGTTGAAAGAGGGGGGGAAAGGAAAATTTCTTTAAAAATAAAATTATACTAGAAAAAATTGAAAGCTAGTCAGGAAATAGCCCAAATAGAATTTTCTATTTTATCAAAGATAAGAAGTAATAGCTATAAATTAAGCTTATAGTACAGAAAGACTATAATTTCAGTAAGAGAGATTAGAGGTAAAGGAGGCAAACAGAAACAGAGACAGACAGACAGACAGATGGCAGGCAGGCACATACTCGCAATATGTGTATGTGAAAGTAGGAGGAGTGGGACAAGGGACAGACACACAGACACAGAAACACGGGGAGGTCTCAAAGAAAATCTGCATAGGCAGAATAGAATTAACTAGACAAATCTGGTATCTAGGTGCATCATCTTGAAACTGTACAAGAGTGATAATGTTGGAAGCTTCATGGTAGAAACAGACTTTTATACACACACACACACACACACACACACACACACACACACACACACAAGAAGTATGCTAGTACGCATGCTTGCACAGTTCTGAGACAAAATTTAGTGCTTCATTGTAGTCACAATTACCTACTCTCCAGATCTTGGGTCTGTGTTCTCCTAGCCTTGTTCTTAAAACTTTCTGTATTTTCTTGTAATTTTTGTACACTTACTTCCTGCCTAAGAAGACACCTTATTTGTAAGGTTTATTGTTGTTGTATTACTATTATTACTATTATTTAAATCAAGGCTGTGTTCGTTCAGGTGCACAACAGAGGTCGAGGCTTTGAGTCTTCCCAGAGCTGGAATTACAGGCAGTTGTGAACCACAAAGGATGCTGGACACTGAACCCAGGTTCTGAGCTAGAGTTACTACCCATTCTTAATGGCTGAGCTGTCTAAGATACTTGAAGACCTTTACTGAGTGGGATTCTGATATTTCCTTAAAGTTCATTCTTCTCATTGGTATGTACTATCCAAATAGGCAACATGGAGGTATGCGGGCTTACTTGGGACTTTAAATAAATACTATTAAACACATAACGTTCAGGCAATGACAAACACAGTGTTTAATATCTTAAGTAATTTTTCAATAGCTGAGAAAGTAAACCCAAGCCTAGGGATGGGGGTTTCAGAGGCAGAAAAAGGATTTTAAAGAAGATAGAATACTAGGGGTCTTACAAAATATATCAGAGAGTAAAGTCCCTTGCTACCAGTTCTGATGACCTGAGTTCAGTCCCCAGGGGTGTACATGGTAGAAGGAGAGAACTGACTCTCTCAAGTTGTCCTCTGACCCCCATGCATATGAACAGATGCATACACATATGCACAGATGCATACACATATGCACACAGGTACACACACACACACACACACACACACACACACACACACACACACACACAGTGTTAGATATCTCCTCTTTCTTTTTAAAATTTTTTTCTATATTCTTTATTTACATTCTAGAAGCCTTCCCCTTTCCCAGTTCCCCCCTCCCCATATGTCCCATAAGTCCTCTTCTCTCCATCCATTCTCCTGTCTTTCCCCCCCCCCTCCCTTTTCTCTGTCCTGGTACTCCCCTACTAAGCTGGATCAAGCCTTTCCAGGATTAGGGCCCTCTTCTTCCTTCTTCATGGGAATCATTTGATATGCTAATTGTATCTTCAGTGTTCAGAGCTTCAGGGCTAATTAATACCCACTTATCAATGATTACATTCTATGTGTATTCTTTTGTGATTGCGTTACCTCGCTTAGGATCATATTTTCCAGTTCTATCCATTTGCCTAAAAATTTCATGAATTCATTGTTTTTAATTGCTGAATAGTACTCCATTGTGTATATATACCACATTTTCTGTATCCATTCCTCCACTGAGGGATATCTGGGTTCTTTCCAGCTTCTGGCTATTATAAATAAGGCTGCTACGAACATAGTGGAGCATGTGTTCTTGTTGCATGCTGGAGAATCCTCTGGGTATATGCCCAGGAGAGGTATAGCAGGGTCCTCCAGAAGTGTCATGCCCAGTTTTCTTAGGAACCGCCAAACTAATTTCCATAGTGGTTGTACCATCTTACAGCCCCACCAGCAGTGGAAGAATGTTCATCTTTCTCCACATCCTCGCCAACACCTGCTGTCTCCTGAGTTTTTAACCTTAGCCTTTCTGACTGGTGTGAGGTGAAATCTCAGGGTTGTTTTGATTTGCATTTCCCTAATGGCTAATGATATTGAGCATTTATTAAGGTGCTTCTCGGCCATCCGAATTTCTTCAGGCAAAAATTCTTTGTTTAGGTCTGTACCCCATTTTTGAATAGGGTTATTTGGTTCCTTGGGGTCTAACTTCTTGAGTTCTTTATATATATTGGATATTAGCCCTCTATCAGATGTAGGGTTGGTGAAGATCTTTTCCCAATTTGTTGGTTGCTGTTTTGTCCTTTTGACGGTGTCCTTTGCCTTACAGAAACTTTGTAATTTTATGAGATCCCATTTGTCAATTCTTGATCTTAGAGCATAAGCTATTGGTGTTCTGTTCAGGAACTTTTCCCCTGTGCTATGTCCTCAAGGGTTTTCCCCAGTTTCTTTTCTATTAGTTTCAGTGTGTCTGGTTTTATGTGGAGGTCTCCTCTTTCATCAAGAGAGTTACTGAGGACTAAGAGATGGCTTGTCAACTAACACCACTTGCTACCCTTGTAGAGAACCTGGATTCAGTTCTTAGCACAAATGCCTGAGACTCCAGTTCCAGGGTATATGACACCATCTTCTGGCATTTTGAGCATTGCATGTATGTGGTACACTTACAGAAAAAAATTACTCATGCACATAAAATAAAACTAATACATCCCTAAAGGAAGAGAAAGTTACTTTCCTTTTGCATCTGTGGGCTACAAAAATGGTGGTAATGGTAAGAATGTACAACACGCCAGGCGGTGGTGGTGCACACCTGTAATCCCAGCACTCTGGGAGGCAGAGGCAGGCAGATTTCTGAGTTCGAGGCCAGCCTGGTCTACAGAGTGCATTTCAGGACAGACAGGGCTATACAGAGAAACCCTGTCTCCAAAAAACCAAATCCAAAAAACAAACAAACAAACAAACAAAGAATGTACAACACTAGGTAAGTAAGTATAGTATTGTAACTATGTATGTAACAGGAGTTGATAACATTTTCTGTTAAGGGATGATTGTAAGTATTTCATGCCATGCATTCTTATTGTCTATGTCTCAAGTTCTCAGCTCTGTTGTTGCTGGACAAAAGTAGAGCAGATAGATAGCAGGTAACATGATCAGCAGAATATATTCCAACAAGACTTCATTCACAGATGCAGTGGCCAGAATCAGGACCCAGACACAATGGTTACTGCTCCTTGGGTTTAGTTGTTGAAAATATTCAAGTCATTAAGGATTGCTTGACTGTCATGTCATATTTTAATTCTTGTTTTAAAACCATAATGAATTCATACAGAAGGAAAGTTATATTACACTGATTTTAGTCTTTCAAAAGATCACTCTGATCCATTATGTAGCGCTGTAGCAAAATATAACAGACTAGATCTGGGCAATTTAAAACAAACAGTAACTTACTGACTTGTGATTCTGGTGACTGTGACTAGCATCTAATAAAGGTCTTCTTGCTCTGTTAGCCCTTGCTGAAAAGGCAAAGACAGTGCAGGAGAGTGAGCTTGCCACCCAGGCTTTTCCGAAGCATGAACTAGCCCATTCACAAACCCTTCCTATTAGACTCTATTTCCAATGCTGTCCCACTGCTGGTTAAGCTTCCAGTTTGTGTCTCTTAGCAACCTCTACATGATGTGTATGTGCTAGAATCCGTAATACATTTTTTTCTGTTTGAACAATGAAATTTGGCTATCTATTCTTGAATAATGGTATCATGTTCATTATATAAAAAAAATTACCTCCAATATATAGCTGCTTAAGGCAATGACCAATTCTTTCCTCATAATTTTGTAGCATGGCAGATTGGGCATATTTGCTCTACCTAGGTCAGCTAGGTGTAAGTATTGGACTCACCTAGAGGGGGCTGAACTGGTTTCAATAGCTACTTTTCATTTTTTTCCTCCGGAAAAGACTATTTTTTTTTTCAAGTAACTACAAATAGGAAAGCAAAGGGGGATTCCCCAGGCTGGGACAAATAAAAGCCACCCCCATCACAGAACAAAGGAAGAAGATGGTCCCTGTATCTCTTTCTCATCAAAATGCCCCTCCTCTCTGCTGCAACATCCAAGGGTCAGCCTAC
Source organism: Apodemus sylvaticus (assembly GCF_947179515.1). Lineage (NCBI taxonomy): Eukaryota > Metazoa > Chordata > Mammalia > Rodentia > Muridae > Apodemus > Apodemus sylvaticus. The sequence goes on along the minus strand of NC_067485.1, from coordinate 54,414,476 downwards.
CTCCCCACTCCCCCACCCCACCTCACCCCTCTTCGCTGAGCTGGATTAGTCAGTAACAAGCCTGCTGCAGCCCAGCTTCCCTTCCCCCTGCAGTGTCTTGGGAAAGAGGAATGATTGGCGCCAGGAGCAGCTACAATGATGGGTGTCGAAGAACGAAAACTGAACACAAAAATCAACACAGCTGTCCAGAGGTAGTTTGTGAACAGAGGAAACCGATGGAAGCCAAACCTTTATGGGCAGAGAGGATCAAGAGGAGGAGGGGCAAGGCTAGATCCTCGTTAGTGCCCCCACTGGAGCAAGGGAACACCTGATGCTGAAGCAGTGGAGGCAAGTTAGTGCTATAGCTGCCTTAGGTGGAAGCTGGAGAATGGTTTCTAACCCTGGAGAGAGGTGGTACGTTCTACCCATCACTTCATCAGGTGCTAGGTGAGAGCAAGGTGGGTGGGGCCAACATTTGTCCCACTTTCTGTAGTCCAAGGGGCTTAGCCAACCTAGTGCAGGATCTAGGTAAAGCAAGGCAGCAGTGGCTGTGAAACCTACCCAATGCCAATTCGGTGGGGTTGTGCTGGCATCTAAGCATTCTCTGCACTGGTCACACCTGCTGCTGTCAGGTCAGCTGTCTGGGGCTTGTCGGGATGAGATGGGCCCTTGATAGCCAAGGAGAATGCGGCACTCACTATGTGTGGGCCTTGCTCTTCCTCTGAGGACCCTGGGAGATGCTCTTCTCCTTCTCCTTCTCCTTCTCCTTCTCCTTCTCCTTCTCCTTCTCCTTCTCCTTCTCCTTCTCCTTCTCCTTCTCCTTCTCCATGGTTTTAGATCTGCCCCTTGGTTTCATCCCTGAAGCTAGGGCAGTTTTCCATGTTTTGGCAGCACCTTTATCTTTGCTCCCTTTTAGACCTCTGGTCTCGAGGTCTCTCAGTGTTGGCACTTCTCTGGGCTCCTTTGGAGGTTGCTTGCGCTGCCTGCCTGGGCCTTGCTTCTCAGTTCTATCCTTTTCCTTTTCCTGCCTGGAGACCAACGGCTGCTTGGACGTTGAGCTGCACTCACTCTTTTCTCCCCCTCTATGGAGCAGTCAGTGATGGCTATGGCGGCCTTCTTGGAGACTGGCCAACACCAGATATCACCCAGTTCCGAACGGGACTTTTATTCCTGTTGGAGACTTAGCTCCCCATCAGGAGGAAAGTTTGCCCCTGGCCACAAACACTTGCCAACCCTCTGCTTAAATCATGCTTTCTCCTATACCATGACAGGTAAGTAGAATTTATAGCCATGTTTTTCACAACCAATGACATAGAAGATTACCTACAAACTGGGAAAAGAACAGGAGACAGTAAACAGGCCTGACTCAGAGAGGAAGTTCTGGATCTTCTAGGGTTAACTGACTTATTACCAAAGCTGTACTGAGTGCTTAGCTAATTACCTGCAGAATTCAGCCTGTCCCTGATATGCCTTTGGAATCATGCTGTTTGTACATTCTAGCTCTTTCTCGGCATCACTGTTTAGAGCCAATCAACTAGTTTAGTTCAATCATTAAGCATAGAGAACGTCAATGAACTTACAGCTTAGAGCTGTTCAATGCACATCACCAACCAGGCCCGTGTTTGTAATGTCTTCCAGCTTCCAGCGTAGTTCCAGGCAAGAGACTAGAGCCGCTTATTTGATTGACTTAGCTATATACTCACCTGATGTCGTTAAGAAGGAAGCCATTGCCCGGCAGTGGTGGCGCACGCCTTTAATACAAGCACTTGGAGGCAGAGGCAGGCAGATTTCTGAGTTCAAAGCCAGCCTGGTCTACAAAGTGAGTTCAGGACAGCCAGGGCTACACAGAGAAACCCTGTCTCGAAAAAACCAAAAACCAAAACCAAACCAAAAAAGAAAAAAAAAAAAAAAAGAAGCCACTGCTATGATTCTCTGTATTAGAGCCTTGCGTACCAGCAAAGGACATCTTTTTCCATGTGGGCCCTGAGTCTGACCTCTCAATACCAGTAACCATGCATCATTCATTGCCCAATAACTATCCAGTTGAAGACTATTTTCCTTAAATACAGTTCTTCCTTCTAGAAATTCTTTAAAACTGGACTTTTCTTCTCAAGTTGTCCCCTGCTTCAGAGCTTTGATAACCTTGTCCTAGCCGCCTGGGAGCCAGTATTCTGCTAGCAGCCTTCAGATGAAGATGTAGAACTCTCAGTTCCTCCTGTACAATGCCTGGCTAGATGCTGCCATGCTCCCACTGTGATGATAATGGACTAAACCTCTGAACCTGTAAGCTGTCCCCAATTAAATGTCGTCCTTTATAAGACTTACCTTGGTCATGGTTTCTGTTCCCAGCAGTAAAACCCTAACTAAGACACTCACTTATCTTTTCTGGGGCCAACAAGTTGGCTCTGCTGGTAAAACTGTTTGTATAGAAGCCTGACAGCCTGAGTTTGATGCCTGGTTTCCTTGACAGAAGGAGAAGACTGAGTCCTAAAAGGACCGTCACAGTCATACTGTGACACACACATGTTTATCACACACATATGAGGATACAGTAATAACAATAAGAGATTTCTTATTAAAAATAACAAAATGACATTTTATTACTTATGAAAAAAAAAGAAAAATTATCATCAAATATCCAAACAGTTGAACACAGGTAGTACCCACCTGTGATGCAGTGGGAGGGAGAGGCAGAACTCTGAGTTTGAATCCAGACTGTGCTACAGAGTGAACCCATCTCAAAAGGCAAAAGGCTATGGTTCCAAAGTAAAGAGTTCTTCTAGTACTATAAGACCCTAAACGTGGGGCCTAGCGCTAAAAGAAACTCAATCTAACTATTTAAGTCCTTTAGACCATTCTGAGCCTTGCCTACAGCCCTCTGTACTCTAGTATGGAGCCTAAAGCAACTATTTCCTTAGTCCACAGAGTTATGAAAACATTCATAACACAGGTATTCTTGGTTTTAAGTTTTCATGGTTGCTTTTTCTGATAAAAGTTTTAAAAATTTAATAACAACATAAGAGTAAAATCTGACCACAGCTGAGACACTCCTTAAAAGAGGCGGAAAAAATTAAGGGAACATGGAATAAGAATATTTTCTCAGCGGGGCATGGTAGTGCATGCCTATAATCTTAGCACTTGGGAGTCAGAGGCAGGCAGATTTCTGAGTTCGAGGCCAGCCTGGTCTACACTGTGTAGAGTTCCAGGACAGCCAGGGCTACACAGAGAAACCCTGTCTCAGAAAACAAACAAACAAACAAAACAAAACAAACAAACAAAAAGAATATTTTCTCACAATTTTCGCTACTCACCCTTTCCTGCGTTTTAACTTTATCGAAATAGTCTCTGTTGTTACTTTTAAAGCAGGTGGTAACTCAGGCTCACCACAGACTCTGGTTCCTGATCAGCGATCATGTTGTTGGAAGTTGCTAAATAGAACACCCCTTACACTTGAGCTCACTGAAACTCATTCATATATGAAAATGAAGCAGCTCAACCCAAGACTCTGCTTTACATGAGCACACATGGGTGTATGCTTGCATGTGTGCCAGTGCATGTGCTTGTGTGTGTGTGTGTGTGTGTGCATGAGTGTATGTGTGCCTGTATGTGTGCATGCATATGTGCATGTGCATATGCATATATGCATGTGTGTGAGTTCGATGGTCACACAGGACTTCTAAACAGATGAACTCTGGCAAGGTTCCCAGTGGGCCAGACCTTCAGGTTGGGCAATGTGTGCTTTATTTTACTTGGCTCTGCCAGGAATTACTCCCTTTTTGTTTGGATGAACTTAGGAACAAAGAAGGAAAAGGCAGATCCCTGGTCCTGATGTCACTGCCTATCACCAAGCCTGTCCTAGCTGCTACTGGCAGTCCTTCAGCCTCCTGGGTCCTGGAGAGATTGTACAAGGCAAGGGGTACTTGGCTCTCATAGTTTTCTTTGATCTGAATGAGCCCTCAATTCTCATAAGAGGCTTAGGGTAGACAAAGAGTACTCATATACTGGGCCAGCAAGTTGGTTCTTAACCGAAATCAGCTGCCCTGAGTTCAGTGAACTCAATCCACATGTCTCACATGGTTGAAAGAATGAACAAGCATGAACAGTCCTTCACAAGCACTGCATGGCTGCCCCAAACGCCTCATTTGTCCCCGTACCATAGCACTTGCAGTATAATCAACCATATTCTTGTTATAATTGCTAACTTTTTTTTCTTCTCTCATATATTATATCCTAACCGAAGCGCCCTCCTGCCTCTCCTCCCAGTCCCTCTCCTCCCTCCCCTTACACATAATCTCACACCCCTCCCCCTCGGTTCTCTTCAGAAAAGGGCAGGCCTCCCAGGGATATTAACCAAACGTGGCATATCAAGTTACAACAACACTAGGCACCTCCCCTAGGATAAAGGCTGGACTGGACAAGGCAATCCAGTGGAAGGAAAAGGTTCCCAAAAGCAAGCAAGAGTCAGAGATAGCTCCCACTCACACTGCTAGGAAGGAGGAGGAAGAAGAGGAGGAGGAGGAGGAGACAAGAAGACTTCTTCTACAAGAACAGCTGTAACACTCATGCGGAAGGCCTACATCAAAACCATGCCGGCTCTCTGTGCGCTCGTGTGGGCTGAGGTGAGTTGAGTCTATGGTTTCTCCTGTGCTGTCCTTGGCTCCTCTGGCTCCTTCCCCTCCTCCATGGGATTCCCTGAGCTCCGCCTGATGTTTGGCTGTGGGTGTCAGCCACACATTATTATTTGCTGAAACAAATCTGTTTCAGTTAGCTGCTTGACAAAACCTCTCTGATGACTATTTTACTAGATTCCTATCTAATTGTAAAGCCGAATATCATTAGTAATCGTCTTATTGATCTTTTTTTCTTACAGCGTTTGGTTATATTCTGGGTCTTTGGGCTGTCCCCCTTCTGGTTTCTGGCCATCCAGGCAGTGGGCTCCCTCTCATGGTATGGGACTCAAGTTGATCCGTCTTTGGTTGTCCACCCCCACAAGTTCTGCTACAACATTACCCCGGCGCATCTGTAGGCAGGACAGGTCAAAGGATCTGTTTCTGTGTTGGTGTTCCAGTCCATTTCTAAGACTATTCACTGGTTATAGAAGATGGCTGTTTCAGGCCATGTATGCTCCATGACTAGGGGTCTTTGCTAGGCTCTCATAAATTCCAGTAAGTTTTGACTGTATTAGGTTTCCATATCACCCCCATATACCTACCCTCTCCCTCCATTCCTCTCCAATCCCCATCTCATCCCTCCTGTTCCCATCCCACCGGACAACAGTCTTTCCCCTTTCCAGGAGGCCTTGTTACTTAGCTTCTCTAGATCTGTGGGTTGCAGTATGACTGTCTTTTACATTAGAGCTAATGTCCACCTATAAGCAAGGATATACCATGTTTGTCTTTCATGGTCTGGGTTACCTCATTTAGGATAATTTTCTTATAGTTCCATCCATTTGCCTGCTACTTTCATGATGTTATTTTTTCATAACTGACTAATTGTGTAAATGTACCACATTTTAAAATCCATTCTTCAGTCAAGAGACATCTAAGTTGTTTACATTTTCTGGATATCACAAAACAATAACAACAACAACAAAACTGTTATGAACATAGTTGAGCAAGCGTCCTTGTGGGATGATGGAACACTTTGGGTTTTTTGTTTGTTTGCTTGGTTGGGTTTTGGTTATATGCCCAGGAGTAGTATAGCTGGGTCTTGAGGTAGGTCAGTTCTAATTTTTCTGAAAAAATACCATATTTGTTTCCAAAGTGGCTATACAAGTATGCCTGAGTGTTCCCCTTACTCTGCATCCCTGTGTAGCTCTAGCTGTCCTGGAACTTACTCTGTAGAGCAGGCTGGCCTCGAACTCAGAAATCCGCCTGCCTCTCCTCCCAAGTGCTGGGATTACAGGTGTGTGCTACCACCGCCCAGCTGTGACATAACTTTATTTTCTTAACTATATACAAAATATTGATATATAAGCCTGATTCTATAAATAACTAAGCTTCTAGCTCATTAGAAATCTCTTTCTTTCTATGTCATTCTCTCTAGATAGTTTACATTTCTCTTGAGCGCCTCCAAATCCAAGAGGACTCTATAGCTCTTTCCTAAAATACTGTTTTACATGTGTCCTGCCTGCTGCTTCTCAGATGTTTTTACAAACTCAAAGAGAAAACTCCTATCTCTAACCTGGAGCTCCTTCCTCGAAAGCTTTTCCAAGGCAAAAAAGATAGCTCTCAAAAGTTTAATTGCTTATCCAAGACCTCTCTAGCTACTTCCCTACACCCTGGTAGGCTGAATCACGTCACCATTAAGGTGTTGGTGGTGGAGGTGGTGATGGAGGTGGTGCTCTTAGAGGTGGAGGTTCTGTTTAATAAAAAAGAACGAAAGAGCTGGGATATATCTGGTAGAGTAAGATATGGTGAGCTGGAAGGGTCCATGCTGAGGCATCCCTTCCCGCTGAGGTGCCAGCCATAGGATGATGGGTATAGTATGGAAGAGTTTATTTAAGGTATGGGGAGGGGAGTTGAAAGAGTAGAGTCAGAGAAATTCAGAGAGAGAGAGAGAGAGAGAGAGAGAGAGAGGAGAGGAGGAGAGGGTGGCCAGGAATATGTAAAGAGATGAGGAAAGGGAATGGGGAGAGAAGGGACAGAGAGGGTAAGAGAGTAAGAGGGTAAGAAAGCTGAATGGTAGGCTCAGCAGTTAAGAGCACCAACAGCTCTTCCGAAGGTCCTGAGTTCAAATCCCAGCAACCACATGGTGGTTCACAACCATCGGTAACAAGATCTGACTCCCTCTTCTGGAGTGTCTGAAGACAGCTACAGTGTACTTACATGTAATAAAATAAATAAAATAAATTAATCTTTAAAAAATAAATAAAAAGAAAGTAAGTTGGCGAGGAGGGGGCAAACAGTCCCTTTTATTGTGAGTCAGGCACACCTGGCTCTTGCCAGGTGACTGTGGGGCAAAGCCTAGAAGGAATGCTAACATTCCTCTGTTTTGGTTTAATAAAAAAAAAAAAAAAAAAAAAAAAAAAAAAAAAAAAAAAAAAAAAAAACTAGAAAGAACTGATAATGAAGCAAGAATAGGGTCCTCATGATCTTTAGCTATTTCCTGCTGACTATGGGACAATGTGTTTTTGGGAAACATAAGAAAATAGGTACGGGAATATTGATCCAGTCTTAGGAAAGTTGGCTCTTTTCTTGCTGTCCAGGGTCTGTGGAACCATCTGTGGGTAGGTCCAGTATAAGTGCTGTGTCTGTGAGAGTAGATTGGTACATCTATGGGTTGCTTCTCTGGAGTTGTCCTGGATGTAGATTTTGAGTAAATGCCTGGATTTGACAAGATGCTGAAACACACACATACGTACAGGCACTCACAGAGGCACACATATACACAAAGGCACACACACACACACACACACACACACACAGGCGCATACATTAGAGGTAGAGAATAAAGTTAAGTACATTTGAAAGAAAACATATTTTCTTCAGTGTTCATTTGAAACCCTTAGGTTTTGGTGGTTGGGGGTGAGGGGAGACCCAGTCCCGGAACACAGCAGGAGAATATCACCCTGTGGAATAGGTAGCAAGTGGGAATTTAGGCTACTGATTGGCAGGTGTACTTACCTGGATGGAGTTTATTTGGTCCATGAGAGGTAGATCTGAGTGGGTTTCCTATAGTTTATAAGTTTACAAAAGAGATAAATTTGTTAGCAACATGATAATTTTTAAAGATGAACTTAGAAAGACAAAAAAAAAAAAACCTTTTGTGGAGCAGAAGGAACAAGAAGAGTCTTTTTCTTCTGTCTAGGAGACTGAAGAGCATGAGAAACATTTTTAAGTTTACATTTAAAAGACAAAGGAGCCGGGCAGTGGTGGCCCACACCTTTAATCCCAGCACTTGGGAGCCAGCCTGGTCTACAGAGTGAGCTCCAGGACAGTCAGGGCTACACAGAGAAACCCTGTCTTGAAAAAAACCAAAAAAACCCTAAATAAATAAATAAATAAATAAATAAATAAATAAATAAAATAAAATAAAACAAAGGAAACTCAAAACCTTGACCTTGACCTTGTGAATATGAGAAATACTTAAATCTATAATTGAAAGATAACCAAAGGGAAACTTATGGTTGAAACTATGGTACTTGTGGTATAGATTTAGCATGAGAAACACTTTATAGTTTATAGTTTATAGTTAAAAGGCAACCAAAGGAAACTGAACTTGTATTTATAAAAGTGGATTACATAGTGGAATATGTTTTTAGAGTTAGGCTAATTTTTAAGAACTCTATTGGTTAATGTTAGGACAATGGCATAGCAAGGAGAGGAAATATGAAGCATTTAGTCACTGGAAACTGAGTTTAGATAAGGAAGTAACTGTTGCATGTAGCTTTTTGCTGCTTCACCTAAGCCCTGGGAACAGGCCGTGCCACCAGCTCTCCCCCCCACAGTTTCCCTTGAATCAATAGATAAAAGACACACACAGTTAGTTGTTTGTTTTCATTATTAGACTCCCGTTGCTAGCATGCCTTTATCAATACTCCTAGCTCCACACTTCCTGCTTGCCCTAAACTTTAGTGCTCAGTTACATGTAGTACCTGCTGAACATCCCTGACTACCCGCCTATAGGGGCGGCCTGTGTGTCCACTCCATTTTGAGATCTCACATGAATGGTCCAATTTTCTCCAGCATGGAGAACTCGTCTCTCCCCGCCCCTTGCATCTCTCCTGTCCACACAGCAATTGGTACATAGCTTCTTTACTGACAGATCAATAACCAACTGGGGAACAGGACAGCATCAGAACCACCCCTACAAGTAACAGAGGGTTACATCTGTAAAATCTTACATCTGAACTTCTGTATCTTTTATTGTGAAGTCTGTGTACAAGGCAAACCTATTTGACTTTGATGAGAGCTCTGGCAGTCTTAGCTAGTTAACAAATTTACTAATGAGCTAATAAGGTGGTGGATTACCTTGGGGTAAGGAGCTAGAAGTTTGTTTTCTAGCTGTAAAGTTAGAGTTACATTAACTGCCAATGTAGTCAGAAATCCAGGAAGAATAAGTTATAATCTAGGTATAAATAAAAATGACAGAGGCCAGGTGGTGGTGGCACACGCCTGTAATCTCAGCATTCTGGGAGGCAGAGGCAGGCAGATTTCTGAGTTCAAGGCCAGCCTGGTCTACAGAGTGAATTCCAGGACAGCCAGGGCTACACAGAGAAACCCCATCTTCAAAAAACCAAATCCAAATAAAAATAAAAATAAAAAAATAAAAAGTAAATAAAAATGACAGAGGATGGTCTATATAGTCCACTACCTAAACAGTTTCCAGGCCCCTGTGGTCTCTACCAAATCTTGGGCAGAGTCAGTTTGGCTGTCAGGCCCAGAAGATGAAAAGCGTTTTCCTTTGGAGTAGATACATGACCCACCTTGACTGACGTAATACGAGACATTCAATTCTCTGAGTATCCTCTGTCTGTCCACAGTGTAGGCCAAGCCCGGGCAGCAGGCAAGGCAATGAAGCACTGTCCCTTAGTGATTATCATACCACAATCCAGGTAGAATCTTGTTGCTGTGCCCATATCTTCTTCAGAGACCTTGGGGGGTGGGGGTGTAAACTGTCAGGATTTGGCAGTTTCTGTCTTTCATAATAAGTTTAAATACGTTAATGTTATATTTAGCAGATTTCTGATGAGATTGAGAGTAAGTATCTATGAGGTATATCTGAGTTAGACAACCTGTGTTTGCTTATTTACTTGTTCTAGATCTATCTAGTAAATAGAGAACTTTGTAGCTCGATGGCATTAGCAAAACAGACTAAACATTTATTTAAGGCTGTGATCTTTAACTTTTTACCCTTCAGAAATCATTGTTTACCAAATCAGGATAGAACAAACGCCTTATCTTAGTTGTTAAATGACTTTGATATGCAGTACTCTTAAAGGAAGCAGAACTGGGGACTGCCCATAACAAAGATTGCGTTGAAGCTATAGCCAGCCATGGGACTGCCCTTATCTAAGATGGTGCTGAAGCAATAGCATAGCAAAACTTTATCTGCCCACAGCAAAGATGGCAGTCACAGGCCTGCCCCTAGTTAAAATAGCAACACGAGTCACATGTTATACCTTAGAACGGAGCTGTGAAAAAAGTGCCTGTGTACCTAAGAATGGAACAAATAGAAGTATGGCAAAGACAAACATTCAGAGGAATCTAGGCAGCGCAGTGTGAGGAGCTTGTGGAACAGCTTAGTGGTGACTGCAGGAGTGTGCCTGCTGTTCGGCAGAACAGAATATCAGCAAGCGGGGGTGGGACAGAGAGCATTGCCTGAAGCAGTGTTCTGTCTTCTAGCAGCTCAGCTCAGGCAGGAGAGTGAGTGTTCTCCCGGCGCTCAGGGCAATGCAGGTCGAGAGAGCTTGCACCTGCACCGTGGAGCACCAGGTGGCAGGGTTGTGCAGGCAGCAGGAGCCGTGGGGACGCTGGAGTGCTGGTGTTAGCTGGTCCGAGCAGAGTACCAGGCAGGGAGCAAGAGATCGAGGGAGAAAGTAGAGAGCTGAGGATAGTCAGGTGGCAGCCAGCTGCTCTGAGCGAGAGAGTGGGGCAAAAATGTGTAGCGGGGTGCACAGTAGTGGCAGAATCAAGGGCCAGGGAACCGGAGCTAAGAGCAAGCTGCAGGAGAATGGGGGAGGGGGCGGTCCGGATTGCTGGATCGCTAGTGAGTTATAAAAGTGTCTTTAAGCGGGCGGCCAAGTAGAGTTACTGGTTTGTGGATAATGGGGCCAAATTAACCTATGAGGACAAGGTAGCTAGAGATAACAGCCAGGCCAGTTCACCTGATCGCCAGCTGGGGGGCTCTGAGCTCAAGGGAGAATGATTTACCTAAGCTCAAGATTATTTTCAGCAGCAAGAGAGAACAACAAGAGGGAAAGGGAGGGAGTCACCCAGGGGTAGATGTCCTAGAATGAAGGTTCAGTGAGAAGGCCAGTCATGACTGTGAATGCCTCTGTCCTTAAGGACACCACAGTGTGGAGCTCAATAGCTCTCCCTTGGGATCAGGGGATGTTGACGCTCTTGGGGGGGGGGGGGGGGCACGTACTGATTTGCTGGTATTTGGGTAGAGAGGTCTAATGAGCTATCCTGTGGAGGCCAAGTCCATGTAACAGCAGGAGATGTGAACCTTCGCGTTTCTAAATCGGAGCCACACAGCACCAATGTTGTGTTTTATAAAAAAGAAGAAAGAGCCAGGATATGTTTGGTAGAGTAAGGTATGGTGAGGCGGAAGGGGTGCCTCTGTGGGTCCATCCTGAGTCATCCCTTCCCCCTGAGGTGCCAGCCATAGGATGGATATAGTATGGAGTAGGGTTTAGAGTTTATTTAGGGCATGGAGAGGGGAGTCGAGGCAGAAAAAGGCAGGGGGGTGAGGGCAAGAACATGTGGAGAGAGTGGGGAGGAGAATGGGGAGTGAAGGGACAGGGAGGGTAAGAAAGTAAGAGGTTGAGGAGGGAGCAAACAGTACCTTTTATAGTTAGTCAGGCTTACCTGGCTGTTGCCAGGTAACTGTGGGGCTGAGCCTAGAAGGAATGCTAATGGTGGTGGTGGTGGTGGAGGTGGTACAGGAGGATGATGGTGGAGGTGGTGGATATGGAGGTGGTGTTAGTATTGTCTAAGCTCCACCCCACACTTACCTGGCAACAGCCAGGTATGCCCCGCCCCATAGACCTGGCCCACTATAAAAGGGGCTCCTCTCTCTCTTTCATCGCTCACTCACCTCTCTACCCCTTGGGCTCTCCTCCCCTCCCCCTCTCTCCTCATGCTCCTCACACTCTCATCCCTCTGACCTCTTGGCACTCTCACCTCTCTCCTCCCTCTCTCCACGTGGTCATGGCCACCCTCCACTCCTCCACTTCTCTACTCTCTCTCTCTCTCTGCCTTTCTCTGCCTCCACTATACTGTTAACTCCCATCCTCTGGCTGGGCGGTGGTGGCACACGCCTGTAACCCCAGCACTCTGGGAGACAGAGGCAGGTAAATTTCTGAGTTCGAGGCCAGCCTGGTCTACAAAGTGAGTTCCAGAACAGCCAGGACTACACAGAGAAACCCTGTCTCGAAAAAAACCAAATCCAAAAAACCCAACAAAACAGAACTCCCATCCTTTGCCCTGAATAAACTCTATTCTATACCATGTCTGTGGTCCCTCAGGGGAAGAGGTGCCTGGGCATGGGCCCACCTAGGCACTCCCTTCCCCCACACCGCCATGCCATACTCTCTAAACCCCCTCTCTCTTTTTAAGCCCCCTTCAGGTGGAGTTGGTGGTGGAGGTGGTGGAGGTGGTAGAGGTGGAGGTGGTGAAGGTTGTGGAGGCGATGGTAGATGTGGTGGAGGTGGTGGAGGCAGTGCTCCAAGCTAGGCCATTAGGAGCTGAACCATTTCACCATTACAGTGGGGTAGCTCATACAGGAAAGACCACTAGACCTCTCCCAAGCAACTTGCTTTAAAATAAGCAGGAAATTTCCATTCTTCTTATCTGTGGCAGCTTCTCTTCAGGACATACCTAACTGCACCTGACATCTATTTAAGCTTTTATATTTTGCTAACAATTGGGTTTTCTATGTACAATAGTCAAACACGTGCAATAGATGCACACACCAGGGGGGAGGCCCTTGCACTGCGCGTGAGTGCTGCAGAGCCCTCAGAGCCACAGGGTCCCCTGGAGCTGGAGTTGTGACACCCAGATATGAATGTGTTGGGGACGAAACTTGGGTCCTCAAGAACTAAACAAAAGTGGTGTTTTTAACTGCAGAGCCATCTCTGTAGCCCCAAGTAGTATTTAAATGTCTGAGGAAGCACAGACCCTTTTACAGCAGCTGCAGTAATTATATTTTATAGGGTGTGCACACTGGCAAGAGTGCAGAGGCCAGAGGCAGCAATCAGGTGTCTCCACCTCATCTTTTGTGACAGGGCCTTTCATTGAGTTTAGCACTCATTGACACTGTCTAGGTTGGCTAGCTGACCCTACCGATTCTTGTTTATGATATTCCTGACAGGCTTCTTCCCCTAGGGTTCAGGTACATATGTGCATGACAATGGAAAGATATTTTTATGTGGAAGTGGTGGATATGTATGAAGTGTCAGGCACTTCAACAACTTCACTGTCCCCAGCTCCTACTTCCCTTTTTGAATCCCCAGTACTGGGGATTTAGTTACCTTACACTTTCAGTAGCAATCGTGATGTTTCCAGCTCTTCTAGATCCCTGTAACACTGCAGATGTGAAGTGGTGACTCTTTGTGGCTATGATTAGATTTTCCCTAACAATGAATGCTGTCCATGCTGTCTCTGATTTGGCCTGTGAACCAATGCACTGCATTGTGACATCTTCCAACACACACATAATTGCCATTGCCCATCCCCTTTCCTTATCTTTTCCAGAAACGACCTCTTTCATGTCTCTACCTTCTGTGAGACAAAGCATGTTATGTTGGTCTTTCTCTCCCATTGTCTCCTCTTGTTTATCTCTTCAACCCTCTTAGACTCATTTCTCTCTCTTCCCGTGGTTTCTTACCTTCACATCATTTTATATATATATATTATATATATTTGTATATATATATGGCACATCTAGATTTCACATGAGGCAAAATATATACTATTTGTCTTTTAGCAGGGCTTATTGAATTTAACATTCTGAGCTTCAGGCCCATCCTTTTTTGTTGTTGTCTTTTCAAATGATGCAATTTCACTCTTCCTTATGGCTGAGTACAACTCTCTTGGATAAGATGGGTCTAGCAGGACCAGCCTGTAACCTCATTCACGGCCTTCAGTGGCAGCAAGGCCCACAGTCTTCAGCACCACACAGACCACTCACTTAATTGTGGAGCCCTAGGCAGTAAAAGCCCAGGATCTCTCCAAGGCTTCAGTCAGCCATACAGACTGTGGACATCCACTGGGATCTCTGGCTTCATTACATCCTGGTGCAGCAGAAAGGACCATAGACACCAACATGACCTTCGCTGGCATCATGGAACACAGTGGTCTTTCAAGGAGGTCCAAACCAGAAACTGTTCTTCATCCCAGGCTTCATTGCCCAGGGGTGATCCTTCCCCTGGTAGCCCCAGGTAGCATTTCCAGGGCTGAATCTGCATATGCAAATGTATAAGCTTCAGGCTGGGGCACACCACCCAGTGGGTGAGCAAGGACATCAGCCAGCCCTCTCACACCCATCACCACCACTGCAGCTCCAGTTCTGTTTCTCTTCACAGTGCACACACCCCTCCATTCCTCCATCTTTCCCACATTCCACCACTTACTAGTTTACAGGCTTGATAGGCAGGGTGGCCTGGCTGGCTTCCACTGCCCTAAACGTTGACATTTTTGGTAAGACTTTAAGGACTGGGCTGGAAAGATGGCTTAACCATTAGGAATGCATAGTGCTTTTGCAGAGAAGACAAGTTTCGTTTTCCCACATCAATGGTGGGTGTAGTGTCCTGGTTGTCTACTTGACTATATCTGGAATGAACTCTGAACTGGATCTTGGCTTGGAGATCTTGAGGCATAGTGGCTGCCAATCCCAGAAGATTAAGACTGGTAGGTCTCAGCCAGCGGGGCAGTGGTGGCACACGCCTGTAATCCCAGCACTCTGGAAGGCAGAGGCAGGTGGATTTCTGAGTTGGAGGACAGCCTGGTCTACAGAGTGAGTTCCAGGACAGCCCAGATATACAGAGAAACCCTGTCTCCAAAAAACCAAATCCAGCTGGGCGGTGGTGGCATACACCTTTAATCCCAGCATTTGGGAGGCAGAGGCTGGTGGATTTCTGAGTTCCAGGCCAGCCTGGTCTACAGAGTGAGTTCCAGGACAGCCAGGACTACACAGAGAAACCCTGTCTCAAAAAAAAAAAAAAAAACAAACAAACAAACAAACAAAACAAACAAACAAACAAAAAAAAAACAAATCCCAAAATCCCAAAAACAAAAAAACAAAACAAAAACAAAAACAAAAAATTGGTAGATCTCTGAGTTCAAGGTCATCTGGGACAAAGCAAGTCCCAGAACCAGGTATGGTAGCACATACCTTTAATCTGGGCCACACCTTCTGCTGGAGACCTATATAAGGACAATGGAAGAAGATTCACTCTCTCTTCTTTGTCTGTTTGCCTTGTGGGGCTGAGCAACTGCTAGCAAGATCCTTGACTTCCATCCACAGCTGCTGCTGACCATTGTTGGGGAGTTGGACTACAGAGTGTAAGTCATCAACAAATTCCCTTACTATATGGAGACCCCTGAGTAATTCAGTGAATGACTGACAACTCTTGGAAGTCCAGCTCCAGGGGATCCAACACCTCTGGCACTCTTCCAAGGGTACCTTTAATCAAGTGCACATACCCATACTTATAATTAAGATTATAAAAGTTAAATTACAAAGTAGTTTGAGGACTATTGCTTTTTACAAATGTTTGATATCATTTAGTATAAATTTTTTCATTCCTAGAGAAGTTTTTATTTCTAACCTCCTTCCCCACTAGAATTATTTCTTTTTGAGTTAGAGTCTTTTGTGTGTGCACCTGTATGTGTGTGTGTCTGTCTGTGTACAGCTGCACCTATGCATGTGTACATGCATGTATAGACCCAGGACAACCCTAGGTATTATCCACTCTTTTTTGAGACAGTGTCTCTTACTGGTCTGAACTAGCTAAACCGGCTAGGCTCTTTGACTATCAAGCTCTAGAGATCTACCTACCTGTCTCTGCTGCCCAGCTCTGAGATTACAAGCATGGACTATCATATCCAGCTTTGAAGACATGGGCTCTGTCACCAAATTCAGGTTTATAACTTTACCAACTGAGCCATCACTCTAGTCCTGGAGTCAGCCTGGAAAATTTCTATGCTTCTAGGCATTTTCCCGATCCAGCCAAGTAATTTACTTTATGAATATACAGTGGAGAATAAAATAACATTTTCTTATATTCCTTTTGATTTGTTTTTTAAATATATAAAACTATATGTATGTACTTAACTTGTGCATACACACACACACACACACACATACAACCTTTATTAGACTTTTCAAAACAAATATGTTTTTATTGCTCTCATTTTTCTATTTCATCTACCTCCTTTTAGTAGCCCTTGGAGGTACTAGGAACAAATTCTTCTTGGTTCTGTTTATCTGGAAATGTCATTAAGTGTCTCTTCACACTGAGGGTTTTTATTACAGAGAATTCTTTACTAAGGGTTTTCTTTCAGGAGTCTCACTGTCTTCCTGTGGCCTCTGATGAGAAGTCAGCTAGGAACTGTACTGAGGATTCTGGAGGGAGCAAGTCACTTGGTTCTCTTTGGTGCTCTTAGACTGTACTCTTGGTCCCTGAGTTTGACAGTTTGATTACTATGTAAGTTGGAATGAGTTTTAGTCTATCCTGCCTGATACTGGGAATCTTGGACATACAGATTTACTTTCTTCAGGTATGGAATATGTTTAGTCATTATGTCTTTTATTAGTCTTTCTTCCCCTTTCCTGTTCTACCACTGGGGTCCCCTTATGTATAATGGTATGCTGTGCGATGGCCCACAAGTCTCTGAGGGTCTGTTCATTGTTATTCACTTTATTCTTTTTCTTTTCTTGCTCTTCAGAATCAGCAATCTCAATCAACTTATCACAAATTTGGCAAATTCCCTATTCTGACTATTCCAGTGTGCAGTGAAATTTCCACAGCAGGTTTTTGTTTATGATATAGTAGTTTTTGACGTCAGAATTTTTATTTGGTTCCTTGCTTGGCTTTGGTCTCTTCATGAACATTTGTAATGGTTATGATTTTGTCCTTTGATTCATTTGTTTGATCACCTACGTTAGCTCTTGCAATATTTAAAAGAATCAATGGAAGAACTGGATATGGTAGAACACATTTGTTTGTTTGTTGTTTGGTTTTTTTGAGACAGGGTTTCTCTGTGTAGCCCTGGCTATCTTGGAACTTACTCTGTAGACCAGACTGGCCTCAAACTCAGAAATCCCCCTGCCTCTGCCTCCCAAGTGCTGGGATTAAAGGAGTGCACCAACACCGCCCAGCTGGTGGAACACATTTGTAACCGTAGCATTTGGAAGGTACAGGCAGGAGGATCAGAAGTCAAAAGGCCATTCTTACCTACAGAGCAAATTCAAGGAGAGATAGAGATATGTGAGCCTACATAGTATTTTAAATTCTGTCCTTCAGAATTTAAAATTGTGTGATCCTTGTGTATGGGTCATGCTTTGTCTTACGCTTGCTCAGAAATTCTTTAGTAAGGGACTAGAGAAATGAGTCATCAGTTAAATGCATCTGCTTCTCTTGCAGATTTCAGAGGGATTCTCTTCTGGCCTCCATGGACACCTCTATGCATATAGTACACATACACACAAGTAGGCACACACTTTCACATAAATTACAAAAAGGAAGTCTTCATTACAAATAATGTCTATTGAATATACTTCTCAGATTCCCCTTTCTAGATTTTGCTGCTAGCTGGGCGGTGGTGGTGCACGCCTATAATCCCAGCACTTTGGGAGGCAGAGGCAGGTGGATTTCTGAGTTCGAGGCCAGCCTGGTCTACAGAGTGAGCTCCAGGACAGCCGGGGCTATACAGAGAAACCCTGTCTTGGGGAGGGGGAGGGAGGGAGGGAAGAAAGAAAGAAAAGAAAAGAAAAGAAAAGAAAAGAAAAGAAAAGAAAAGAAAAGAAAAGAAAAGAAAAGAAAAGAAAAGAAAAGAAAAGAAAAAGGATAGATTTTGCTGCTGAAGGTCACTGTCTTTGATTATTGTTTGCTCAGTGGTTCTTGTGAACATTATGCACCTGTGAAATCGCTGCTCTGTTGGTCCAATGATCTGTTAGTATCTTAACAGATTTCCTCCAGTTTCAGAAATAAAAACAAGAAAAGTAAGTTTTTGTCAATAGGCTGTTTGCATTATAGCATGCCTTTAGTTTTCGGGTAAACAGCTCACGATGTATCTAAACTCTTCCTTCCTGAGGTGAGCCTGAGTCCTCGGTAGAAGTGAGTTAGAATTGGAACTCTAGGTCTAACATAGCCTTAAGCTTACTACACAGTGAAAGATGACCTAGAGCTTCTCTGATCCTTTCATTTCCCTCTAGCCAGTGCTGGGATTCCAGCACAAGACATTCATTATGTCCAGTGTAAGAGTTGGCGCTTTAGAAGCCTCAGTCCTATCTTCACACTTTCTCTTTGAGCTACTTTTGATGCATCTATTTTTTTTTTTTTTACCCTAGCCACAATTCTTGTCTAGGAGGCAATACATAATATACATGCTTTTAACGTTCTCTGAGTGAAGAGTCAGCTCTGTGTTTCAAAACAGATTTGGGTAAAATTAAAGCAAGCACTTTGCAGCAGTCCTCTAGAGAGCTGCCATGCAGGCTAAAGTAAACCACCACAGTCTTTTGAGAACAAGGTCCAGTCCTTTACCCTGTGGCACTAGAAATGCATCTGTTATATTCAACTGCTGAACTAGGGACAAGGGAATAGTGAATATAAGCAAAACAACTGTCCTCTGAGATATAGTTAGCTTTTACTTAAGTATTTGTCAAAAGTTCACATAAGTGTGATTTTGACAACGTTTACTAGTTTATTCAATGGGATTTGTGTGTGTGTGTGTGTGTGTGTGTGTGTAAGATGGGTCTAGAGGCAAATGGATGGACTAGGAAGTGTCACTCTGAGTGAGGTAACCCAATCACAAAAGAACACACATGGTATGTACTCATTGATAAGTGGATGTTAGTCCAAAAGCTCAAAATAAACAAGTTACAATTCACAGACCACAGGAAGCTCAAGAAGGAGGAGGACTGAAGTGGGGGTGCTTTGGTTCCTCTGAGAAAGGGAACAAAATACTCACAGGAGCAATTATGGAGACAAAGTGTGGTGCGGAGACTGAAGGAAAGGCCACCCAGAGACTGTTCTACCTGGGGATTCATCCTATAAACAGTCACCAAACCCCAACACTATTATGGATGACAAGAAGTTCACTCTGAAAGGAGCCTGTTAAGGCTGTATCTGGAGGGGCACTGCCAGAGCCTTACACATACAGAGGCAGATGCTAGCAGCCAGCCATTGGACTGAGCATGGGGTCCCCAATGGAGGAGTTGGTGGGTGGTCCGAAAGAGCTGAAGGGGTTTGCAGCCCCATGGGAAGAACAATGATGCGGCCACCCAGATGCCCCAGGACTCCCAGGGACTAAACCATGAACCAAAGGGTACACATGGTTCCAGCCAAAAGTGTGACAGAGGAATGCCTTGTTGGGCATCAGTGGGAAGAGAGGTCCTTGGTCCTGTAAAGGCTTAATAGATGCCCCAACAAAGGGAAATTGAAGGGAGGGGAAGTGGGAGTGGGTCGGGTGAAGGGGCATATACTTGTAGGCAGGGGATGGGAGGAGGGGTTGGGGGTTCTGGGGGATGGGGGAAACCAGGAAAGGTTTTAGCATTTGAAATGTAAATGAAGAATATATTCAATTAGAAAAAAAAGATGGGTCTAAAGTTCCATATTTGTCATTTAACTTTTTAAAGATTTATTTTATTTTATTTAATGTGTATGAATGTTTTGCCTGCATGTATATATGTGCACCAAGTACAAGCCTGGTGATTATAGAAGTTAGAAAACAGCCTTGGAATTGGAACTATTGATGGCTATGAGCTATCATGTAGGTGATGAGAACTGAACTTGGGTCTTCTGCAAGAACAACCAGTGCTCTTAACCTCCCATCTATCTCTCCAGCCTCCATTCTTGGCATTTTTGCTGACATCACCTCTACAGGACTGATGAATAACAGTAGATTAGAAAAGATGAGTCTGTGAAAAGGAATGAGAGAAATAGTGCAGCAGAAAGAAAATATGGAATACATTGTACCACAGAAGCGATAGGACAAGAGTGCGAGAGGGTGCAAAGAGGGTGTCAGATATTGTGAGATCAAGCAGGAAAAGAATGCCCAGTAGAGATAGATATAACAAAATCATTGACAACCTTAAATTTCTTTTTCTTGGGGCTAGAAAGAAGGCCAAGGAGATGAACTATTCTCCCAGAGTAACAGAGTTCAGGCCCCAAGCACACATTATGCAGTTTAGAATTACCTGTAATTCAGCTCCTGTAACACCTCTGGTCACTACATTTATATGCACATACCTACACCTGCACACATACACACACAGGAGAAATAGCTTTAAAAGTGGAGATACAGGTATTCTGGGTGGGGTGATTCTTAGCTGTAAAGGACTGTTTGTCTACATCTTTTGTCTTTTGCATCTTTGACCACTGACAGCTAAATGTCTGTAATAACCCCTATTCTCAGGTTGCTGAAAACCATACGAGA
The DNA here is from genome assembly GCF_947179515.1 of Apodemus sylvaticus. NCBI lineage: Eukaryota > Metazoa > Chordata > Mammalia > Rodentia > Muridae > Apodemus > Apodemus sylvaticus. The sequence goes on along the minus strand of NC_067485.1, from coordinate 54,394,170 downwards.
GATACAAAGAGCTATTGCCCACCTCCCTCTGAAGCAGCAGCATCCTGAGGCAATCAGCATTGGTAAGCACAGAGGTGGAGGTCTGACTGACTCTTCTGAAATAAGAACAGAATACTGAAGCCTGTGAAGGCCACAGACAAGACTTCCAGGAAGTATGGCTGACTTGAGGAAGGGGACAGTCTCAAGGCAAGAAAGGTGGGGTCAAGAAATTTCCTAAAGTAGGATTCAGAAAGTGAAAGCAAATAAAGGGGGAAAATAAGCAAGAAAAGGAATAATGAATATAGATAATTGAAAGTGTATAAGGAGAGTAAAAATAAAGAAAATGACTTTAAAAATAGTGATCCTAGAAAGTCAGTAGCCTCTTAACTGCTTTCCTTTTTATTTTATTATATATAAAAGTACACTTGTAGCTGTCTTCAGAAGAGGGTGTCATTACAGATGGTTGTGAGCCACCATGTGGTTGCTGGGATTTGAACTCAGGACTCCAGAAGAGCAGTCGGTACTCTTCACCACTAAATCATCTCACCAGCCCGGCTGGATTTCTTCATTCTTTCTTCACCTCCCAATAGAGCTCTCAGTTCTGTCTCCAGCACCGTGTCTGCCTGCATGCTGCCATGCTTCCCACCACGACAATAATGGACTAAACCTCTGAAACCATAAGATAGCCCCAATTAAATGTTTTCCTTTGTAGGAGTTGCTGTGGTCATGGTCTCTATAACAATAAAACCTTAACTAAGACAGAAGTTGGTACCAGAGACTGGGGTGTTGTTGTGATAGGCCGGGCCATGATTTTGTTTGGAAAAATGGGGATTTTGGATTAGAAAAGCAGCTGAACACTTTAAGTGGGGACTAATGGGCCATCTCAGGAGCAAGGGAGACAGTGGTGCTGAGGGCGACTTGAACTGTGCAGGCCTGCCTCAAGGGGTCTCAGAGGAAAAGGAAATGCTACTATGTGTCCTAGAGATGGTTTTTTTTTTTTTTTTTTGGTAATATTTTAATGAAGAATGTTGCTGCTTTCTACCCTTGTAAAAACAAAATTTGCTAAAGCTAAATGAAAGTTTTGGATTACTGGCTTTTGCCAATATTTCAAAACAGCCTAGTGTGACCCTTGTCCTGTGGTTATTAGTGGCCACACTCATGAAGATCAATAACGCAGAGGTATAGGCTGAGCAAGGAAAATTGCAAAATGTACAATTTGCACCAGGAAATGGAATGGAGTTAAATCCTGTGTTCAAGGAGATAAACAGATTAAAGAAAATCCTGATGTCGCATGGCATAAACTGAGTGGTGACCTCAGGGCAAGATCCCATCCAGCTAAGATTCTAACAGGTAAAAAGGAATTATTTTTTTTTAAAAAAGAAATTTAGAGCCAGGTGTGATGGTACACACTTTTAACCCTAGCTCTCTGGAGGCAGAAGCAAGTAGATCTCTGAATTTGAGGCCAACCTGCTGGTTTACAGATCCAGTTTCAGGACAGTCAAGCTTAAGCATCGAAAGGGAATCCTTGAAAACAGAAAGCTGGTGAAGATATAATTGAAAGGGGGGGAGGTGGGAGGGGAAGGGGGGATCATGTTCCAGCCCCAACAAGCAGCAAGGATAGAAGACAGGGGTTATGGAATCGGCATCCAGGACTAAGGAAAACCTGTGAGACTAGGCATGTCAGGGGTGTCCCTTCATGAAGGCCTAGAAAGGCCATTGTATGAAACTGTGGAGGTGAAGCCTAGATTGCCTTGAAGAACCCAAAATGCTCGAGACCTGCCTGCCTCTGCCTCCCTCCCGAGTGCTGGGATTAAAAGTATGAGCCACCACACGAGACTCTGCTTCTTGATGGAAGATGCAGAATTGTGTACTCCCAGCCTTTGAGTGGGGGTTTTCAAACTGAACCTCGGGGCTAGCTACTATCTCTCAGCCTTTGAAGACCTGGCCCATTGTTCTCCAAAGAACTTATTGCTTCCTGTGAATACCAGCATGCCACTAGCTAACACCTGATGAGCTAGCCTGGGTCATTTCATTGTCATCAGCATTTGAAGCAGCTTTCTTCCCAGAGGTCCTGCCTTCAAAGATTTTCTTCTCTTTTGCTGCTCTTCCTGCTTAATTAAGCTATTCCTTATTTTCTTCATTCATTTCTCCTCATTTTCTTACCCCTGAAACCTGGATTGTCCCAAGATTCAAATTGTACTACTGGTACTTGTCTATTATTTCTCTAGGTGATAACACTCAAAACTAGCTGGATGGCTCACACTTAAGTCTGCAGCCCACACATCCTTAAACACTACACTCAGACTTACTCAGCAACATTACTCAGATGTCTACAGTACATTACCAGTTAATATATCCCAAATCAAATGACACACAAACAACCACACACACTCAAACACACTCCCCAAAAGAATCTAATCTCCCATAGACTGGTAAGTCTGTGGAGGCATCCTTGATTCTTTCATACTTTAGCCCCTTTAGCAACGGCTACCAGTTGTAATATAAAAGTGCATTGAGCATAGGCTTTCAGGTCGAAACCTCTGTTACCCGACCACTGGACCAGGAAAATAGCCTTCTAGTTTCCCATTTATTTTGTGTGTACACTTGATCTACTTCATTCACCACAGTAATCAAAGTGATCTCTTTAAAAAGTAATATCAGCTGGGTGGTGGTGGTACACGCCTTAAGTCCCAGCACTTGGGAGGCAGAGGCAGGTGGATTTCTGAGTTCGAGGCCAGCCTGGGCTACAGAGTGAGTTCCAGGACAGCCAGGGCTATACAGAGGAAACCCTGTCTCAAACCCCGCCCCCCCCCCCCCAAATATCATCATGTAATCCCAGCACATAGGCTACAGCAGGATGATCACAAATATCAGCCTAGATAACATGGCAGTTTTAGACCATCCTCAGCTTTATAGTGAGACCTTGTCTCAAAAAAACTAACAAAAACTTTGTCTCTTCCCAAACGAACACACCAGTGGGTTCCTATTTCAGAAGGTAACACTATAATGTGCAAGTGCTATGTAAACTGTCCCATCTGTGGTGTCATCTGGCTTGTCATTCCATGATTTGATTTTTCATTCAATGATTCACTTCTCTTTACACTGTTCCCTGTACTTCTTCAGTATACCAAAAAATGTATCTCCCTTAGAACTTTTGAACTATTGCTGTTAGAGGATATTTCTTTATTATACAGAGAGAAACCTAGTTGTTAGCAAAATATAAAAGTTTAAGTAGATACTGCACTTGTCAGATGCAGTTAGGTGTGTCCTGAGGTGTCGCGATTTGGGTGTGCCTCTAATAGCCTCTATAGATAAGAATGCTAAAATTGTAAAGTTCCAGGCGATTTTAAGGCAAGTTGCTTGGGAGAGGTCTTGTTTGTGGTCTTTGATGTATGACTGGAGACAATGGGGTGACCTCAAGCTACCCCACCCTAAAGGTAAAAGAGTTCAGCTCCTACTGACTTGTATTACACCACCACCATGAGGGGTGCTCGGCCTGCCAAGGGCGTTAATAGGAGCTACAGACTTCTTTTATAAGCAATTGGACCTTTGATAGACTGGATCCCCTTTTCTCGCCCCCTTCATCTTTCCCTCCCCCTCCTCCTCTCCCTCTGCCTCTTCTCATTTTTGGTTTGGAAGAGCCTTCATGGAAAGGGCTCCAGGTAAGATAGGATTTCTCTTTGTGTTTGCAGGAACCACAGAGAAGCAGCTCACTGGACACGGGTGAAGCAGTGTTCTAGGGAAGGGCTAAGGAGTCCTCTTGGCTTGCACACACCTCTTGGTGCAGCTAGCTCTGCGACACTTGTGGGTCTCACATCTTCGCTGATAATGGCTTTCCTGAGAGGCACAGCTAAAAATTTCTCCTGCTGTCCCTCCAGGTCCCTCTAGCCGAGCTAAGGCCTGACTGTCTCTGCTAGGTCGTGTTGCTAACATGACTCCACTGAACTAGACTGCTGGTCTATCTGTGAAGTGTTTGCGAGTGGATCAAGCTGCCACTGCCTATTAACCTATGAACTAAACTGCCGATTTCCAGACAACACAGGAGTTGCTCCAAAGAACCTTTTTAAACAGGTCCACTATTCCCACCCACCCCACCCGATCCTTTCTTCTCCACTCCTCTGGTAGGTGTTGGGCTACAAGGGAGGTTAAAGCATTTGAGAACCATCATTAAAAATATAATTTGACGCCGGGTGGTGGTGGTGCACGCCTTTAATCCCAGCACTTGGGAGGCGAGACCAGCCTGGTCTACAAAGTGAGTTCTAGGACAGCCAGGGCTATACAGAGAAACCCTGTCTCAAAAAACCAAAAACAAAAAACAACAAAAAAAAAAAAAAAAAAAAAAAAAGAATTTGACACCTTTAATCCCAGCATTTGGAAGGCAGAAGCAGGCAGATATCTGAGTTCGAGGCTAGCCTGGTCTACAGAGTGAGTTCCAGGACAGCCAGGCTATACAGAGAAACCCTGTCTCGAAAAACCAAAAAAAAAAACCAAAAAAAAAAACCAAAAAAAAAAACAAAAACAAAAACAAAAAAACAAAAACCCCCAAAAAAACCCAAAAACAAAATAGAATTTGAAAAAAAAAATTAAAGTTACATATTAACCTACCCTTTGGCTCTTTTTAGTCCTCTTTGTGGCTTTTACTTAAATTTCCTCTTGTCAGGAAGATCTTTTCTGAGATTTTTCTGAGAAAATCCTTAAACCTTTTCACCCCTAAAGCCTAGAGTGTGTCCCAGGATTCAATATCTACAACTGGCGCTTAACCTAGTTTTACACCATTTCCTATACAATATTGTTTTACACTAAAATGAAAGCTACCTATTAAATATCTAAAAATATTTAAGTGAAAAGCTAGAAAAAGTAACAAAATTATAGAAATCTCAAGAGAAGGTTTTCTAACTCCTTTGTATTTTTAAAAGAACAGGAGAGAACTGGATGTGGTGGCACTCACTTGTAATCCCAGTCCTAGGGTTTTATAAACTGAAGCACAACCCCTCACCCTGCCCTCCCCACTAGAAACTGCACTTGTTCTAGAGACTCTTCAAGGCCAAATGACTGATTATGGAGAATGAAAATGTTGCAGACCAAAGAAATTATCTGGGCTAATTTTAGGTACTTTGATAGCCAGTCATTATTCACTTCCTTGTCTGACCAAATGTTTTTGTGACAATTAAGTCCTTTAAAAATTCTTCCACTAATCCAAATCTAAGAATTGTACCAGATAGTATATGGCTAGCACAGACTTCTCCTTTGCTGTAACTTCCCACTTGCCCCACCAATACATTCGGTACACGCCTTGATGTACACGCCTTGATGTACACGCCTTGATGTATACTTTTCCTTGTTGTATACTTTTCCTTATTGTAACTAGTTTTTTCTTTCCATTAGGCTGGTTGATTTGGGTGTCTGCACTCTAAACAAGGTCTGTGTAGTAGAATTATCGATGGTAACTGAGCAGTTTATTATGTGTAGTAGAGTGAGATAGGAATTGAGCTGATTGCTTTATTCAAAGTTTTAAGTCCACCCAAGAAGAAATGATAAAAGTTGACAGCTCACAAGAGATTAATAAGAGAATTCAGAAAACTTCAAGAAAGGTATTAAAGGATTGGAAATAAAAATGTATAGATGAGCTGGGCAGTGGTAGGGAATGCCTATAATTCCAGCACTCTGGGAGGCAGAAGCAGGCGGATTTCTGAGTTTGAGGCAAGCCTGGTCTACAGCGTGAGTTCCAGGACAGCCAGGGCTACACAGAGAAACCCTGTCTCGAAAAAACCAAATCCAAATCCAAAAAAAAAAAAAAAAAAAAAAAAAAAAAAAGTATAGATGCAGTCTGGCAGTGGAGGCACACGCCTATAATCTGGGAGGCTGAGGCTGGTGGATTTCTGAGTTCGAGGCCAGCCTGGTCTACAGAGTGAGTTCCAGGACAACCAGGGCTACACAGAGAAACCCTGTCTCGAAAAACACCAAAAAAAAAAAAAAAAAAAAGGGGGGGGTAAGTTCCAAGGGAACCTAAGTTTTCACATCTGAACTGAAAAACTGAGTCAGATTTGGTGGAATTTGCAAGGAACTTTGAGTCACCCTACATACACAATAAAGCATATTCTGACATCAACAATTAGAAATATCCATTTGTAAGTGCAGCCCTTTCTACAAACACTGTTAAAAACAGACTTGACGGAAGTCTATATACCAAGCTTCGTGTGTTCACCTTTGTTTTCACAGACACTACATAACATTTCTACTGTATTTCTGTGAATGATGGTCTAATGTAGTTGTGCTTGTGCAGGTTATGACATGCACTCTGTCAGTTGGGGTTTTTTGTTTTTTGTTTGGTGGTTGCATTAATCTAAACCAGCCCTTAAATTTTCTAAAAATGACCAAGCAGCAAACCTTTCTCCATTTTCATTTCATTCTCAATTTTATACTTAACAAACAAAACAAAACAAAGGTTTATTTCATGTGTATGCTTGTAGGTATAAATGTGCATGACAAGATACCTAGTGCTGACAGAGGCCAAAAACTGTCATCAGGCCAAACTGGAGTTATGAATGGTTCTGAGCATCCTGTAGGTGCCAGCAACCGAGCCTGGATCCCCTGCAAGAGCAGAAAATACTCTTAACCCCCCAACCATCTCTCCAGCCCCAGTTTTCTACACAGGGTTTCTGTGTGTAGCCCTGGCTGCCCTGGAACTCACTCTAGACCAGGCTTGCCTTTAACTCTGCCTGCCTCTGCCTCCCAAGTGCTGGGATTAAAGGTGTGCATTGCCACTGCCCAGCCCCAGTTTTCTGTTTTTAACTTAGGATGCACTAATGTCACTATACTCAGGATGCCTAATATAAGGGAAGGGGTGTGCGTGAACACACAAGCACACACTTTTAGGATAATTTCTGAACTTAGAATTATGGTATTAATGTATATAGAATGTTACCTGTTACCTATATTGTCCCTTCTTTCCCTTTGCAACTGTATCTTGAGCAAAAATCTTACCCTGGCCCTTAGCCAAACCTTACAAAAAAGAAAGGGAGGTGGGGGAGGGGAGGGAGGGAAGGAGAGAGTAAGCTCTTAACCTCTGAGGTGAGAACTGTGCTTTTGCTTTGACAGTTTTCTTGTCTTTAAACTCGAAGAGGGTATTATTTTGTTTGAAAAGTGAATTATTTTGTTTGAATTAGATAAATAAGTGTGATTGTCCCTAACATTTGTGGTTGCCATCTATTTGATTTTTTAAAACCGGCCTTTTGATCAGTTATTTGGTTTTTGAAACAAAGTATCAAAACTGTAGGCCATACAGGCCTTGAACTTGAGGCACCCTTTTTGTCTCAGCCTCCTGGGTGCTAGGTTACTGGTACAAATGCTGTGCCCAGTTTAAAAAAAAAAAAAAAAGAAAACCTCAAGCATATGAAATATAACTGCAAGGAGAGGCTTTGGTTTCTCAAGTTGGTGGTAATTCAATTACGAGTAAAATTAGTATAACACCAACAAAATTAATATTTCGTAAAGGGAAATTAAAGCCTCTAGGATAGCAATGGATTGGTATGACCTATCCTGGATAGGAATAAAGTAAGTAATGCAGTTAGGAGGCCTCATAAGGAGGGTTACTTCCTGAGTGATGTGTTGGCAACACAGAGAAGTGCTGGCCAATCTTAATATTCTTCTCAAACTGAGAGCTAGAGTATGTGTATGGAAAAACTTCAACTCAAATTAATGGAAATTTCAGTCTCTGGTCACACAAATAGTAATATGCTACTGCAGACTATAATAACAGGTCTGAACTGGGAAGCTATCTTCATTGGTAGTGCCTGCAATGCCAGCATGAGGAGCTGAGTTCAGATCCCAATACAACATAAAAAGACAGGTCATGCTGGCTAAACTCGAATGGAGCTGTAGTATTGCCATCTCTGTCTTCAACTTCTTTCACTTATTCTATGGTATTTTTCAAATCCTCGTCCTCCCTAGGCTCTCTCCATATTGCCCTACCAGATTTTCACTTACTTGATAGTATTGCTTCCTTCATTCCAAACTAAATGAAGGCACCTCAAGCCTCTCCCGCTGTCTGCTCATATGCAGACTCACTTTGTGGATCAGTATTTATCACTAAAGTGGCAAACTGTCAGACACGCCACTCCAGGAAAGGTTGTTTGGGGTACAAGCTAAAGGGTGTACAGCCCATCATGTTGAGAATTGGTCTGTTCATTGGCAGGATTATAAGGTGACTGGTTTTTCTGTGTAGCTGCCCAAGGCTACATATGAATGGTTTACCGGGTTCTCTGGAAGAAGAGCTGGGATGGGAAACAGAGTGACAAGAGAAATACATGGAGTCAAGGCTTGATTTCCTGCTCAAGACTCTAACTTCATTTGGGATCTCACAATTTAAGCTTTTGGGGCGAGACCCTCCTCCCAAAGTCAAAAGTCTGCTCTGTGGGTGATGGCTCCACTGTTCCACACTGTTCAGCGGGTAGCCTGCTTGATTCTGAAAACTGTAGGTCTGGCAGATCAAAGGACTTCACCTTGATCCCAGAGGGAAAAGTTAGACATTTAAATTAGGTTTAAAGCCTGGTTGGTGGTAACAGCAGTGGTGCATGCCTTGGAGGCAGAGGCAGGTGGATCACTGTGAATTCAAGGGCAGCCTGGTCTACAGAGCTACAAAGTGAGTTCTGTGACAGTCAACATTATATTAGAGAGATCCTGTCTTGAAACACACACACACACACACACACACACACACACACACACACACACTAGAGAATACTGATGAGCAAAGTCCAGGGAATAGTTTTTTTGGGTCCAAGAGACAGGGAAGGGGAGGGGGAGAGGGAGGAGTCCAGTAAAAAAAATTCAGATCAAGAACAAAATAGGAAAGTCTTCAGAATAGTGTTTTTTTAACCTGTGCATCCAACAACCCTTTCATAAGGGTGACGTAAGATCATCAGAAAACACAGATATTTACAAATCGCAACAGTTGCAAAATTACAGTTTGAAATAGCAATGTAAATGATTTAATGTGAGGGACCCTAAGGGCTTTTTCCAGTCCCACACTCCTTACAGTTTCCCCCTCCCATCTGGAGTCAAGGCTAGGCCAAGTTCCATTTTTCTACCCACAGGTACATTCTTGAGTAAAAAATTGTCAAAAAGCACTGACTGATAGTTACCTGACTCTCTGGAAAGTCCCAGACAGAGTTCAAATGTGTGTCATGCTTGCTAGCCAATAGATTTAAAGGTCAATATACTTAGCCAGTAAGTTTGAATTGTAACCTTGCTGATGTAACCTGTGCCCCTAAAAAGTATTAAAACGGCTTGTAACAGCCATTCGTGGTTGCTTTCTTTTTCTTTTCTTTTGTTTTTTTGGATTCGGTTTTTTCAGGACAGGGTTTCTGTATAGCCCTGGCTGTCCTGGAACTCACCCTGTAGACCAGGCTGGCTTCAAACTCATAAATCCACCTGCCTTTGCCTCCCAGAAGTGCTGGGATTACAGGTGTGCGCCACCACCACCTGGCTAGTGGTCGCTTTCTTAGTTACTTGAGGAACTAATTGAAGGTTGACCCTGATGCACAGGAAAAGAAAACCTCCTGCTTTTGCACTGGTCTTCGTCTCTGTGTCTCACTCCAGGGCATCACTGACTGAGGGTCAGGGTCTTACATGTTTGGGGGCTACCACAACATGATGAACTGTATCAAAGAGTCAGCAGCATTAGGAAAGTTGAGAACCACTGCTTTAGAGGGAAAAGCAAATCAACCTCCCACCCCTTTCACAGATGGTAATTCATTTAACACATTTTAAGTTGACTTAAGTGATCCAACTGAGCAAGTAAAATACACCAGACAATTATCTGTAAGTGACAAGTTTGGTTTTGCATAGTGCAGTTTACCAGAGTGTTGTGTTCTATTCAGATGTAGAAAATTGGTAGTTTGGGAACGTCAGAAATTTCTTGATTTCTATTTTCTGGGGTAAGAAGCAAGATTAAAGCCTTTTTAGTTGAGGAAGCATTGGTAGGTTTAGAAGATGCTACATAGCTCATTAAAGAAGCAGGACAAATGGATTAACAGACCCAGGGGTTTGCCCATGTGCACTTCAGGAATCAGGAAAATAACTAACTTCACTTTTACATAGCTGTTTTTTTTCCAGCCAAGTTCAGCTGTCCTGTGGAAGTTATGTCTTGTAGAGAATTAACAGAATTGTACCATAGGCCATTAAGGAGGAAAGGAACTGCAATTATTTTCCAAGGAGTCATCTAAGCTAAGCAATGGAGTATTTATTTATATATATTTTTTACAGGTGCTAGGGACTGAGCTTAGACCCTCTGGAAGAACAACTAGTGCTCTAGACCACTAAGCCTATTTATCTCCTGCCATAGTCTTTTAAATAAGTATTCTTCACTCCCTAGTGAAGATATGCAACCTTTGTTATAATTAATAAAGTAATCATAAACACTATTTTTTCATTAACAATATTAAGACATGTAAGTTTCTAGTTCTGTTTTCATCAACTGGCCAATATGTAAGATAATTTTATGGGTTTGTTTGAAGATAAGTTCTTGAAAATAACAAACATTTACACGGCACTCATGGCCAAAAGCATTGAGAGTATAAATAATAAAACTAATCTAGTCCAGTTTTTTTTTTTTAAGACTTAGTAGATTCTTACTGTGTCTAAAACACTAGACAGCATCAGAACTAGCTCTGGTGGATATTTAAATAACAAGATCACTAAGACAAGCACGAGGACCGTGAAGTCCACAGCACTACATATAAAGTGTAAAGGACAGTTTACAGTATGAGACACCAACTAATGAGGCAGACAATGTCAGGGATGTCATTCTCACATCTATGTACATTGGACGCATGCTGATGTGGGGGTGACAAATGAATCGTACTAAGTTTGCAAACACAATGAGTATCAACCAATCCTACATCTGAACATTTCCTCCATAGCTCAGTGTTACTTCATCACAAGGGAACGAGGGATAAGAACGATGCCAGCCTTTAGAATTTCTGTGCAAGACATGTAATATTTTTTCCTCTTTCAACTCAGTGTTTAGGACTGGACCAAAGGACCCTTATAGAAGATCTGACCACCCCCATCAAGGGCATTTTAATTGTTTCTTGTATTTAATCTGTGCTAAAAAAAAAAATGTTACAAATGACTTATCCCTCTAGTTCTCCCCTGTCACCTCAGGCACCAACAACCTTTTCTTCTTAATTACTGACAGCTTTTGTTGGCATTAAGCAGGATTTTACTAGTTGCCATAATAAAATGCGTTAACTTTTTTTTTCTCCGGAGACAGGGTCTCTGTAGCCCTGGTTGCTCTGGAACTCACTCTGTAGACCACCAGGCTGGCCTCGAACTCCCAAGTGCTGGGATTAAAGGCTTGCTCCACCACTGCCCAGCTATCACCTTAACTTTTTTTTTTTTTTTTTTTTTTTTTGGTGTTTTTCGAGACAGGGTTTCTCTGTGTAGCCCTGGTTGTCCTGGAACTCACTCTGTAGACCAGAAATCTGCCTGCCTCTGCCTCCCAAGTGCTGGGATTACAGGCGTGAGCCACCACCGCCCGGCTCACCTTTTGACAAGTGGATCTGACAAGCCAAGACTGTTATCATTTAAATTTTTTTTTAGCTAAGATTTCAAGGTCTCTTCCCATATTACACTATTTAGAATTAACGTTGTAACTTTTTGGATAGCAAATAGTCTTTTCCATGCCCTTGCCCTTTTTTTTTTTTTTTATCCTTGAAGAGGTATTGTTTGCTTTCTTTATGTGTTTTATCCTGCCCCAGACTGTTTACTGCAATTCTTTCGGTTAGGCCCATGTTCCGGGAAATAATAATAAACCAGTTGACTGCTACCAAGGAAAGATTGTCACTGATAAGTTACCTCCCCATGTATCGCAAATAACTTAGAGCAACCTCACTCACTACACCGCACATTTTCTGTACACCCGTCCTCTCGAAACGATTTCCTTCCAGGGAGAGGAAGAACTAGGAGGGCTCCGTGGCGCCGGGCGGCTGGGCTCTTAAGTCTGCAGTGCCGAGGCCGGTGCCACAGGCGCGCGCTCCGCACTGGTCGGGGCGGCAAGAGCCGCGGTTCTGGGTTCTCCCGGTCGGACGAGGCCGACTTCCGCCGCGGCCCCGTCGAGCCTCCGCGACAACCGTCCCGGCCGCCCAATTAGGGGCTTTCCGACCCCCGCACGGAGCCCGAGGGGCGGGGGACGCGGCCGCCTCGCGGAGGGCACCCCGCCCCCGCCGCCGTTGCGCCTCTGGGCGCACGCGCAGCTCCCGCCGCTCCGCATTTGGTCCGAGATGGCGTCCCTCGCGCCCCACGGTTCTCCTCCCGAAGGTGGCTCCCACCCCGCGCAGCCCGGAGGCCCCGGGGCCCGCCTCCCGCAGGCTCCCGAGCACGACTACCCCTAAAGTGGAACGGGAGTGGCCGGATTCGAGAGTGAGGAAAGCAGCAACCGGAAGGGCTTGACGGGTCGCGGGGCTAGGAGCCCAGGCCTCAGAGGAAGAGGAGGGCGGGAGCAAGCCGAGGTTTGCCGAAGGCGGCGTTCTCGAGCCTCGCGGGGTGGGGAGGAGGGGGTGTGGCGGAAACTGCCGAGCTTTCCCGAAGGCGGCTGCGTCCGAGTTGCCCGGATGTAGTTGGTGGAGCGGCGGCGGCTGTAGCAGCGGCAGGAGGCGGCGAGAAGGACCCGGCGGCGGCGGGGGGGAGGAGGGCAGGCGGCGGCGGAGCAGGAGGAGGGAAGGTGCTGGAGGCGTTCGCTCTCCGCGGGGACCGGAACACGGCCTCTCGCCCCCTCCCCCCGCCTCGCGCTGCCGCCCCGTAGTTGGCACCTCTGCCCCAGCCGACCCTAAGCGGTGGTGACGGAGGGAGATGGCCCGGGACCGCCGGCGCCAGTAACGGGGAGGTGCCGCGAGCCGCCGAGGGTGCGCCGAGTCCTGGTGCCTGGGCTGCCCGCCGCCCGCCCGCCCGCCGACCGCGCGCGCGCCCGCCCGCCTCGCGGCCGCTCTCCCCCTCCCCGACATACACACACACAGCCGGGCATTGATGGTAATGTATGCGAGGAAACAGCAGAGACTCAGTGATGGGTAAATCGTCTTTTCGTTTCGGGCTGGACCGCGGCGGAGGGAGGGCAGGCGGACGGGCGGGCAGGCAGGCAGGCAGGCGGGCGGGCGGGCGGGCGTCCTTATCGGGAGCTGGCCGCGCCGCCATTTTTGTTGTTAACCCTGATCGGGATCAGTCGGAGGAGGCGCCGGGCCGGGCCGGGCGGAGAGGCGGGCGTCCTGGGGACCTGGAGGGCTTGGCGAGCGGGCTGCGCCTGCGGCCCGAGTCCGAACCCGGGCCTCTGAGCCCGGGGAGCGTCCGCGGCGCGCAGATCCGCGCTGGTACGTTTGACGCCGGCCCGCGGGGAGGGGCGGCGGGGAGACCCGCTTTCTTCCTTTCCCGCGATGTCTCACTGGACGGTCCTTCTTTACTGTTTTTCAGCTGTCACGACCGGAGGGGGGACTCTCAGCCTTTCCAGGTACCAGCCGATCCTGGGGTGAAGGGATTGATGGGGCTGGGGGGGGGGGGGGGAAGGGAGGGACTGCTACTCGAGCTCAGGCTTCAGAAGTCGCTACAGGCCCTTTGGTGCAACAAATCTGAAAGTAGCACCACTGGTCCGCTTAAAATTCGGTATTGGCTTTTAGTAGCTTTCTCCAAACGCATCTAGGGACTTATCTTGAGAGGTGACTAGAGGAAGCTCAGGGTTTTGTTTTGCCTTTTGTTTTTTGTTTGCTTGCTTGTTTGTTTTTAAGAAAAAAAAAAAAAACTCGGAAGCAGGAAGACCTGCCTTGGTTTAAGTGTGAAGGAGTCACTGAGGTGTAGTGATAGGTGACTTCAGAGGCCCGTTTACTCTATCCTATTGGGGAGCCGAAAGATATATGTGAAAGTTTTAAAAGTAGGTGAACAGCTAGAGAGAAGTAACTTGAGTTACTCTTAGTAACAAGACTCTTACTATTTTGTTCTTTTTCTTCAGTTCAGATTATTTTATTTCAAGGGAAAGGTTTTGTTTTTGCTTCAGTTCATTTAAACCCTCTGTTACTTAGTACGTCATGATTCTGGGTGTCTATTCCACTGAAGGTTTTGCATATAAAGTTCGAAGTGTCCTCTGGATACTGTGTGAAGATAATAGAAGTAAATACTTTATGCCTCTAGTCACCCTTAAAAGAGAAAAAAGAATAGGAACAGGTCTCTGTCCTCCTCACGGTTCTGTGGTCCAGGCTTGCTTCCAATTTTACTCCTGTCTAGTCTTCTGAATGCTGCATTACACCCCGGAGCCACCAGCCTGGCAAGAGTGCAAGCACTTCTCCAACCTGATACTTGTTACTGTACAGGAGCTTCTGGCATGTCTGAATATTTGTATCTGTCAAACATTATTTCCACCCCTCCTGTGAACATTGTGTTCATCTTCAGACCTGCAGTGTAAAACCATTATTTTGAGGGCATGTGGAATTATGCCTTCTTAGAAACACTGTTCATGTATCAGTTTGTTTTGGCACATATTGTCACATTTTAAAAACTATTTTATCCCTGAAAGAACTTATAAATTAGGGATAGTACTGTATTTGAATTAAAAAAAAGAACTTTTTAAAGAAAATACAGTTATTAAACTGTTTATGTATAGTTGTGCTGGGATGCATTAGTTGTAGAGGTTCAATGGATAGTAGTTTAAGCTCTCAAAAAGTTATTTTAGTTTTGAAGTTTTTTTTTTTTTTTCTGGTGGATTACTATGCCAAAATACTGTTTAAAAAAAGTTTACATAATCAAATATGTTTTTTTCTTTGGTTTTTTTTTGGGGGTTTGTGATTGCATTTGTTATCAGGAGCTGCATAGTAACTCTTGATCATTTACATCTCAGAATAAGGGAGATACTGAAAATAGAAATTCCGAGTTTTGATGTAAGGGAACTTGACACATCAAAATTTGAAATTTTAATTGGGAATTGAGTTTAAATTTTCAATTTTTCTCTCTTTGGGGGGGTGATGTTTTACAGGCACTTAAATATTCATCAAAGAGTCACCCCAGTAGTGGTGATCACAGACATGAAAAGATGCGAGACGCCGCAGATCCTTCACCACCAAACAAAATGTTGCGGAGATCTAATAGTCCTGAAAACAAATACAGTGACAGCACAGGTCACAATAAGGCCAAAAATGTGCATACTCAAAGAGTTAGAGAAAGGGATGGTGGTAAGTAGCTTTCTGGCCTAAACTATCATTCTATGTACTTGGAGAGTTAAACAGTGCATTCAGCATGTTGAGTTTAAAGAAGTTGGCATGTGCTAATGTTATCACTTTGAATCCATTTCTTTTGGTTTGTTTTTATATTTAGCAGGCACTATGGGAATATAGTGTAAGCATGAGCACACAGTGTTGATAGTGGGTTTATAAACAGTCTTCTAAATGTTCACTACTGATGGGAGAGTTCCTGAACAGTTTCCCCAAGAAAGAAACTTTAAGTTTAAGTTTGGTTTTAGTTTGAAACCACTGATCCTTCAAATTATTTCCTAAGGTGTTCAAGTTTTAATTGTAATCATGGATTATACACTTAAAGAAGAGGTTTATCAAGATAGCTACCTTGGTTTTTTGAAATTCAGGAAATTAGTTTTGTCATAACCATTTAAGATTTTATATTCCACCCCCCCCCCCCCCCCCCCCCCCAGCCAGAGGGGCCTGTTGTTGTTTAGATGAACACTCAGTCCTTTCTTTAATTCTCATTCTCATTTTGTTTTGAGGCTGGCCTCAGATGAGCTCTACAGCTGAGGAAGAGTAGGCTAGCTTTGTTTTTTACAGTGCTGATGTCTTGTTACCTGTTCACAACCTGTGGTGGACTGGGAATAAGTACATTCTCAGGCTCACTTGACTTACAGTTTGTGACTGTAACATTTACTTATAAAGTCTACATTGTGGAATAAAATAATTTCACTAAGGTAATTAAAAGCTGTATATTTTTCTTTGACAGTAAGACCTCATATTGCTTAAGTAGATGATAACATTTACTCATATAGTATTGATTGAATACTGGAAAAGACTCGCAGTAGAATGCCAGGGGCTTATTGCTTTTGTTTCTGACTAGTTCTTGATGTCTTTTTTTTTTTTTTTTTTTCTTTTGGTGTTTTGGATTTGGGTTTTTCGAGACAGGGTTTCTCTGTTTAGCCCTGGCTGTCCTGGAACTCACTCTGTAGACCAGGCTAGCCTCAAACTCTGGAAATCCGCCTGCCTCTGCCTCCCAGATGCTGGGATTACAGGCGTGCTCCACCACCGCCTGGCATTGGTATCTTACTTTTTGAAAATATTTTGCATCTTATGTTTTACTCTTTTTTTGTTGTTGTTGTTATTGTTTTTACCTCTTAGGGAAGAATCATATTGAGAAACAGTGACCTCTGCATAATTAATTACTGGTTTGAGGAATTATTAATGGTCAGAATATTGCCTTGGGATGGAGTAAATTGGAAGGAAGATTGTATTGAATATAGATATCACTTTGTGGTAGATAAACTTACATGCTTGTAAGTGTAGCAGGTAGCTTATTCAAGTGTTAGGAAATCCTGGGTACTAAAATGATGATTGCCAGTTTTATGGGTGAATTTTCTGTAGTTTTTCATGCATCCTGGGGTAGTACTATTGATCAATCACTGTTCTATGTTCATTTTACATGTTAACCATTGGAAGGCAAGACTAATACTTTTAGTATGGACTCATTTTGGTAATTGACACAATAGGATATGGTTTGATAAACTCTTTAAGTTGTTTTTGTAACAACTTGACCCAATTTTGCCATCCATTCTGAAATCCAGGAAGAAATCCACACTCAAGAAAGTGTCTATAAATGATTTTTCATCCACTTACAGCGAGGCAGTGAATTCATTTAGAGTTGAATTAATACTCACCAAATTCTGTTGTTTATTCGTTCAACAACTGTTAAACATATATTATGTGCCAAGAATTGTGTGATACTCTAGGAAGTCAAGCTATGATGTGATCATAGCCTGGAAGCCTTCCTTAGGGTTTTGACTTGACACTTAGGCCTAGTAGTGGTTTAGTTGCTTGCCTTCTCTGTATTGTTTTTTTCTTCACTTTGATTTTCATTCTCCTTCATAAATGAACTTAAATACTCATTGTTTACTTTTTATTTTTGTGTCTTTGTTGATTAGTTCCATTTGCAAGTAGTTTGTTAGTAATTTTTCTCCCTAGTCATTTGCTAAATTATCCTTTGTAATTAATTCACTTCCCCCTCTTATCTGACTTATTCTGGAGTGTAACAGATATCATAACTATTCATTCATAGTCCTTTGTGGTAGGAATGGAACAGAACATGAAATAATCATTTTTGTTTTTCTTTTTTTTAAATTAAAATTTGAATGGAACAGAACATGAAATAATCTTTCTTGCTTTTCTTTTTTTTTTTTAAATTAAAATTTCGGTTTTTTGAGAGGGTCTTACTGGCTGGCTTGGGATTTGATATAGATCAGGCTGGCCCCAAATCCACAGAGGATTAATCTTATAAAATCAATCTTTAGTTCAGAGTAAATCTTTGAAGTTCATTATACATGTATATATAGAGTACACAGCTTTTCTTTGCGTTATAGGCCTTATGTGATAGCCTCTTCAGAGTTCTGGGATTTGAGGAATGACCCACAGTTTCCGGATCTGTTTTTGTTTTCATTATGTTTAGAAACAAGAGAAAAGAAAGTCTTTGAGAGAATCCTTAAGAGTTTTAAATAATTAAAGAAAATAACCCTTAATGACTTAGGGTGTATAATCTTTGTAGGAATTCTATGAAACTTCACAGAATTTCTGTCTTAGAATATTCATTCCTGTCTTCCATGTGTGAAAAAGTATATTTGGAGTCCTTGGTTAGATGAAATATATATGTATGAATGTATGTGTATGTATTTATGTATGTATGTATGTATCTACATATATGTGTGTAAACTTGGTAAAATTACACAATTACATATTTTGTCAAAGTTGGAAATTGTTTTTAGTAGAAAAACTGTATGTTTTAGCGAGTAAGTACTGCTTCTAAGGATTTGAAGTTTCTAGCTATATGTTCTTTTTATCCCATCAGTTCTAGAAATGTTCTCATCTTGTAATAAGTTGATTGTGTATGTTGAGCATGCTTCATCAAAAAATCTGAAAAGCCTTTTGGATGATGATACATGCTCAGCTGGTAAAATCTAAAAAAACTCCCCAAACCTCAAAAGGCACTGAACATTTTGGGTAACATTGTAGTGTTTTGAAGAATTAATCAGTATTGATCACTGGAAATTTAAGTTTTCAAGATGTAGTTTAATAATGTCTGCATTTTTTTAATAAAATAAGCCTATTCAGTGTGGTCCTGTGTTCATCACGGTCCATCTTAGACATAAGGCTTCTCCATCATTAATAGAAAGCTCTGAGTTGTACTTGGCTGCATTTTGACGTTGGAAAGTAGCACAAATAGTTTCTCTATTTTTACAGTTCTACAAAAAAGGAAATAAAGAAGAAAACTATTGATAGATGTGTCTTGAAATTGTCTCTTTCTACTGGTGAGTTCTAAACTCAGAAGTGAGACAAACTAAAAATTCATTTGGTAGTGTTTAATATGGGATGGATGGGTTAGTTTAAAACTTGGCTTTTATTGTCTTAGTACCATTAAGCTTTTTTTTGGTTGTTTTTTTTGTTTTGTTTTGTTTTCTTTTTCCGAGACAGGGTTTCCCAATATAGCCCTGGCTGTCCTGGAACTCACTCTGGAGGCCAGGCTGTTCTTGAACTCAGAAATCCATCTTCTTCAACCTCCCAAGTTCTGGAATTCAGGCGTGCGCCACCACTGCTTAGCCTTTCGTTAAGCTTTTTTTAGTGGTTAGTTTTTAATTACCTAAATAATTTTAATATCAAAGGTAGGACTGGACATTAAGGTACACTATACATGTATAGTTCTAGGCCAAGTTGTTACATGTTAGTGTTTTCTATTTACCAAAACTTTCTCTAGGAAGAAACTCTAGTTTCTCACCTGAGAATCAAGCTTGTTTATTTTTCTTTTGCAAAGTGAATTGTTACTTTGGTACAGAATTTAATATGCTTATATATGAGTAATTTTGGTCTAATGAAAACAACTTTTTTTAAAAAGTCATATAGTATAGACAGAAATATAGTCATTGAATCTTTTTAGGCTAGTTAAAAAATATGAAATATTTTGTGATCAATGGAGTAAGGTTGAAAGATAGCAGTCTGATTTTTTTTTTTTTTCCTTTTGGTGTCACAGGGTTTCAATGTAGTACCCTTACCTAGTCTTGATGATCCTGCATCAGCATCCCTACTTTTATTTTTTTTAAATTTACATTCACATTTGTGTGTAGGGAGCATGTAAGAAGGTCAGAAATTCTTTCTCTCCTATCACGTGGTTTTGGAATTCTTAGGCCTGCTCTTGGTATTCTGAAAGGGGTTTTTGAGTTTTTGCTTGCTTGCTTGCTTGCTTGCTTGCTTCTTTTTAAGACAGGGTCTTGTATGCCAAGACTGGCCTCTGGCTCATGGCAGTTTGCCTGCTTGCCAGCTTCTGCAAGTTACATGCCATGCATTTCTCTGAATACTTAAAAGTTAGTGTCAGAGCCAGACGGTGGTGGCACAGGCCTTTAATCCTAGCACTTGGGAGGCAGAGGCAGGTGGATTTCTGAGTTCCAGGCCAGCCTGGTCTACAGAGTGAGTTCCAGGACAGCCAGGGCTATGCTGAGAAACCCTGTCTTGCAAAAACAAACAAACAAAAGTTAGTGTCAGTTTTAAAGAGCTAGGCTTACTGATTATTTTAGAGTTAGAAAAGAGAGTGGTGGATAGTTGAGTAAAGAGCTATAAATCAGGCTGCAGAGACTGTTGTTAGCTTTTGTTCACATCCATTTTGCCATTTTGCAAATTTGGGTGGGGTGGTTGATCTAAAAGTTCAATGAGTGTGGAGAAATGGTAACCAAATTTGGCTGCTTGTCAGGATTACAAGAAGAGCTTGCTACAGTTTATTTGATAACATCTGAATTACTCTGAGTCATACGAGTTAGGAGATGGACCCTAGAAAATTATTTTAAATAAAACTAGTTTAATCTATTTGTAATCTGCAGTTCTAGGGTTTCCAACTCTTGACAACAGGAGGAATCTGCACATTTGAGTGATTATTTGCTAGAATATGTATTCTCCTGTTTTATAGCTCAAGGATTTCTTTGTCACCTTCCTATACAAATAGATGGTATTATATACTTCTTAAATACCCAACTTAATGTCTAGTGGAAAAGGTATCTAGCTAATGTCTGCCACTAGAGAGATTTCTAACTGGTATTAACAACTGCATAGATCAGTGGATATACCAAATTTTGGTAATTGTAGCTACTGTTATTTTAGATATAATTACTTTAAGCACTAGGAAAGTTCAGTAGTAAATTTGAGTTCTTGCATGTTTGAAAAACAAGCGTACAGGTTAGCATATTTACTGAGTTAGGTGGCAGCAACTTATATAGTGTGTATTTGTAAGACATTGAAATGAGACACCAGGTGAAAGCACTTTGTAGCACAAGCCCAACAACATGATCCTGGGAACCCATGGTAGAAAGAGCCAAGTCCTGAAAGTTGTTCACTGACTGGTACACTTAAGGTGTAGCATGAACCTAAACTAACTTACCTTTCACATGGACACACGCACAAGCTTTCAAAGTATTTGCACTTCAAGAATACTTGCAACATTTTTGAATTCTTAATTTGAATTTGTATGACATAACAGCATTTTCTGAAAAGTTCTAATTTATTTCAGCTTCATAGAACTAATCTATTCTGGTATTGGTAAAATATTTGAAAAGTATGATCTTAGAATATTTTGCCTAGTATGAAGAAAGTATGCATAAAATATTTTTTGCATTCAGTATTTGTGACTTGTTAGATTAAATTTGTACCAGGCAGTGGTGGCACATGTTTGTAATCCCAGCATTTGGGAGGAATAGGCTGGTGGATTTCTGAGTTCGAGGCCAGCCTGGTCTACAGAGTAAGTTCCAGGACAGCCAGGGCTACACAGAGAAACTCTGTCATGAAAAAAACAAACAAACAAAAAAGAAAAACAAGAAAAAAAGAAAAAGAATACATTTGAATCTTTATCAATACCAAAGAAGGCTATGCCTGTTGGAGACAGTTGAATTGGAAAGATTCTTGAGGGTTGTTGAGCAATAGTTCATGTTAATATTTTGGTATAATGATATTTTGACATGTTTTTGTTTCGTTTTGGAGATTTCTTTATATATCCTTGGCTGTCTTCAAAGTTGCATTGTACTGGTTGGCCTTGAACTCACAGACAGATCTTTCTGCCTCTGCCTTCCAAGTTCTGGGAATAGAAGCTTATACCACCAGGCCTGGCCATGTATTTAGTTTTTTTGGCAAAGTCTCAATATCTATCCTTGGCTGGCTTGAAACTTGCTGTGTAGAGCAGGCTGCCTTCTAACTGAAAGAAAGTTGTCTTTCCTTGTCTCTGCGTCCAAGTGCTGAGATTAAAGGTGTATACCACCACACCTGGCGGAGAACTTTTTTATATGACCACAGTTTTTGTGCTTTGAAATTTGGTTGTGCTTTTAAAAAGTAGAGTTAACATACATGGGCTAAAAAACATTGGGCCTGACTTAATTTATTTTGAGATCTGATCTTTAGTAGGCTAGAGCGATTGTCTTAATTCCCTTCCCCTATATAAGCTTATTATTGGAACATGTAAAATATGCACATGTTGCTTCTTTGTTCATACTGTATAGGCTTTGATTCAGAGTCCAAAGTTATCCTTTTTATTTCTGTCTATGTGAGTTCAGTTTGCTGTTTGTCCTTTTTGGCCCATGTCTACATGAATTAGTCCTTTTGATCCATGTCTACATGAATTCTAAATCATTGTTATTATTTAGTTCATTTTAGTTTAGTTATCATTTAGTTCATATTATTTTTGTTAAGCTTTACTGGTTCTTGCAACTAATGATTCTTTGCATATCATTATTTTCCATTATCCTAGATACTTTTTATGTTTCATTATACTAGATAACTTTTTGTGTTGTGAGTGAAATACAGGCAGGGACTCATGCTAGGCAGTTGCTCTACCACTGAGTTATACCCTTCCTTGGCAATAATTTGTTTGATGTTTGAAAATATTGTTTCATTGCTGTGATCTCAGTAAATAGATCAAGCTTTTCTTTGGATTTGTTTTTTTGAGACAAGAGTTTCTCTGTATAGCTCTGGCTGTCCCGGAACTCACTCTGTAGACCATCGACCTCGAACTCAGAAATCCGCCTGCCTCTGCCTCCCAGAGTGCTGGGATTACAGGCCTCCAGCACCACTGCCCAGCTACTTAGTATCTCTTGTATTTGTACTTGATTTGTGGGTTTCCTCACAGTGGAATAATTACAGTTAGATTTCATGTCTTAGTTTTTAAGGCATCTACATAGAACATAGAACTCAAAGCATTTTTTTCTGGATAGTAATGGAACTACATATAAGGAAGGTCTTGTCATCAAGGTTTAAAAAATGATTTAAGTTATATTAATCTTGTTTTAAAAATTTTAATTAATGAGTTGACATTTTTGAGCATATTTGCTAGGTGTAGTTTTATCCTGAAATTCATCTATGTAGAGTAGGCTGCTCTTACAATTGGGGTAATCCTTCTGCCTGCCAAGTGCTGCGATTACAGGTGTGTGCCCAGTAAAATACTTATCTACTAGCCAGCTTGACTTTTAGGATCAGCTTGTAGTTTGCTCTAAGTGAATGTAGGGCCCCTGGATTAACAGTGATGTAAGCAAGAGACTGGATATTGCTAGAGTCTAGGAGTGTCCTCAACAGTCTGTCAGACTATGATGTCAGTCTCACTGCTTTCTCTCTTTTGCCTTTTCCAGTTGTCCTTTTTCTGTCATCCTTCCCTTTGTCTCTAATTCAGCTTAGTAAAACTGCATATATAGTCCTGGTATATGCTTTTATATACTTTTGCCGCTTTAGCGTTATATCGTAAACTGTCATGTTGCAACTCCTGTCTGGTTTGACTAAGAAGATAATGAATGTTTAGTTGTTTGTTTTCCTTTGCCTATGTGTCTGTCTGTTTACCACTTGCGTGACTGATGGTATAGAAAAGGAGGCCAGAGGAGTATGTCTGATGCTCTGCAACTGGATTTAAAGACGGTTGTGAACTGCTGAGTAGGTGCTGGAATCAAACTCAGATCCCCTAAAAGAGTATACGATACTCTCCCCCCCCCCCCAAGACAGGGTGCTGGGATTACAGCCACCACGCCCCGCTATATCCAATACTCTTAACTTCTGAGCCATTGCTCCAGAGCCTTAGTTTGTTTTGTTCCGATTGTAGGAAACTTGCTTTGATCTTGACTCTGCTTTATATTATGCCTGTTTTTTGTTCAGTATTTTGAGACAGGCTCTCAGATTGACGAGGTGGACCTTGAACTCACTGTGTCTCAAATTTTTTCTATATCACAGTACTGGGATTTTAAGTGCACCACTACCAGAACTGTTAAAAGTTTTGCTGCTAAATTAAATGTAGGGCTTTGTATATGCTAGGCAAACACTCCCAACTAGTTGAGCTACATCCCCAATCCATATTATATAGTGCCTTTATAGTGTGGTAAATATAGTCAGAGATGATTATTGTATATTACTATCCCCAAAAGTGCTGAGAGATTGTGGTCTATGCTCTTCATTCTTGAGAATAGCTATTCTTATTTAAACTAGTGATTTATTGTGTGTATTTTATTCCTAAAGTGACTAATATTAACTGAAAGACTCTTTGAACCAGGAAAAATGAGAATGCCAGTCCTACATGGGTAAACTTTATCCTTTAATATTTTTTACAATAAATTGACTTTCAAAAGTAAATCCATTCAGTGCATAAAAACTGTTCTCATTCAGCAATGAATGGGTTCAATGTTTAAAAAATTTTGCAGATTGATTTATGTTGCAAAGCTGTTAGATAAATCAGTGTTTCTTGAATCACATCTGAGTTTTCACCTGAAACATGGTAAACCGAGTTGTGTTCTGCTTCATATATGCTCATTGAATTCACTGATTTTAGTAGTCATACCTGTCCTTAGTGATAAAGGAATTGGACTATATTTAAGTGAAGTTCTTAGGTTTGTTTTCAGAGGAATACTATTTACTGAGTTTATGCTTCTTTATTCACTTTTGAATATTAATGTAAAAATGTTTGCTTTTGAAAAATCACAGTCACTTTTCCAGTATTTTGCTGTGTATCCTTAAAAAAAAAAAAGAGGTATTCTGGGTTTAAGAAGAGTTCATTCCTTATTTTTCATAGGCTCTTAGGGTAGTATGTCATGTTGCTTTCTTCCTATGTAGGCTCACAATTGACCAAAAACATGTTGAGAAATTCAGGGTTGTTGCCTCAGAGATACTTATGTTTTGGCTTGTTGGCCTTATTTTATTCCCTGTTTAGTATTTGAAGATTTCATACGCGGCTATATCTTGATCAGGTCCACTCCTTATGCCCCAATCCCCCTTTCTGTGCCCCTGACTCTTATTTTTCAATCAATTTCATAGGCTGCATTTAGATTCCTTTAGTTCACTTAGTGCTGACTTGTATGTGCATAGGGTAAGACCATCTCCTGGAGGGAGCACAGATATCCTTTCAGACCCTATCCCTAAAGAACATTCTCAAAAAAAAAAAATTATAAAAAACAACATTCTGCTGAAGCCATGATTTGCCAAGAGTCTCTGAGATAGGGGTGGGACTCCATGAGCTCTTCCACCATTTATATTGGGATTTTGCAGGCTTCATTTTGTGCATTCATTCCTAGTCACTGATGAGTTTCATGTGTGCGTTGGTGCTATGTTGACAGCATGTAAATGTATTTATAAAAGTGATAATTTTTCTCTATCCCAGCTAGCTCCCAAATAAATTTGACAGGAGATTAAGATTTATTTTACAGCATAGTAGCTGAGCAGTTGTTAATCAATTCTGTTCTTCTAAAATAATCTGGATACATTTTAGCCTTGAGATACTTGCATTTTAATATTGGTCTGGTGCTCTCTGCTCCAAGTATCTCCTCCACCCTCTGGCATATCCTCTCAACTCTTTCCCCTGGCTGGATCAGAAGTTCAGCCCTCTTCTCTCTTCGCTTCAGCCATTGGCTGATCAACTTTTATTGACAAATAGAGAATAAATTGGGACAGTATTTACATAACATTCAGGCAGGAGATACTTAGGATTGCAACCAGGTATTGGGGCAGCAAACCAGCATTTGAATAACACATACATCTCTACATAGTATGAAATAACATTTATGCCTATGATATCATGTCTGCCAAATACTGTTTTATTCTAAACAGCTTCTGGCATTGTTTCTGCCCCTTGTTTCAGGTCCATCCCAGTCTCGGTGGCAGTGGTTTGAAATTTAGATAACCCTTTCAGATGTGACTGCTTCACAGTCTTTATTATCTACTGCTGTGGGTTTCTGATGAGGGTTGAGAGGTACACTTATATATGGGTATGAAGCCAATTTAAAGTGGCAGTTAAGTGTTTTTTGTGTATTTAGCTAAGCAGTAATAGGTTCTTAGTGGGGGGCACGCCCTAGCCAGCTACTGTTTGTTTTGTTTTGTTGTTTTTTGTTTCTTTTTCCCTCCTTTATGGATATGGGTGCCAAGTTAACAGTGTCAAGTGTGAGTTCTGATTTGAATTAATCCCTTTGTTTTTCACCAGTGGGCATATTTATCCAGGTTAGTCATTATAGTGTACCAGGGTCCTGCAGCATACAGTGAAAGCTAGCCAGTTGGTACCACCTTGGTTTCTCCATGTCCTGTGACTCAAGTATGTAGTGTCTTCAACAGTAGGGGTTTTAGCAGTGATGTTGGGAGGGCAAGAAGGGGACCACTGACCAACAACTCAAAAAAAGGTAACTCATATCTGTCACTGGGCTCTTTATTTGAAAAGCTGTGCTTTGGGGGTGGGAAGAGACAATGCGAACACAAAACTAGCTAGCACCCACAAGTGAAAGAGAACAACATGCAGGTTTTTCCCCTAGATCTGCGTTACCTCTCTCAGTATGGTAATTTCCAATCCACACATTTAATTGGAAATTCCATGATGTTTTTTACTTTTCTGTGTGAACATGTTAGTGTATTTACAAAATATTTTTGTATTAAGCTTACGTAAATATTTTATGAAGCTTCTATGGTTTTCCATATGGTATCTTTAAATGTGTTTAGTGTCTTTTACCTTTTATTCTGCACCTCTGTACATCACATCCCCCTCAACCTTACCATGAGCCCTTATTAGTTTCCTGCTTTTGGGTACTTCAACTTACAAGGCTAGGTATCATCTGTATGTGAGAGTACATGCATTTTTTGTCTTTCTCAGACTGAGTTATCTCCCTCAGAATGAGGCTTTCCAGTACCACCCATTTACTTGGAAATCTCATTTTTCCAAGTGAATAATACTCCAATAATATAAACCATATTTTTATTCATATTAGTAGATGGATTATCTAGGTGGCTTCCATTTCCTGGCTATTATAAATAAAGCAGCAGTAAACACAAATGAGCAAATAGCTGTGTAGTAGTATATAGAGTCCTTTGGGACACTGCTGCTATAACTGTATGCACAAGAATGATAAACTGGGGCTAGAGAGATGGCTCTGCAGTTAACAGCACTGACTGCTCTTCTGAAGGTCCTGAGTTCAAATCTCAGCAATCACATGGTGGCTCACAACCATCTGTAATGAGATCTGACTCCCTCTTCTGGAGTGTCTAGCTATAGTGTACTCACATATAATAAATAAATCTTTTTTGTTTGTTTGTTTGTTTGTTTTCTTTTCTTTTTTTTTTTCTTTTTTTCAAGACAGGGTTTCTCTGTGTAGTCTTGGCTGTCCTGGAACTCACTCTGTAGACCAGACTGGCCTCGAACTCAGAAATCTGCCTGCTGCTGCCTCGCAAGTGCTGGGATTAAAGGTGTGCACCACCACTGCCTGGCTGGGCTGTCATTTGTGTTCTCTTAGGGTCTATATGACATCTCCCCAGGATCTTATAGCTTTCATAGTCTCTGGTGAGAAGTCTGATGTAATTTTCATAGGCCTGGCTTTATATGTCCCTTGACCTTTTTCTCTTACTGCTTTTAACATTCTTTGTTTAGTGTATTTGGTGTTTTGATTATTACATGCCATGAGTGAGGACTTTCTGGTCTGGTCCAGTATGTTTGGAGTTCTGTAGGCTGCTTGTATGTTCATGGGCATCTCTTTCTTTAGGTTAGGGAAGTTTGCTTCTATAATATATTTACTGGCCCTTTAAGTTGGGGATCTTTGCTCTCTTCTATACCTATTATCCTTGGTCTTCTCATTGTGTCCTGGATTTTCTGGATGCTTTGGGTTAGGGGCCTTTTGCATTTTCTTTGACCGTTGTGTCAATATTTTCTGTGGTATCTTCTGCTCCTGATACTCTCTCTTCTCTCTTGTATTCTGTTGGTGATACTTGGATCTATGACTCCTGATCTCTTTCCTAGGTTTTCTAATTCCAGGATTGTCTCCCTTTGTGATTTCTTTATTGTTTTTATTTCCTTTTTTAGCTCTTGGATGGTTTTGTTCATTTCCTTTTCCTGTTTGATTGTGTTTTCCTGTAATTCTTTAAGGGATTTTTGTGTTTCCTCCTCTTTAAGGGCATCTAGCTATTTACCTGTGTTCTTCTGTATTTCTTTAAGGGAGTTATTTATGTCCTTCTTAAAGTCCTCTGTAATCATCATGAGTAGTGATTTTAGATTCAAATCTTCTTTTCTTTTTTTGTTTTTGTTTTGTTTTTGTTTTTTAATTTTATTTTGTTTTTTGAGACAGGGTTTCTCTGTGTAGCCCTGGCTGTCCTGGAACTCACTCTGTAGACCAGGCTGGCCTCAAACTCAGAAATCCACCTGTCTCTGCCTCCCAAGTGCTGTGATTAAAGGCGTGCGACACCACTGCCCGGCCTAAATAAATCTTTAAAAGACAAAAACAAACTCATCTCTCCCTGCCTTGCTTCTTTATGGGATAACTGTTTTTTTTTTTTTTTTTTTTTAAAGAATGGTGAACTGGATTATAGGCTAAATATCTTATACATTCTAAATACATTCTTATCTCAGATGTATAGCTAGTGAAGTCTTTGACCCTGTCCAATTTTGTAAGCTGCCTTTGGGTCAAGTGACAATATCTTTTGTTTAAGGAGTCCCATTTGTCAGTTTTGGTTTTAATATCTACCTGTGCCCTGTTCAGATAGTCATTTCTTGTGATGATAAAATGAAGCACATTCCACATTTTCTATGAGATTCAGGATATCAGGAATGAATGTTAGACATTTTAAAGTTGAGATCTGCATAGTAGTCCTGTATCTTTGTGTTATACTTTAACTTTTTATTTAGTATCATTTATGTTAGCGTCAGTGGAAAAGGACAAGTATATGAGTTCTCTTTGAGTTTTAGACGACTCATTAGTTGATCTTTGGGTCTGTAATGTACATGTCTGGGTATCACAGTTAGGAAGGAACCGTGAAAAAGAAAATGCTGTAGGGCTGAGCATCTTACTCAGTGAATAATGTGTGTGTCTGTCCACAATATTGAGGGCAGGGAAGTCAACTCATAAACCCAGAAATCTTCAAGTGCTGACTGGATTCTTACATTGTGAAAGGAGGCCCATTTGAGCTTGGTAATATGTGTGGAGGTAAAGAATTAAGTGGAGAGAACACTAGGCAGGTCCTAATTAAAATTTGGAGGTTAAACATTGGTTAGATTTTAGCATTTTGACTGAACAGATAATCTCTTGGTTACTATTTAACAAAATACAGAACAAGATTGAAATGTATAACTACAAAACTCACTTTTAAATAACTAAATCAGGAGAGATGAAACTTTTGCTTGAATTTCTGCTTTACAGGGGTTTGCTGTATACCCCATAAGCACATGCTAACAAAAACTTGTAGCCAGAAGTGTAGTGTTTCTTTTTGTTATATCTTGGTTTTACTTGTTGGTGTGGAGATGTTCATTTTTAGTAGGTAATGTAGAGAAGAGCAGACACCAAAACAGTTAACCTTTGTGGTTTCCAAATTTAAATTGAGGAAGGCTTAAAGCTTCAAGAATATTGTAGACAGAACTCAGTTTTAATTTTTCCTGTAGGTGCCAAATAAACTTTAAAAAGACTGAAAATATTTTGATTTGGGATATACTTCTTTAATCCCAACCCTGAAGAGGCAGGGATGGGTGAGTAACATTACTTTAGTTTTATCAGTATGGCTTCCAGTTTGTCTTGTTTGTTAAGTTTCCAAGAACAGAGGTTTCTCAGACCCACCCCCCCTCTTCCCAACCTCCCCAACAGCTAGAACTAGCTGTTTTTCCTAGACATACATCCATAGGATTCTATTCTACCGGAGTGATTGTTTTTTTAAATTTACAATTTTAAATTAAAATATAATTGAATTATTATCCCTGTACTGTCCCAGACTCCAATTTTTATTATTTATGAAAGCTTAGGCCTTATAGCTAATAGTTTATTCCCAGTTAACTTATATAACTTAGTAATAATCCTGTGTGAACTAGGCCCTGTTTGCCATGTGTTCTCTTACCTTTCATTCTGTCCCTGAACATCCAACTTCCTTTGAGCCTGATTCCGTCCCAGAGTTCCAGCTTTTCTTCTTCCTGTCCTGCTATAGGCTGTCAGCTCTTTATTAAAACTAATCACAAAGTGAAGGAGAAAAATAACAATACCAAGGTCAGCCCTCTACTCAACTCTGACAGTTCAGAAATCAATATTTGAATAACACAAAGAACCTTTATGTGGTGCACAAATTGATATCCCAACCAATAATTTCATCCTCTTATTCCTCTTAACCATTCAATCATTGCTCACCCCTCACTCCAACTCCATCTTGTTAATTATTATGGTTGTATTTGTATGTTTATCTACATACACATATATACATATATGCATGCATACATAAACATATAAATAAAACCTGCTGAATCCATTTGGGGTTGCTTGTATGTTTTCAGGGCTTAGATTTAAGGGCTCATCCCTGGGGAAGACTTAAGTCTTGTTGACTCGGCATAGAACACTAATTCTAGGGGTGGGATCCATGACATTTTAGCATGTCTCTTGGTGTCTTCATTTAGGTCTTGTTAGGCAGTCATGTTTTTGAGACATGGGTGCAGCTTCCCTGTCATTTGTAGGAAACAGTCTCACAGACTTCCTGGTTCTCTGTTCCTAAAATCTTTTCTGCTCCATCTATGGATGTTCCTTGAGACTCAGTTTGTAAATCATATTGTAGGTTCATATCATTTACAGTTGAGCACCCCTTTATCAGTTGTTCTGGTGTTTTTGTTTGTTTGTGTTTTACCAATTTTGGCTTTCTGTAATGATCTCTACCTCCCTACCCCAACCCTTGCCAAGAGAAACTTTGATAAAGGATGAGAGCTACATTTTTGTTACCACAGATTCTTGCATATTCATGTTTTGTTTAGTATAGTATGGAAATGGAATTATCTTCAATGTACATCAGCTGATAAATGGTGATAAGTGCTTCATAAGCAAAGTGAAGTTTCATAGAGAATGGATAAATGTAGAAATAATAGATGAAGTAGCCCTGACTCGGGAAGTAAAATGCTGCATGTTCTTATATATACCTCCTAGGTTTTTGCATTTTTCTCATTTACCTGGAATTCTAGTAGATTTTATTGGGTGGCTAGCATCTCCTTGTTTGTTCCTGTTTGTATGATCACAAACTCAGACCACCATGCCCATCTTCTTTGTAAATGGATTCTGAAGTAGAACCAAGGTCCTCATGCTTATCTAACAAGCACTTTACTGACTGAGCTATCTCCTCAGTTCCTAGAACTTAGCTTTTTATATATGTATTTCTATCAGTGACTGTGGCTGTAGGCTGGTCATGAAACTATGAGGGAGAAAGGGAATATAGGTTTCTAGAATGAGATTGGGAGGGTCATAAAAGAGTGCTTGTTACATGAAAACAACAGTCTTATTTGGGAAGGAAAGGAGCAAATGGGTGAGAATATGGGGGGAGGATCTTCAGAAACAAGTTGTATTTTTTAAAACACCACAAAGAAACCTAATATTTGGTATGTTAATTAAAAAATACTTAATATCAGAATGAGTAGCTTTTACCCTCAAAAATTCTGGCTGTTAATCAGATACTAATTTCTGTTTCTCGTAGGTTTAATTTTAAACTGAAGATACTAGGGTGTTGGTAGTTCAGAGGGTGAAGGCACTTGCACCAAACTTGAAGTCCTAAGTTCAGTCTCTAGGATGTTTATTGTGAATGGAAGGCTCTGACAATTTTTCTTCTGACATCCTCATGCACACACACATTACTGTAATATAAAAAAATATATATACAACTTTCGTAAATTATTTTGATGGTTTTATACACGAGAATGCTATACTTGGATTGTTTCTATGGCTACCCCCTCCAGCTCCTTCAGTCTTCATGTGTTTTTTAGATTTTTATTTTGTGTGATGGGGATTTTGCTTGCATGTATTTTATATGCCCCATTAGTGATGGAGATGAAATGCATGTCCTCTGCAAAAACAAGAACAGCAGTGGTCTTAATCTGTGAGTCATCTGTTTGGCCCTAATCTTTATACATTTATTAAAACTCAAAAGTTACTTGAGAATGTTGTATATAAATACACTGGCTTTGCATTTACTTGTACCTCACTCTATTTAGTTCCTTCTATATTTTCCCAGCCACCCCTTTTCAAAGTTGTGATTTATTCCATTTGTCTTTGCTTTATATATACTTAATATACACATATAACCTGAGTTCAGTTATGTTGCCCTTAATTGCATGTATGTAGGGCTGATCATTTAAGATTGAGATAAGTGTCCTGACTTGTTATTCCTTGGTGTGAATACTGAAACCTAAATTTCATTATTGATTTTTAGAAATGGATATTTCAAATAGCTAGGATTAGTATAACTTGCAGTCTTCTGTAACTCTTAAGTTGCGGGTACCAAGGTTTAATGAAATTTACTTATCTTCACTTATTTTTCTTAGCCAGACTTAAATGTATAGCTGAGGCTGGCCTTCAGTTCCTGATTCACAAGCTTCCACAGTTTAGACCTTGATTGCATTGACCACTATTCTTACCTGTTTGAAGCAGCTTATAAGTCACCTTTCCATGTAACATTTCTTGACTTGAATTAAATAGTTGTTATACCCTTCCCCATCTCCTACAGTTTATTCTCAACACTGCAGCTACTCTCACTGTGTAGACCAGGCTTGCCTGAAAGACTCACTTTTATGAAAAGCACATTTGCTAATGTATGTAAAAATCTTTCAATACCTTCCTTTTGGCCTTGAGTAGAAACATTTCAAGGAGTGACTAGCTTGAATTCCTAGTTCTTGGTAGTTACCTAGTCTGGGTGTATTAAATGTTAATCCCTTCCGGTCCCCTTTGCACATTGCTTTGTATTTTTTAGGGCTTAATTTGCAAGTTACTTTCTCTAACCAGCCAAATTGAGTCTATAATAATGTAACATGTCAGTTGTGGCATATATATTGTCTGATATATATCAGACATAGTATATAGTATATATGTGCATATATATGTGTGTGTATGTATGTGTATATATGTGTGTATGTATATCTACACACTACCAAACATCCTAAATTGTAATGTCTAAAATTAGCTGCTTGTTTTCCTGTGCCATTCATGCTAATTTTTAAATGATGAAAGGTGCCTTTTATTATATAGGCCCATAGTACTGACTTGTTTTAACCTTTGTGTCTTCATTAGCCACATGTGACCAGCAGATTGTTACTATTCCTGTTTAAAAAACCCTCTTCATTGTCTTCATGGTTAACTCCAAGACTGAGCTTGTTTGGTCCCCTGTTACACTCTCTTGTCTTTTGAGTTCTACTCTTCACTTTCAGGGTTTTAGCCACACTTTCCTTGTAGTCCTGAGAGTGTATAAGTCAGCTCATTGCCTTACATCTTAGCTTTTTTGAATGATTTGATGTATATCCTGTCATTTCAGACTTTTGAAGATGATAATATAGTGTTGGAAATGAATTCTAGAGAGTACTAACAAGTTTATTGAAATGCAGTAATTAGAAGGGTCACAGTGACCCTTCTAATTATATATCTATATCTATGTCTGTTTATCTATCTATCTATCTATCTTCTATCTATCTATCTATTCTAGTATATAATATATACTATTCTAATACAACCACATTTTGTATTCACAACATGAACAGAATGGTCAAATGCTTCGTTTCCCTAAAGTCTTCTTCTACATGGCACTTAAACATATTTCCCTCTCTTCGCAGTGGATTTAACATGTACAGCCAGTGATTAGTCTTGTCAGTTTTTCAGTGTGCATTTTTGTTCACTCAGTTTCACAGAGGGAGCCCTGTACTTTTCCTTTTTATTGACATGGTCATTAATGTTATATAGTTGTTTTTCTGGTAATGGTAGCAAGGAAAAGTCTGCATGCATGTTCAGTATGACTCTCCCAACTTTTAAAATGCTTATTTTCCGTGCATGATTGGAGTATGTTGTGTGTACATGTGGCATTTACATTTAGGGCATTTAGGGAATTTTTCTCTTTCCACTCTGGATTTTGGGTATATAGATAATGTGGTAAGCAGCTTGACCAACCTAGCTGTCTTACTGGTCCTTTTACCCCCAATACTGTGCTGTGATTGATTAAAGATAAGGAACTCCCAGATACTGAGGTCTGACTTGTATCCTCCTCTTTTTCCTTTTTGTAAGCAATTCTAATGAAATCTAGAAGGACCAATTTGGAGTTCATTTGCCTTTTCATTCTTAGTGACATTTTGACTCTTGAATCATATACTTTGGGGTGACACTTTG
Organism: Apodemus sylvaticus; assembly: GCF_947179515.1. Classification (NCBI taxonomy): domain Eukaryota; kingdom Metazoa; phylum Chordata; class Mammalia; order Rodentia; family Muridae; genus Apodemus; species Apodemus sylvaticus. The sequence goes on along the minus strand of NC_067485.1, from coordinate 54,360,332 downwards.
ATGACAGAAAGGGGCATAGGGTATTGTAAGATTGCTATAAACTCCACTCTCTAGGATACCCCTTGTTGATAGCCTTGGAAAAAATGCTAAAACAATAGTTTGATTTTATTTTTTTTTTTTAACTTAGGTGGGAAACTACCTAGATTTGTAGTGTATTTTTCAAAATATTTTTTTTGTTTTTTGTTTTTTTGTTTGTTTGTTTTGTTTTTTCGAGACAGGGTTTCTATGTGTAGTCCTGGCTGTACTTGAACTCACTCTGTAGACTCAGAAATTCACCTGCCTCTGCCTCCCAAGTGCTGGGATTACAGGCTTGCATGAGCACTGCCCGACTTAAATTTTTAGTAATAGCTGTCAGTTGTTAAATTTTAAATATTTAATTGACCAACATGAATGTGTTTTAAAATTCTCCAGTGTGATTATTTGATAAATGACAATTGTATAGTTGAAAAATAATACTCATTGCTATGCTCTTGCATTAGACTCACAGAGTTTACTGTGTTCAAATGAAAGTTTGTATCCTTTGATCAAGCCCTCTACAGCCTCACCCCACCCTGTCTTTTCTGTTCTATTAGTTCAGCTAAAGTTTCCACATAGGGAAATAGTATGTCATATGTTGTTTTTCTGTCTTTATATAGCAAAATGTTCTTTAGATTTATCTGTCTTGGTACAAATGGTAGGCTCTTCCTTTGGTAAGTAGGTGAATTATAGTATTCCTTTGTATGTATACACCATATTTTCTTTAGTGACTACTTAAGGACTATACATTCTGGCTCTTGGAAGCAGGGCACGAATAGTAGCTAAGGTATAGATAACCTGACTTGGTTTTCTTTGGTTGTTTGTACATATGTAAGTGGACATTTCTTATATAATGTAGATATTTGAGAGACTTTTATACATGAGTATTGTTCATTTCCACCCCATTCTCTCTTCTTCCAACACTTCTCATATCTTGGACTCCCTTTCTAATTCATAACCTCTTTGTTGTTTCATACATATATAGACACATACGTTATATAAGCTCTATAGCATGCAGTTTTTGTTACACTGCTTTGTGTTTCTGGCCAGCCCCATGCATACACCCACCCAGAAGCAATTTCGGATCTGCAACTAGAAAACACATATACACACACACACACACACACACACCAGTTATTCTTAAAATGTCTTGGCTAACTCAGTGGGTACTCCTACATTTCCCCTGCTACCCCATGCTCAGTCAAGGAAGTGGTCAGAGGCTGCTTTCCTGAAAACTCACATGGCTGGTTGGCTTTTCTCCTTCACTACTGTGTCTCTTTATCTCTCCAGTCCTCCAGATTCTGTCTTCTTGTTTATAAGTTTGAACAGGGAGGAAATAGATGGGAAGGGTAGCTAAATTTTCTTAAACGTTGTGTAGCCAAAATCTTACATTGGTAGAAATCTTTGTAATTGATGTAAAATTAAAGTTATGATCTTTTACATTGGTACAGAATTTATATTGATAAAATTTAAGGTTTTCATTGACACGAATCTATATATTGGTACAAAACTTAAAATTAATATTGTTACTCTTAGATAGACATTGTGCCTATGCAACTCATTTAAGAACAAGATTAATGCAAGTTGAGGACCAGATAGTAAACTCGTGATTAGGTTAGATTCTGATTTAATTATAATAAAGTGCTTTCGTTACTCAAGTAGAAATGACTAAGAGTAGCTGAGATTTAACAGTTCAAATATACTTTACATAAAATAGTCTTCAAAAACATCAGAAATCCACATTTCTGATTTCCACATAGAAATCAGACTAAATGTCTGACATTTAGTAATTTCATTATTATTAAAAGTTTTGACTAGCGACACATCTGCTCCTGACAGCACTCCCTTCACAGTTCAGAAAAGATACTGCACATCTTTACCTCCAGGTGAAGTTGCAAGGCCACTGGGCAAAAAATGCCTATTTCATCTACAAACAAAACATTTCCCAAAATGGATACGCTATGCGGAATAGTTGATTGTTAGCTCTGTCTAGACAGGGTAAACAGTCCTTTAATTCTGTTTTACAAAGGTCTGTCAGATGATCCTGGGCCAAAAGGCTCCAATGTTTTGAGAAATGGAGGATTGTCCAAGTACTGAGCTGTCTCTACAATTGTTTAACTTTGAGAAGCTATGTTTGGTGTTTCCTATATATACTCAGGTAATGTTTAATTCATTCTCACATTTCTGATAGGGTTGAAGACTACTTGTAGTCCTATAAGCAAACTTAAATTGTTTACCATTAAAAACATGATACAGAGTGGAAAACAGTTTTCAGATGGTATTACAGGCTAAAATCTAAACATAATTCAGGGATAGAATTGTAATTTGCAAGTTAAGAATGATGGCAGACTACTTTATCTAATTGACAAATATGACAGATTGGATTTTAATTATATATCATACCTTTTAATTTACATGATCGTTAATGGTTCTGTTCAATTTATGTCTGAGGAGGGTTTTCTGTGTGTGGGGGGTCTGTTTCAAGACAGGGTTTCTCTGTGTAGCCCTGGCTGCCCTGGAACTCACTTTGTAGACCAGACTGACCTTGAACTCAGAAATCCGCCTGCCTCTGCCTCCCAAGTGTTGGGATTAAAAGCGTTTGCCACCACCAAGTGGCATTATCGCCCGGCCATACTATATATTTGATCCTGGCTTCCCCAGTACCTCCTAATCTTCCCTTCTATCCTAATCTGAAGCATTTGTTTGACTCTTTAGCAAATAAGCAGACATCTAAGAATACTCTTGGTGTTCCTATTCATAGCACCAACTGCCAGTGACGGTTATGCCTCTTCCCAAATAGCTCAAGCTTGTGACATGCTGTCAAAAACAAACACAACAAAAAAGTCAGGCTAGGACAAATGACCGAGTTATTAACTGAAATCAGCCTGAACTATGGAGTGAGGCCCTATCTCAAATTAAAATCAGATAAAATAACAACAGCAGCAAACCCTTTCGTAATCATTTTAAGCATATTCTTTTCAAATAACTTGATTGTTTAAAAAATAGGTTATAAAAGCACCTACTATAAAATTTGGCTTTTTAACCAAACTCGATGCTTTTGTTGAGGTATGTATAACAGGGAAGTTTTGGGCGTGGTAATGACCAGCTTCAGGCATTATATACTTTGCTCTTTATTTCTGAAGCAATCTCAGGATGATACCTGAAGAATGACATACAAAGTTGTCCTCTGGTCTCTTCTTTAACATTGCACTTTACACACACATGTGTGCCTTCCTATGAATACACATGTACAGTAGAAGGAAAAATTGAAGATTAGGAGTAGAAAATGAAAATGTCATTAATTTGACTGATATTTGTAGCTACAGGGAACTTAAATGTGCTGATTGAAGTTGGAGAGGGAATAAGATTCAGAAGAGCCATTATATTAACAGTTAATAAGAATGGTTAGTAGTTAGCAGTGTCTGTGGAATGTCAGAAAGTGTCTTCTTTAGGCAAATGAAAGAACAAAAGCATACTACTTCTTGTGAATGTAAGTGCACACGTGTTTAATAATCTCCTCTTTTTTGTTCTAAGCTTATTAACATTTGTTTCGTGTGTGTGTGTGTGTGTGTGTGTGTGTGTGTGTGTGTATGTGCTCTTGCACTCTTGCCTTCTCATTGTCTGTGAGGTTCCAATAGCCCCAACAGGGCTGGGTGGTATAGGTGTCTCAGCACTCAACATTCACTTGTTAGCACTGTGACCAGTTTTACCTTTCTGTATCAACTTATACTCACTGTAGAGAGAAGCAACTTTGTACAAGGTTGAGAACAGCAGTACCTCCAGAGGCATAAACATAAATACTTAGAAGGCAGTTTTGCAACATTATTTAGCTAAATGACATCAGTAAGATAAATCTACTAATCTATGGCCCTCTAAGTTGAGGGCTTTCACCAGGTTTATAGTAACCAAGTATGAATTCCTCTTGTGGAAGCAGGCTCTCAGTCAAATTTAGAAGTAGTTGCTTACCTCATAACCTTTTCAAGTCTCTGACAGGCAATGATAATTTTTATTTTTGTGTTGTCTTTTGTGCCCAGAATAGGATCATACCCTACCACTGAACTTTACTTCCCAGCCCTCTTTGATTTTTTTTTTTTAATCGTGTACTCATTAGCTTGTGGGACACCCTTGTTTCTAAGATTTCTTGAAATGTGTTTTCTTGACTGGTTTATTTTGTAAACCCATTGGTCTATGTTACTAAGATTATGTGTACTTCCCCATATTCTTGTACATTTAAATGTGTTTGTATATAGGTTTTTTTTAATTCTTTCATTCCTATTTTTTAATATAATTTTTTATGTCCTTAAACTCTCTTTTTATACTTGTTTATAATCTCATACAAATACAGAAGAAAGCTTGAGAAATTTATTGGAGTGGAGTGACAAGTGGGGAGATTGTTTTCTCTGAAGTTTGTAGTATTTGATTAATTATCCTCTCAGGCAAGGACTTAGATAAGATAGCTTGTGGTTCAGAAAGTTCTTCATTGCACTTAAAAACTATCTTAAGGAGATCTCATTTTCCACTTTGGCTTATGTTGGGTACATTTTATGTGTGCCATTCAGCACACAGGAGGGTGAGTCCCACTGTCAGGGCCTTAATGTGATGTTGACTGAGTTCCTAGAGCAGAGAGATCCACATGATGCAGTCTGGCAGATTCCAGGGCTGTGCTTCCAAGTGTCTTCTACCAGTGAACCCCTGAAAAATATCCTTCATTCTTCCAGCATTAGATTTTGATAGTAGTTCTGGAAGGCTGTCTCTAGCATGCTCAAATTGGATTCAATTAAATTGTAAATAAGATTAGAATAGTTTTACCCTTATCTTTTGCCTAGCACATGCAAAAATTTATACTCTTAGTAGGAAACTGATGTTCAGCATGAACTTTCAACATGAGCATGTGGCTTAGAAATGGTGAGCAGCACTTAGTAAGGAATTTTTTTTGGAATATAGGTTTTCTAATGAATATGATTACACTGTGTATGGCCTGAAACTTGGATATTTGCCTACTTCTGTCCAGCTGTGGGCCTAATTGGTTGGTTTCTGAGTTTGTTGGGTTGTTGGATTTATTTATTATCTACTCTATCTAGAAAAATGGTTTAATACCATATAAGATAACAAGTGCAATGTATAAGTACACATAAAAGCCATCAGGCGTCTCTACTGTTAGAGACTTATGGGTGAATTTCTTTATTAAATTCATCACATTGGTGTTAATTTGGTTAGCGTACTAATGATTAAATGATTTTCTTATCATGTGTGACATCAGTGGATTTTTTTTTTTAAGCTTTTGAGTCTGGTCATAACATCGCTTACAAAGTGTGGCTTGGCTCCTCTTTCACTTCCAGGTGCTAGCGGGTAAACCTGTGGCCCTGGTGTGAGTGACAAGAACTCGGTACTGAATTACATTCTCAAAGCTCTACATTGGTTTTCCCTAAGACAATAGTGGAGAAACTGTTATTCCTGGTGATTGTTGGGATGTGTAGATTATTGGTTATGACTCACATTACTTTTAAGTCAAGAGGAAACATCTTTACCGACCAGAGTATAGGATCCTCACTTAGATTTTAAACTCTTTTTAAGAAAAGTTATTTTAGCTTAAAAAAATTTCAAGACTATTAAAAAGCAGATTTAGAGATTATCTTTTAAAAATCAGATTCCAAAAATACTGAAAATAGCTGGTTCTCTGTCTCTTGTTCTTTATTATTTGAATTTTTATACTCCTTTCACTTTTCTTTTAAAAACAGTCTGATAAAATGATTGCTTCTCTTTGTTTTAATTTTTCTTTTTTGTTTTGAAAAAAAGCCTCTTAGTTAGTCCTGGCTGTTGGCTATCTTAGAACTCACTTATGTACAAAATCCTAGAGATCACACTGCATCATCCTATAGAGTTTTGGAATTAAAGACATACACCATCATGCTTAGCTGTGCACTGTTACTTTTAAGCCGTATCTGTCTATGATAAGATCAGACATTTTCTGTAGTGTGAGAAGCATGAATTATGTTCACTGTTACATCATACACTTGTAATTTCAGCTGTCTTGTGCTGAGGCTGTATCAATTCAGTGCCAGTCTGGACTAAACAGGGATTATATGTTTTTATGTTCATAGGATATGATACTCAACCAGTATTTACAGTGGCATGCCTTAAAAAATATATATGAGGGACTGGATAGATGGCTCAGTGGTGAAGAGCACCAACTGCTCTTCCAGAAGTTCTGAGTTCAAATCTCAGCAACCATATGGTGGCTCACAACCATCTGTAATGAGATCTGATGCCCTCTTCTGGTGTGTCTGAAGACAGCTACAGTGTGCTCATATAAATAAAATAAATAAATCTTAATATATATAAAATGAAATATAACTGCTTATTCTTTGTTCTTTCTATTTAAGGGACCAGTTACTCTCCACAAGAAAATTCACACAACCACAGTGCTCTTCATAGTTCAAATTCACATTCTTCTAATCCAAGCAATAATCCAAGCAAAACTTCAGATGCAGTAAGTATTAAAGTGATGCTGGGCTGCCAAGATTAAAATGTATGCTGCAAATATTCTTAGATGTTGCTTTAAAAATTTCAATTGTAGTTGAGCTTAATGTATGAAGTACAAATAATACCAGACTAACACATTTAAGTTATTTAAGGTTTAATTTATGTAAGTTGCTTATTTAATCTCTGCTCTGTACTTTGTACTACTGTATTAGACAATGAGGACAATATCCTGGTTCTCAAAGGCAGGAAAGAAAAAAAAACATACCATAATTTTAAATACTCAGGCAGGCTTAGATTAATGAAATAACTGGATACTTTTTAGTGTTGTGGGTTCAAATGAGTTTTTTTTTTTTTTTAATATATTCACTTAGAAAAATACTTTAATCAAATATATGCTAAGGTACCATAACACTAAGACTGTGTGGCTCGTTTTATTGGAACTTGTTTTCTGGGTATCAATTTAGAATGCTGTTAAAACTGGGGAAATCGTTAAGGTGACTTCCCATCTCGTCCAACAAGTTGAGTTTACCTTAGGGAGCTTAAGATGCCATTTACCAGTAAAGAGATCAAATAGCAATTTGACATAGATGAGCCAGGTGGTGGTGGCGCACACCTGTAATCCCAGCACTCTGGGAGGTAGAGGAAGGCAGATTTCTGAGTTCGAGTCCAGCCTGGTCTACCGAGTGAGTTCCAGGACAACCAGGGCTATACAGAGAAACCCTGTCTCGAAAAAACCCCAAATCCAAAAAAACCAACAAAACAAAAAAAACAAGACATAGACATGTGAGGTTGATGGACAGGATGGTACAGGCCCATAATGCTGTAACTTTGGATAGCCTGCCATAAATAGCAAGAACTTAGAAGTTAGGTGTGAATAATCAAGTTGTGTCTTTTACTAAAGAAAGTATTGAATAAAGGATATAATGTGTAGCAAACACAGATTTGCAATTTCAAAACTTATCAGAAGCGTTTAAAATACAGGAAAGAGTAAATAAAATGAAAAGTGGTAGTGTAGAAGCACTTGCTGTTATCCCAGAGTACCTGGGTTCAGGTTCCAACAGTTTACAAACTGTAACTGATGTTGCCTTTTAGCTCTGTGGGCACCTGCTCTGCACAGAGTATGTAGGTGCAAACAATTTCCCCAATCTATTATTTATCATTATATGGATGATATCTTTTTGGCTGATCCAGATATAAATATCCTGGACAGAATGTTTGGTGAAGTAAAAAATAAATAAAAAGCCTTGTCTTGCTGGGGATTGCAAATTGCCCCTGAAAAAATGCAAAGAGGAGATTAGGGTATAAAATAGGTCTACAAAGGCTTAGGCCACAAATGGTGCAAATCATATAAAACTAAGGACCCTTAAAAAAGATTTTCAGAAGCTACTGGGGGATATCAACTGGCTGTGGCCTGCGATTGGCTTGATCATTCAAGAGCTAAGCAATTTATTTCAAACCTTACAAGGTGATAAAGATTTAAATAGCCCAAGGAAATTATCAGCTGAGGCTGAGAAGGTGTTAGCCTTGGTAGAAAGGAACTTGCAGGATACACATCTAGATCTTATTGATCCAAAGATGGCCTACATCTATCTTAGTTATCTTATCTTCTATTCATTCCCCTGTAGGAATTCTTATGCAGAGGGAAGATTATATCTTAGAATGGATATTTTTAGCACATAAATAGAGCAAGAAGTTTAAAACCTACATTGAGAAGTTCTCTGAATTGATAATAAAAGGAAAAATGCGACTTCAATAATTAGTTGTAATGGATCTTGCTGAAATTGTGGTTCCTTTTACTAACACAGATTGCCTCGTTATGTGCACGAGATGAACATTAAGAACATGCGGTAACTACTTGGGAGAGCTTAACAACAGATACCTTAAAAGCAAGCGACTTCAGTTCATAAAAAGAACTAATTAGATTCTCCCTTGTATAACAGAGGGAACTCCCATACCTGGAGCCCCTACATTTTACAATGATGCCAGTAAATCAGGAAAAACAGGACATAAATCAGAAGATGTAAGTAAGGTGGCTGAGAGTCCCTATAAGTCAGTTCAAGAATCTGAATTATTTGCACTAATCACGAAGGCTCAGTAGATAAAGGTACTTGCTGTGCACCTCAAAGACCTGAGTTCAATTCCTACCCAGGAAAGAAGGAAAGATGAAAAGAGAACTGACTCCACTGTTTGCTCTGTCATTGACATGCTCACCTTGGCTTTCCTGCCTCCAGCCCTCATGCTCAGGCTTGTGTGTATGCACTTGAGTAACACACACATCCAGCCCCTTGCCCCCCAGTATCCTGTGCTGATTTTTGTGTGGCAGGAAAGTGCTATAAATGCAACCTTGACTTTTTGCATGTGTCAGACCTTACTTATTCACTAAGTAGCCTTCATAATTTTGGAGCATTTGTTTATATTAGATCTTTGCAATCTTTCCCTTTGAGACGGGGTTTTACTGCATCAGTTCACCAGGCAGCCCTACAACTTATGTAGACCAGGGTGGGCTAGAACTGAAAATTCTAATTGCTTTGTCTTTTTCTAAGTGCTGGGATTAAAGATGTTTGGAACCATGCTTGGCTCTGCAGTCAGTTTTTGCCTAGAGATAGTCTCTAGTCTACAAATTAAGGAAATTTATCAAAGAATATCTGGGACTTTATGAAATTCTTTGTTACAGGAAAGACTGTGTGTCAGTGAGCCGCTAGTAGTAACTCATGATTTAATTTTAGTGTTGCCACATTTCTGTACTTTTTCGGAACATTGGTAATTTGAACTACTAAGAAAAATGAAGATGTTTATGAAACAGCCACATTCATGTCAGAGATCTATCCAAATTTGAATTTAACAATAGATAGGTGTCTTGGTAAAAGTTCCTTTTGTGGGGAGGGTTGAGACTGTCCCACTATGTAACCTCAGCTGTCCTGGAACTTGATGTGTAGACTAGACTGGCTTCAAAGCCTTAGAGATCCTCCTTCCTGTTAGTGGGTCCTTTTTAAAGGCACACATTCTTGTGCACTTTCCATTGACATTTTCTATAAGCTTGATGTGTATTATATTGAATATATTATAACAGTATTTTAAAAACAAATTTTTCAGAATGCCTATTAAGTCTATCCTGTATTAATATGTGTAGCATTTTAATAAAACATAACCTAGAGTTTAAAAAAACTACTTAAAATCTTTTTGATTTAGTTGAAGTATCATAGAATTTCATGTGTCTCCTATTGTGTGTGTATGAGAGAGAGAGAGAGAGAGAGAGAGAGAGAGAGAGAGAGAGAGAGAGAGAGAGAGAGAGAGAGAGAGAGACACCACACTCTTCCTGTGTGGCTTCTGGGTCAAGGCCCATTTTCTTATGATAGATGAAGGAAGAAAAAAGGCAAACTCATTTTAGTAATTTTCAGAAGTATTTTAGTCACATGAAACAAGTTCAAGTTAGCTCAGATGTTTCTGATAATACCTGAAGACTGATTGTGACTACATGCTAATTAGAAAATGTGATGTGTATGTAGGACTTTTGAGTTGTCACTTTTACATACTCTGTTTGTAAAGTCAGTAAACTTGGCTACTGCCATTCATTGCACAATGGTATTTTTAAGTTACACCATTACTTGGTGGCGTATTAACTCCTTACTAGAAATGGGTTGAGATAATAGTTTACTGGTTTTCATTTACAAGTGTCTTGCACTTTATAAAATATCACCTTTGTACAAGCTGAGATTTGATAGTGTTGTCGGCTACTATATTCCATGTATGCTTGTTGTATGGTGGCTAGATGGATTTACTGTATAGCCAATGAGGATTATATGTTAGGTAATTTTGGAGCTAGCTTAAATATAAATAGATATTTGCTTAAAAAACCTTGATGGCTGACAATTTGCAGACTATTCCTTGAAGAACACCAGTTGTTTAGACACTGGCATGTGTCTGCCTATTCAGTTCCCATGTCCACTTATTATTAGCCTTGAATCTTACCTGTTTCTCTCATCAGTCTCTCAATCACATATTACTCCTTGGCTAATGTTAACCTCCTCTGAACAAATATTTAAAGGAGAGGACTAAAACAAAGATAGTTTGAAAGGTTCCTATGTTAATAGGGTTGTATAAACAGGTCCTTACTATTAACCTGCCTTTCTTAGACACTAGTTCCATGGAACCACCCCTCAGATTTTTTTTTTATTTCATCATGACTTTATCGGCCTATCAAATATATGTGTAAGACCAACTGAGAAGTTTAAAAGAACACTGTTAGTTGTAGAATTATACTGCTACCTTGTGTTCCATTTTTCTCTTTCTAAATAAATTCAAGATGTTAATAATTTCATGTTTTCATATGCCTAATATGATATACTATAGATTATACTATAATCTTTCATAGACACTCTTAATGCATAAAGGTTTTAATAGATTCTCTGTGTGTGTGTGTATGTGTGTGTGTATTTGGTATGAGAATTATTATAATTTTTAATATTTCATGTCAAATGCTTAAATGGCAGACTAATTTTTAAAATGTATTTTTAAGCCTTATGATTCTGCAGATGATTGGTCTGAGCACATTAGCTCATCTGGAAAAAAATACTACTACAATTGTCGCACAGAAGTTTCACAGTGGGAGAAACCAAAAGAGTGGCTTGAAAGGTATTTGCTTTTTTTTTAACATTAAAGGTAGATTTATTGGGAAGCAGGTGAGGGGGTAGGGAAGTGAGGGAGAGAGAGAAGGGGCATGTTCAGAGAGAGAGAAGAGAAGCGGTATTTGCTAGTAATACTATTTTGCTAATAATATTACTAGGTTAAGCGGCATTAACCTAGTAATACTCCCTACTTTTCTGAAGATCAGCAGGTCCAATAAATCCCTTTATATTATTTTTCAGTTTTAGTCATGGTCATATTTCTGTATCCTCCCTTATAAAAGTATTTCTTGGACATTAGAGCAACAATGTGTAGAAGCCTGGGAACACTCAGTAGACTGTAGAATTAGTAAGATATGTAGCTGTCAGTTTTCCCTTCAGTGAGAACCATTTTTAGTAGTGTGTTTGCATATCCCATCTTCCAGACCAGCTTCAGTTGTAAACTGTGTTTCTTTTTATTCGATGTACGGTTTTGTGGAGCATTTGGCAAAAAAAGTTAGTACAGAGACTCAAGCACTTAATGTCATTTTTATCATAAAGTGATGTTTATTTATTCTTTTACTTCTAGAGAACAGAGACAAAAGGAAGCAAATAAGCTGGCAGTTAATAGTTTCCCAAAAGACAGGGATTACAGAAGAGAGGTGATGCAGGCCACAGCCGCCAGTGGTTTCGCCGGTGGGAGTGAGTTTTCTCCTGCTTTCTTTCCTTTTCCTGCTCCTGTTCCTTTTCATTGTCTCCGAAACAGAATGTTCTCTTTGTTACTATTGTTTGTTTTAATTTAACAACTCATAAGTTCCATCTGCATATTTAAATTGGCATGAATATACATGATTTCTATTATGCTGAATGGCTTTTTAGCTCTCTCAGTTTCCTGGAAAGGGAAACAGCTGCCGGGTGAAATAGAGGTCTGTGTGATTCTCATTACTCACGTTGTCTACAGTATAGACTTGGTAAAGAACAAGATTTCCATTTTTTTTAAAGAGGATTAGCTTATAGTCTTAAGTAATAAATAATTGAGCCCTAGCCGTGCACATTGATAATATTCTTGGAGGTTTTAACTATAGGATTAGTAGAAATATCTGACAGCTTTCCCCTTTAGTGAGAGAAACATTCTTAGTCTGTTTTCTGTATCCTACTGTGCATTTCTGTCATTTTGGTTATCAATGAGAAGCAATCAGTATGTAGATGGTCCCCTAAAATTGATGTTTTTTTGATATTACAGTGATGTGAGAGTATATGTAAAAAGCTGTTCTGTGTTTTCATTTTCACAGTAATACTAGAAAAATCACATCAGGTAGTAATTCTTTAGTACAAAATAAATTTCATGGTAGATGTTTTGCCTGAATTTGTACTGCGTTGACATCGTGTAGGTTAGCCTACATGCCACCTCCCCTCCTCCTGTAGTGTACATGTGGTATGTATTCAACATGTCTTTGGTTTACAGTAGTATTGTTGAGATCTAAAACCCTATTATCTCTACTTAGGTGTTAATTCCACTGTGTTTAGAGATCTGTGTAAGCTGGGTACTGAGGCTTTGCAGAACCATTTAAATCTTTTAGAAACTATTTTTCAACTCTTGTTTAAGGGACTCTTGATCTGAATGGTAAACTGAGATTATGTTTTAGCTAGATTTATCTATTTATGTGGGTAATTGATTCTCGGTAAGGGTTATTTTTTTAATGGCAAATTTATTTAGTGTGAACTTGTAACACGGCAACATTAAATCTTCAGAATATGAGTAAAATTATTTTTGGTTTTTAGTGACTGATTTGTTAAATATTAAGTATTTAGTTAGGGAATTATATAATTATTTTTTGAGGCATAAGATGTAGAGGTTTAGTCCTGCGTTGCCCCTTGTCTCAGGTAACTTTGACCAAACAAAAAAAAGCCAAGGTTTTTATTTTGAAGAAATTAAATAGCATATTGTTGCTAGTGCAGTTGGTGGGCAAGAAGCATGGAAAAGTGACATGTGTGCCTGAAAAGAAACAATGAAAGCTGTTGTGCTTGTGAACTAGATCCTAGAATTAGATAGTGCTAAGCCGGACCAGGTGGTTCTCACTAGTAGTTCCCAGAGAGGGAAGTCTTGGTTTCCAGGAATATTGGGTGGCTTTCATTAATTTCAGTCTGACTTCTATCTGTTCCTTAACTGAATTCATATATGTACAAATAATGAGTCCATAGGTCTGTAGCTGGATTCATGGTTGTTTATATTTTTTTGTTTTCTAACTTTTTCTATACAAACCACCTTTTAAAGTCATTCTTCTCTAAGGTTAAGAGTTTATAAAGGTAAACACTTAAGAGACCTAATTCTGAACAAGAGATGAGGAGAGTTTTGAATGTTTTCATATGTTGGCAAATATTCAAAGTCTAAATGTTCATTATTTTAAGAGTTAGAAAAGCCTAATGTGGTTGTGTACTCCTTTAATTATTGCATTAGGGAGGCAAACAGGCAGATATATATAAAAGTTAGAATGTTAGACTTTTAATCTCATGCCCAGGAATATTTTGATGTATATGCTTTGTTCACTCTCTCTGTGTGTGTGTGTGTGTGTGTGTGTGTGTGTGTGTGTGTGTGTGTGTGTAGAAATCAGACCTGTTTAAAACCAAAAATGAGATTTATTGTTTTAGCCTACTTGTTCAGTAGTATTTCTTGGATCTGCTTTTATTTTGATTCTATATCTGTTAAATTATTGTCTGCACCATTCTGTTTCATTTTACCATCCATAAGTATTCTGCTGTGTGAGTATTGGGTCGATTTTTCAGCTAGTTTACATATCTGTCTCTTAATGAAACTAAATTCCTATATGCATAAATGGTTAGTCAGCATATTTGTGGCTGAAGTGATAATTGTATGTTTATTTTTTCTTATTTTTAAAGTTTTATGTAATGGTTGAAAGATTTTAGTTTGGTTTTTTTTTTTTTTTTTAAGATTTATTCTATTTACTATAAGTATATTTTAGCTTTGTCCAGATACTCCACAAGAGGGTGTCAGATCTTATTACAGATGGTTGAGAAGCCACCAGGTGGTTGCTGGGATTGGAACTCATGACCTTTAGAAAAGCTGTCAGTGCTCTTAACCAGTGAGCCATCTCTCTAGGCCATGACCTTAGTTTTTATGTCGAATTTCTACACTAAGTCATATAAAGTGCTGTAGTAATACAATCAGTGTCCCATTTAATTATTTGACATTGTCAAAACTGTTAGGTGTTTATGGGCAATTTGGGTGGAATAATGGTTCAAGTGTGTTCAAGAAATGGAAAAAGTTGGAAGATTATTACAAATGAAGAGAAATGTTACAGTACGCCTGTAATCCCAGCACTCTAGGAGGCAGAGGCAGGCGGCTTTCTGAGTTCGAGCCCAGCCTGGTCTACAGAGTGACTTCCAGGACAGCCAAGGCTATACAGAGAAACCATGTCTCGAAAAAAACAAAAACAACAAAAAGAAGAAAAAAATGTTATAATAATCTGAATCTCAGAAATGTATGCTTGCAATTTTTCTTTTGGTGTTAAAGATACATCTTGATTATATTTTTTCTAGACTTAATAGTATGATTCTTCTAAGCTCATAGAACCCTCCCCTTGGATTTCTTATAGCACTAGTGACAGTTTGGATCAGGCAATTCCTCGCTAGAGAGACTGTCCTGTATTTTCAATGCTAAATTAGCCAAACACCTCCCACAATGGTGTTGAAATGAGTGGGGAGCAGTGGTGCAGATAGAGGCACTTTCATAAATTTCCTCTGTGTAATGATGGTAGGAATCAGTTGCAGCTCCATCTTCCCCAGTTGCTATAATCTTCTGCCCTTTTGACTTAACAGGTATTTGAAGCATCATTTTATGTTGTCTTCTGAACACTTTGACTTTTACTGTTTTGCTTTAGCCATATACAACTAAAGAATTATTTTCTTGGTTAATGAAATAAAAATTGTAGGTAATTAAGTGGTGTTGTGTTGTTAGGCATGGTGTTATTCCTGATGTTTCAGGTAGAGTAGCATCTTCTTACAAATGAAGAGAAACTAGTATTCTACACTAGTGATACAAACTGTATCAAGAAACTAGAATAAGATTCAAATAGTGCCCATACAAGATGGAACTATATATATGTATCTATACAGGATTTTGGATACCACTGTCACAGTTGAATCTGCTTTCAATATTGGTTCAATGTATAACATATTAGACATTTAGAGAGTTTCTTTAGATACAGTTGAGGACTTTTTGGTGGTAAGCCACTGTTTTAAAAGTACTGTTGTAGTTGTATAGTGCCAAGGTGAAAATTGACTCATAGAAGTGTCTGTTCTTTTTTTACTTTCTTTTTCTTAGTCAGAAGAGCTATAGAGTGGGAAATACATGCATATTCACTGATTGACATTCTTTATAAAACTACCATGATCAAAGGGCACATCCTTTTAATCTTTTAATCTATGGTTTCTCTTTTCTTAGATATTACTTTGGAATAATAGTTTTTTTTTTAATGAAATGATCTTTGTCCACATAATTGTTTAAAAATTTCCTCCTTTTGTATTACTTTGTAGAAGCAAAGTACTAGTATTTAAACTGTTGGCAGAGTTTTTGCTATTTCCTGTACCCTTTCTGAGCTTAATTGCTGGTGTTTATTGTCAGTTATTCTGGCAATAAGCACGTTTGTTTGTTTTTTTTTTCTGATTATGCCTGCATACATATCTTGGATTTTTCTTTTCAGAATAACATGTGAAATGTGATTGTTACTTTTGTCAGCATTATTTAAAATTTTTTCTTGGTTTTGTTTGTGTTGTACAATTCAGTATATTATATGTTAAACCATCGTGTACCATTGAAAGACTTATAATAAAACACTTTAGAGCCCACATAAGCTAGCTGCCTAGGTATTCAAAAATCTGGAAATAATGAAGCCAGTGGTCCTTTGTAATTAAACTACTGGATAATTATTTGACCCTGTGATCGATATTTTAAAAGAAAAAAAAAGTTTGCCTTTTTATTTTTAGAAACATTTTTTTAGTAAAATGTCAGACTAGAATCTGAATATAGATTAATATCTATAGTTCTTAAAACTTTTGCTGTATTGCTGTATGCCAGTGTTAACATTGCAGCCACTAACTGGGCTTGCAGTTTTATGGAAAGGAAAATAAGTTGAGGTGTATTGTTCAATTAGCTGATGTTCGTGATATAGGATTCTAACAGCATTTGTTTTTCTTCCCCCTTCTGTCATTCCAACATCTCTTTTGGGAACTGTGAACCACAGTGGAAGACAAGCATTCCAGCGATGCCAGTAGTTTGCTCCCACAGAATATTTTGTCTCAAACAAGCAGACACAATGACAAAGACTACAGACTGCCAAGAGCAGAGACTCACAGTAGCTCTACGCCAGTACAGCACCCCATCAAACCAGTGGTTCATCCAACCGCTACCCCAAGCACTGTTCCTTCTAGTCCATTTACGCTTCAGTCTGATCACCAGCCAAAGAAATCATTTGATGCTAATGGAGCATCTACTTTATCAAAACTGCCTACACCCACAGCTTCTCTCCCTGCACAGAAAACAGAGAGAAAAGGTATGCTGTTACTGCTACACGCTGCATGTTGAACTGTAGTTGTAAAATAGTCTTTCCTTTGGCTCAAATAAGACTCTTAACTCATTCTTTTTCAGATTTTCAGAGTGTTATTAGGTAGGCTTAGTCTAAAATTAGTAGTTTAGGTTTTCTTTTAGTTTACAATTCTCAGAACTCAACGTTTTCGGGTTTGTTTGTTTGTTTTTTCCTTCTCATTTATTTTGCTTAGACACCGAAACCTAGTTTTTACTTAGTTTGTAATGCTTAGTTGTTTTAAATAACATGTTAAATTCAGATAGCACAATGCATTCCCGTTTTCTTAAAATTATTTCTTACTTTTTGTGGATATTATCTTTGTAGTTCAAGAATTTCTGTCTTCAGCTTGTATATTAGAAAGCTAAGGTGTGTGGCAGAAAATAAAAGGAATCATCCCTCACTTCTAATTAAACCTCAGATCTGAGAACTGGAAGTAAACATTGCAACACAAATTTCCTCCATACACCATAGGTAATAACTTTAGCATGCTCACAAAGTTACATTGTGACAACAGCTGCTTGGGGTGGTAGACCAACATAAACAGCATGAAAAGTCCTCATGTATAAGGACTTCATAATTCAATATGAAAATAATCCCAATTACATCTATGTTAGAACTGCTGCTTCACATCAGGTTAATCTGTTGGTCTGTGGTAGTGTGCTATATTAAGTGATGGATGAGCAGGGTCTTTGGTTGTGTGCTCTTAGTGATGCTCTGTCTCTGGGCCTTGACAAACAGTAAGACATTTGTGGTTTGTTTTACATGGTGGAACAGGGTGCCTGGAGTAATGGTGATATGTTTTGAGTTGGAGAAATACCTTCATTGGCCATGGTTTTAAAATGTACTTATAATAAGAGAGGAATGTATGTGTTGTACATAAAATTTAAGGATCTCACAATAGGTATAGATCTATTTAATGTTGTCATATAATTTGAGGAAAAGCCATTTGTGTTTCTCTCAGGACAGAAGTGTAGGGAAAGGTGAACCTCATCAGTATTTCAGGAAATTATACTGGTGTGAGTGTGAAACAAAGGGGTCTGCTTGTCCTACAGAGTGTGTGTGTGTGTGTTTAGGTGAGATTGAATACTTCTTTGCTATCTTGTCTTAAAATACAAACATAGGAAGAAGTGATAGCTATATCAGAAATACATTTTAATCTTAATTGCTTTCATGTTCCATTTAGTTGTAAAGTCCTTCCTAGAGTTGAGAAATCATAAAACAAACAATGGATACACACCCATAGTGAGCCCTTGCTATGGTCAAGTAAGCCCATGTTAAGCCCTAGATGTAAGTTTACAAGTTTTTCATCTAGTAAGTAAAGGTATGATGTATTTTATGTTGTTTTGCTAACACAAAACAGCTGTAAAAGCAGACCTGTTCAGTGAGCTCTTAACACAACTAAGTCTAATAGCTAACAATCCAGTTCAGAAATGGAACATATAGTCATTCATTGATATGCTGGGTGAATCAGGTACTTAGTGTAAAATTCCTTATTCTGTTTTATGTTATCCCCAAACACAAACGAATGAGCCTTAGATTTGCTATGTGTTTAGGCAGTAATGCCCTTTTGTTGCTGACATAAAGAATACATTAACTAAAGTGGACCTTCCTCAGTCTTATGCTCCTTGTTTTAAAAATTCTTTTAAGGATCCTAAGTATTTTCATAAAAATTGAGAGATTGGTTGAGATAGACAATTCTTGAATATATCTTAGTCAATATGGTAAAGTAAATGTTATTTGCAATTAGTTTATATTTGATCAACTTAAAAATGTTTGCAAAGTTTCAGAAAAAATGCTTATCTTGTACATTTTTGGTGGCATTTGAAAAATGTAACAGAAACCTTGTAAAAAGAATATTAGAAAATAATTGCTCATAATGGGAGCAAGGAATATACCAGAAATGTTTGCTGCTCTACAACTAGATGAATTTTACAGTGCTAGACATTTACTAAGACTCTGTGACAGATGAAAAAAGGAGAAAAACAAGTTGGCAAATAACAATCAGATTTTTTCAGTTTAATTAAAGTAATAATTGTAAACATTCATGTATGTTTATATACATGTGTAGAAAAAAGTGTGTATACCTATACATGTCTCTGTGCGCACACATAACATACGCCTGTATCTGCACATAATAGCCATTACTGTTGCACCATGTTGTTGTTCTGTTATATAATAATGTTGGTCAAGAAACAAACACTTGAGTTCTGTGTGCTACCTTATTAGAACACCACAGGAAATTGGTTAGTAGTATTATTACCTGAGCCTTAAAATCTTACCATGTACCAGTAGGGAGTTATTTGTCAAACCAGAAGAGTGTGGATCAGAATTATATGTTGACCAGTGTTGGATAGCTTGGAATAACTAGGAACAGAATGTACTACAAGTTCTTTTCTCTTCTGGCAAAAGTTGGAAGAGTATAAATCAACAATTTATAAGTAAAAGCATAAAGGAAGGTGAGTTGGTATCTCTCTTTTGGACATATAGCTTAAAAAATGTAGTGTTGTTCCCTGCTATGTATTTCAGTACATATTACATAATTAAGGTGATTCAAGAACTAGCATTCAGAGCAAACACTGTTTTGCATTTTGTGGAATCACTCTCTTTGTCACTTTGACTGGCCTGGAACTTACTGTGTCACCCAGGCTGCTTGCAGACTTAGCTACATCTACCCCGACTCCTGAGTATTGGAATGTATACTTACTTATACCCAAATCAGAATAGAGAGTTCAAGCCTTAATAGATGACACTTGGGCTGGTGAGATGGCTCAGCTGTTAAGAACACTGACTGCTCTCCGGAAGGTCCTGAGTTCAAATCCCAACAACCACATGGTCGCTCACAACCATCCATAATGAGATCTGATGCCCTTTTCTGGTGTGTCTAAAGACAGTTACAGTGTACGTACATATAATAATAATTAAATCTTTAAAAAATAAAAAAGAGAGAGAAAGACGACACTTGCCCAAGGAAACCATAAATTTTAAGTGGGAACAACTGATCTTCCAGACACATTGTTTTGTCTCACCAAACTATATACATCTTTTTTTAGTAAATAATGATATTAAATTTAGAAGTTAAAGCTTTCCATAGCTTTAAGGATATTCTCTAGTAGTGATTTATACTCCATTTCTCCATTTTATAATCTTTACTGTGATAATTACTACTGTCATTTTGTTGATTTTTCAGTTATTTGGTGATTTTATATTTCAAACCTCTTGATTAGATAAAGTAGCATGAAACAAAACTGAACTTTCTGTGTCTTCAAAAACATTACCCTGCCTAATCGTTGGCAATCTAACAAAGGAGAGGGTAATACCATAAGAATACAAGTACTGATTTAATAATTTATACAGTAAATAAAATAGCACCTTCGTCTTTCTGAAGAAAGGTAAAGAAAAATGTCTTTAAGGCATGGGATATAAAGAAAATTAAAAATTACAATTTAGTTTAAGGTATAAACCAAATTTGTAACAACATATTTTCCTGAAGAGAATTATTTTCAATAATGTTTCTTTCCTTTGTCTAAGGACCCAAAGCATCAGTGCTTAGAAGTGATAGTTAGTCTTCTAGTCTCAAAGTTTGAAAGATTCTTTAGAACATCTGAGCTGATAAGTTCATTAGCATGTCCATGAAATGTATTTATAATAGTTTTAGAACCTGTACATTAGAAAGATGTCATTCCTATATTTCTCCATGGAAGTGATACTGTGAAAAAAGACTGTACTTGGCTCTTTGGGGCCATGAAGGTTTCCTTTTTAGATTCTAGAATTAAGTCTAGATGTTTATGCTCACATTAATTAACAGTGTAATTCTCATGCAGCACTCTTGAATCTTACACTTGAACTCTTGGCTTCATTTTTGCAGCCTTATTAGTCATAACATGTATATGATTCTTACAAGTGAATGTAGAGAGAAAGTGATGCTTTAGCAAATGTTGATAGACTTTTTATGTCAGTGTTAGTAGGGTAGGAAAACTGAACATTTTGAACTGTCTAATCTGATGTTATCTAAGTGCCCATATTTCTTAAATCCTTTACATGGTTAATGTTTCGTGAGTTGAACTAGATATCACAAAAGGAACACTTGCTCTTTCCTTCTTGTTGGTAAGCTTGAGTTATTACCAGTTTTGAGCTAAAGTAATAGTGCTTAGTTATGATTGGATGTGTATGTGTGCTCATATGTAAATGAATGCGAGTGTGTGTGTGTCTGTGTCACAGTCTCTGTGACAGTCGTCAAGGAAGTTCTAGATGACATGAGCTGTATTCAGTGTGACTTTAGTCTCCTTCATAAATGTTAAATAAATGCTTCTCTTTAATCTGTATGAATCTAGTATATTGTTTGACTTAAATTGTGTTATATGTTAAGTTCATTTTTTTTCTAAGTTGGCATTTTTCTCTCTGTTTAATAAAATCTAGCGGTGTACTATTACTATGTGACAGTGTCTCACTATTGCAGCCCACAGGCCTTGGAGACGTGTTATTTACAGTCCCATCCAGCTCTCATAACTAAAGACACAGTCATACAAGTTAAATTGGGTTGTTATTAATCTGGCAGGGTATGGCTTGCTGGTGTGTTCTCTTTCATCAGAAGTTGATAAAAGTCTTGAGGATTTATATTTCCAGTTTGTCAAATACAATAAAGATTACACTATTGATGCTTTGTGTTCAGGTGCATTGAAAAAGAAGAACTTGGAGCTTTCCATGCCTAGTCAAATATCGTTTATTACCAGATACTAGAAAATGGGTTCTCCTTTATTTTTACTATTTAATTAAAGAACTTGTTTATAGATATTAATATTCATTGAAAAATTTTAAATCCTAACCTCCATAAAATATATTGTGAATCTTGTCATTCATTATGGTTTTTTATGTAAGTTTGTTTTGGTTATGTATGGTATAGTACCTACCTGATACCTGTCTTTTAACGTCATTGCTGGTTGTTACTGTAGTCCTAAGTACTTTTGTAGCCTTGTTATCTTCAATTAACATCTTGTGTGTATGTTTGGTATAAAAGCAGTATGATTTTCAAATCATACATGAAGATCATTTTTAAGCTTTTTAAAGTTAAGCAACTAGAATCTTTCATGCTCTATCTTCTCACTGATAAATAGGGCTATAAGATTATCTACTTCGGTATATTACAGACAGACATATTTGCTGAGGTTCAAATATAGTTTAAGTGTAGCACACAGAAGATAATTGCTGTGATATAGTTGGCTTAGTTTCTGATGTTGAAACTTCCTTCCTTCCTTCCTTCCTTCCTTCCTTCCTTCCTTCCTTCCTTCCTTCCTTCCTTCCTTCCTTCCTTCGTCTGTATCTCTATCTATCTATCTATCTATCTATCTATCTATCTATCTATCTATCTATCTTTTTTTTTTTTTTTTTAATATGACCCTTCTCTTCCTTTCATTTAGAGTCTGCTCCAGGAGACAAATCAGTATCACATTCTTGCACAACTCCTTCCACATCTTCAGCCCCTGGCCTGAACCCTACATCTGCACCTCCAGCATCTGCTTCAGCAGTACCTGTTTCTCCCGTTCCACAATCAACAATACCTCCATTACTCCAGGACCCAAATCTTTTTAGACAGTTGCTTCCTGCTTTGCAAGCCACGCTACAGCTTAATAATTCTAATGTGGACATATCCAAAATAAATGAAGGTAAATACCCATACTTACAGTTTTTAACATTATTATCTGCATTATGTAAAATTATTTCTAAAATTCTCAACTCAAGAAATGACTCTTAGTTTTCTTTGCAAATTTATGTTACAATTTTCTGCTTTAGTATCTCCACCTCCAATGTACTTGGTTATATAATTGAGTTAGTAGTGTTTGTAGATGTTTTCAAGACTGTTAATATGAAGATCTTAGAAATATCTCTAGTAATTTTTTTGTTTGTTTTTAGTAGTGTGTTTGTCTGTTTTGTCTGTGTAATCATATGAATTTGATTCCCCCCGCCCCATTTCTAATGTATTTAAACCAACACCTCATAGAAGCCCGAGCAAAAATGGATTTGGTTTTAATTTGAAGCCACTATAGTTCAAATGTTAAGTCTCTCTATGCATTTTCTCATAATAGAAGGTATTAATTGGTTTTTAATTATCCAAAAGTTAGAACCTTCTCAAACTGCTTGATTTTCTTGTTACTCTCAACTTCAGTGTATTTATCTTATTCTTTAAGATAACTGTAATTCTTTTAGTTTTTGTTTTTGGCTAAATATTTTGTATAAACAGTCTGAAATTATATAAAGCCAGCTGTAAAAAACATTCTTAGGCATCAAAAATATAAGGTATTCCTAAATGCCAGCTGTTTTTGGTATACCTTTTTAAGACATGGTGAGTATTGTATTGGTATACAGGCTTTATTGGTCAGCTTGTTATAAATAGTCATGTGAAATAGCATCCTTTTCTTGCTAATCAAGCAGTAAGGAATAACATGCATAGGTTCCAGCTGCTCTTTTTGTTTGTTTGTTTTTGTTTTTGTTTTTTGGATTTGGTTTTTTCGAGACAGGGTTTCTCTGTATAGCCCTGGCTATCCTGGAACTCACTCTCTAGACCAGGCTGGCCTCGAACTCAGAAATCCGCCTGTCTCCCACATTGCTGGGATTATAGGTGTGTGCCACCACTGGCAGCTCAGCTCCTGTTGCTCTTAACATGTCTTAGCAGTTTTAGAGTTGAGATTATCAACTTACCTTTATTGTTAGCCCGTTCTCTTCCTCTGACCCTTTCAAGTTTTTATTTTTTAAAAATTACGAAATTGATTTTTATCGGCATTTGTGTTTTGCCTGCATGTTTTTCTATGTGAGGGGTCAAATCCTAGAGTTACTCCTCTGTGGGTGCTCGGAATTGAACCTGAGTTGGATCATCTGGAAGAGTAAGCAACAATAATGCTCTTTATCCAGTTATTTCTCCAGTCCCATTTCCAGTCTTTGTGCCTATTGACTTATTGTGTTTGCCAAGCTTTCATTTTAAAAATTTTATGAAACCAGTTTGTATTTTTACTGTTACTATTTGTTAGCTATGAGTTTAAGTTAGTAATGTAAGATGATTTTCTTTGTTTTGATTGGACTTTGAATGTTTAAAGTTCTTACAGCAGCTGTAACACAAGCTTCCCTGCAGTCTATCATCCACAAGTTTCTTACTGCTGGACCATCTGCTTTCAACATCACCTCGCTGATTTCTCAAGCTGCCCAGCTTTCTACACAAGGTAGTTTTTCCTCTTGGGTTGCTTGAAAGATTGCCTTTCCCTTTTTTTTGAAATTTTGTTTGCCTTTCAATATTTTTGTGTTCTCATGTCTGTTTATTTCCTTCACTGCAGACTTTGGTATTCATCTAATCATATATTTTAATCAAAATATAAATGTATTGATAAATTTTACTGAAAGCAAAAAACAAACTATCTACCCTCAGTCTTTTTGAAACACCGCACATACTTGAAGTGAAAATTTTCTTTGGATTGTTGTTGGAAACTTTTTGAGTAGAGGAAGCAGAAATATGCAGAAGTATGCATTTGAATTAATTGTATCTCTTCTCAAATGTATGCAAAAGGGGAGATGCTGCAGTATAAGGGTCTCTGTCAGAGAGTCCACAAAGAAAGCAGACACAGCATAGTGAGGAGTAGAAGTTTAATGGTAAACATTCATAACTCTTTGGCTAGCCTGATAGACAGTTCCTATGCTTATATAGAGAGTAATATGAACTACGGATGCTCAGGAGGCTACTGTGTGAGACTAGGTATGGGCTTAGTTTTCCAGTGTGAGCAGAAGCCGTAATGGAAGCTTTGTTTGTTCAGTAAGGACATCGGTTTCTGATAGATTCATCTGTGTATACTTTGCAGTGTATGGAGTAACATAGCAAACCTCACTGCATACATGAAATTTTGGGGGTCATTTGAAATTGATTACACCATTCTGTTGCAGCCCAGCCATCTAATCAGTCTCCAATGTCTCTGACGTCTGATGCTTCATCCCCAAGATCCTATGTGTCTCCAAGAATAAGCACACCTCAGACTAACACAGTCCCTCTTAAACCTTTGATTAGTACTCCACCTGTTTCATCACAGCCAAAGGTATGTCATTGTACTAATTATAGAATTGACTAATGTTTACAAATGATAGGATTTTCGAATCTATAGGCCCAGGAAATGCCCTTTGAGAATGAGGTAGTGGTGGAATTAAGGGCAGATGGCTGACATTAGATGGGGCAGCAGGGGTGAGTTGAATCTCAACGTCTTTTGTGTACTTCATGATTTATTCCTTATTGGTTTTTTGATTGGTGACTTGCAACTTTTTATTCCTATGATTTCATTTTAAAACTGAACCAGCGTCTCTAGTAAGAATATGACATTTTAAAATTTTTGTTAGAGAATCACATTCTTTTTGTTTCACTTAATAAAATTTTTATGTAAATCTAGTTTTTGAAGTAGTAGGGATGAATGGCTATGTTTAGGTAAGGAAAACCTATAAATTCCTACTTAGTACTCAGTGTGAAATATAACTGAAATATGACTGGATTTTACTAATGGTACAATAGCTTTTGCCCCTGTCATGTATCTAATAATGACCACTATTCACTCTGATTTTGTTTTTGTTGGTGAGTATTTGTGTGTGTGCACAGTTGGGGGCGGTGTTTTAATAGGTTTATGTATGTATGCTGGCGAGTACATGTGGGGACTCATCTTCAGTTATTTATCACCTTATTTATCGAGGCAGAGTCTTTTCAAGAAGCAAGAGTTTTTGATTAAGGCTAGGCAGGCTATCTAATTTAATCTGGGAGTCCTGCCTCTGTCCTTTGAGTGCTGATTTTATAGGTTGGCTGTTCTGCTAGTATGGCATTTACATAAGTTCTGGGGAGTTCTATTCACTCTTAAGTTTTCTTGTATAGCAGGGGCTTTCTCCATTTGAGTCATGTCTCCAACTTTTTTTAAAATTAAGATTTTATCCATGAGTAAGTAAACTTTAGAGATTGCAATGTATTTGGGCTTGTCTTTTGTTTTTAATGAGAAAGTTAAGAACTTTTTTGAGAGAATTATTAAAACTTTACATTCTTTTGTGTAGGACATCTGAATGTGTGTGTGTGTGTGTGTGTGTGTGTGTGTGTGTGTGTGTCGTTGTCTAGGGTGTGCGTATGTGCATTTGTGTATTCACCATTTTCAGTCATGGGCCTCTTGTTTTATCTGTCTATAGGGTAGCTTCTATGATATCGCAAATAGAATACACATACACTATACATACTTGCGAACATATGTTGATATGTGCTTGAAATCAGAGTATCTGTGTACCAGAAATGGGTATTTTTATAGAATTCATAAAAAGAAATGCTGTATTAGAAAGCTGCTGGCATTAATAATATGCTTTTAGGATTTTTACTATAAGATGCTTTGTAAAAAGAATGGTCTAAAACTTACCTTTTGGGACAGAGACATGGCTAAATTGTTAAAGAGTAATTACTGAATAAAGATGGAAGTTTGGGTCCCAGCTTTTAATTTCCATGACTTATAGATACCCAGAACTTGGTGCAAGGGATCTAATACTTAGATCACACATACACGGGCAAAGGTGCACACAGAGCAACTTTAATTTTGACTTTGTGCAAACTGCTAATTTTATGCTTATAAAGTAGATATGTGGATATATGTATAACTTTGAGTTACCAGTATTAATGTAATCTGATTTTCTCATTTGATAAAAGCCTGTCTCACCAGATTTTGACATTTTAGGTTAGTACTCCAGTAGTTAAGCAAGGACCAGTGTCACATTCGGCTACACAGCAGCCTGTAACTGCTGACAAGCAGCAGGGTCATGATCCTGTCTCTCCACGAAGTCTTCAGCGCTTAAGGTTAGTTGGTTGAGACTGTGTTACTACTTATTTTTAATATGGCATCTTATGTTGTTTGAGCACGATGTACCCGATCACAGGTACTTCATCACAGAAGAATTTACTGAACAGGTCACACAGTTTACAAAGACTGCCTTGTTTAAGATGTAACTAGAATAGATATATGGTTACTTGTACAACAAGAAAGGCACATGGCATCATGTTTGCCACTGTGTTTTCTCTTTAACCTACTCAAAGAAATTTTGAGAGTATTGATGAAGTAGAAGAAAAGAAAAAACCCTCACGTCCAAAATTGATGTTACACATCCTTAAAGTCTTTAAATCTGACCTTATACAGATCACTTTTCATATTGTTATGGTTATATTGTGTTTGTACTTTTCTGTGTTCATTTTGAATGGTATTTGTTTATACTTCCTTTCTGAACAAGTATTTCAGAATTTATACGTTGAAATGATAATTTCTTCATTCCACATCATCCCTTCAACAGTCGGCAGCATTGCCATTGCTCAGAACAGTGTTGGGAAATTCTTATGTTAAATAATGTTTAGAGGATGCAGTATTACTTTATATGATCTTCAATGATGAAAATCCTTTCAGAAATTTAGTTGTGGGGAATTACTGAAATCCGTTCAGAGCCAAGTCTGGTCAAGCAGGTAGGAAATCAACTTGGATGGCTGAGATTTTGGTTTTCATTACCATGTCTTTCCCAAACCCTGGCCCAAAGTATTCAGATTTTAAGGAAGACAACTAATCTCATTGTGTTCTTTTTTTGATCTCATTTTATCAATTGTTGAGAGTTCTCCAGTGACGTGCTTATGTTTTTCCTGATGTTATTTCATAGATTTGATTCAAGAATATTTTGCTAGTGAACAGACACATGTGCTGCTAATTAGGTGTTTATAAAATGAAATATTCACATGTGCCTTATTTGTGGCTATAAAAATTTGACCTTCTCTTTGTGTATGTTCTGAGGTTAACTGTAAAAACTCTTAATGTTCCAAAGGCTGTTCAGTAATACATGGACCAGCAGTTCTATTTGATAGTTTTTATTTACACACACTGTTTTCTAGAACTTTTTTATGCCATCTAGAAGCCCACATACACTTGTTTGTCTTGCAGTAGCCAGAGAAGTCCATCACCTGGTCCAAATCATACTTGTAGTAGTAACGCATCGACTGCAACTGTTGTACCGCAGAATGCATCTGCTAGGCCTGCGTGCTCTTTAACACCAACTCTAGCAGCGCACTTCAATGATAATCTCATAAAACATGTGCAAGGTTGGCCTGCAGACCATGCGGAGAAACAGGTATGTTTCTCTCTTACCATGTCTCCTCTTCCTCTCCGCTCTTTTCTACTTTTTTACTTCTCTTTGTTTCTTGTGTAATGATGCTCTGAAAGTTAGTGTGTAAACAAGGTGGCTCTGAATTGGTATCTTAAATCACTTCATCTGCTAGAGCACTGGGATTATCTGAATGGCCTTTTTAGTGTAAGTTCTGACTTACATTCTTTTGCATGTATGTTCATATTTTATGTGAGCTTCAATTCATTAACTGTAGGCATCAAGATTGCGTGAAGAAGCCCATAATATGGGAAGTGTACACATGTCAGAAATATGTACTGAGTTAAAAAATTTGAGATCATTAGTTCGAGTATGTGAAATTCAAGCAACTTTGAGAGAGCAGAGGTAAGTTTTTCACTTTGTGTGTATGTTTCTGTATATGTGTTTCTACATGATATTAATATATATTATATATAGTTTTTGGTTTTGAATGACCTTAGGAAGTCAGATTTGGCCAGCAAACCCGAGATCCTCCTGTCTCTGCCTCTCTAATACTGGAATCACGGATATATTGTCATACCTGGCTTTTTAATGCGTGTACTGGGAATACAAAATCAGATTTTTTTTTTTTTTTTTTTTTT
The DNA here is from genome assembly GCF_947179515.1 of Apodemus sylvaticus. Lineage (NCBI taxonomy): Eukaryota > Metazoa > Chordata > Mammalia > Rodentia > Muridae > Apodemus > Apodemus sylvaticus. The sequence continues at coordinate 54,331,871 of NC_067485.1, read as the reverse complement.
AAGCCCTGGCTGTCTTGGAACTCACTCTGTAGACCAGGCTGGCCTCAAACTCAGAAATCTGCCTGCCTCTGCCACCACTGCCCGGCTACAGTCAGATTCTTGTATTTGTGCAGTTAGTCTTCTCTTACCAGACCCATTTTTTCTAGCCCCTGACATACATTGTCTTTTTAGAAATGAGTATAATGCTTTTTTCCTGCCCCCACTAGATATTTATAACTGGTTAATGGAGACCATTTAATTTAATGCCTTCACCATTACCTACACAAGTTTTGGCTGTCTTCATAGCTTTTGCAGTTTGGGTTACAGTAGTAAAATTAGCATGATTCTTATTTACTTGCTAGTCAATTTTTTAGAAAGAAAATACTTTCTAAAGCTTACTGATCCACAGTATTTTTTGTTGTTTTCTTTTTAAATTAATCAACCTTATCTTTTTATTCATTTAAGGATACACTTTGTGACTTGGTAATGTCCTGTTGGATGTTTCTGGATCTGTATGTGGAATTTCCAGCATCATATCTGTGTTAGGTGTATTATTTAGGAAAAGAATAGCTTTTTTTATTACAAGCATTTCGATATTGCACAGACCAATCTGATACTCAAGAAAGGGACTGCATGAGTAATAGGTGGGGATACCATGCACAGCTTGTACAAGATGGTGCTTTATATCGTAGCGAGAGGCAGGACGAGAGGGGCATGAAGGGACCCATGCAGCAAAGAACACAGAAATTCATTTCCTGGGTTTTTTGAGATTAAAAATAACATAAAAAAAAAAGGTCTAGGTGATTTGATATGACAGTTGTTTGATTAGGGTACCTTTGATGGTGTCTTTAACCCTTAAGGAAGGGACAGCTTGTGAGTAAATGACTTTAGATAAGCCTGTGAACAGAAAGTTCTGTGGGAAGAACCACATGATTATCCACTTCAGAATGGTGAAGTTCACATGGTTTTGGATGTGGGAATTGGAAGAGTCAATTTATGGTCTTTGTAATATCATGTTCTACCAATATTTTTATAATTTAGTTGGCCTGTGGCATGCTACGGTGTCTTGGTTTCTCATTTATAGTCACTTTGTTGGGGTTTTTCTTAAGTTTATAACACTATACTCCTTGGTTTATAACTCTTCTTCACTAGGATATGTTACTTTAAAAATGAGATGTTGCTGGTAGCTAATTAGAAATGCCCCTCTTGATTTAAGTTGTATGTACATTTTGTGATTAAATTGGTTTAGTAAAATTTTAGATTACTGTTTATATTATTAGATCCTTTGAAAATAAAGATGATTTTATACTGTCTAGCCAAATGGAGTGTATCTGTGTAATCTTAGCTTTCTTTGAGCTTATGATATTATCTGGTATTAGATAGCTTAGGTATATTTGAAACATGTGCTTTGAGAGCAAACTTCTTCTTTTTTTTTTTATTAGCTATTTTCTTTATTTACATTTCAAATGTTATCCCCTCCAAAAAAACCCCTATCCCATGCCCCCTCCCCCTGCTCACTAACCCATCCACTCCCACTTCCCTGACCTGGCATTCCCCTACAATGGGGCAATGAGCCTTCACAGGTGGAAGGGCCTCTCTTCTCATCCTCTGCTAGCTACCCATGTGGCTGGAGCCATAAGTTGTCCGTCACCCCCCCCCCCCCCTGTGTACTCTTTGGTTGGTGGTTTAGTTTGGGATCTCTGGGGATACTGGTAGGTTCATATTGTTGTTCCTCCTATGGAGCTACAAACCCTTCAGCTCCTTGGGTATTGTTCTCCAGCTCCTCTATTGGGGACCTTGTGCCCAGTTAAATGGTTGGCTGAGAGCATCCCCCTCTGTATTTGTCAGGCCCTGGCAGAGCCTTTTAGGAGACTGCTGTTATCAGGCTTCTGTCAGCAGGCATTTGTTGGCATCCACAATAGTGTCTGGGTTTGGTAACTGTATATGGGATGGGTCCCCAGGTGGGGCAGTCTCTGGATGGCCTTTCCCTCAGTCTCTGCTCTACGCTTTGTCTCTGCGTTTCCTCCCTTGGGTGTTTTGTTTCCCCTTCTAAGAAGGACCAAAGTATCTACTCTTTGGCCTTCCTTCTTGAGGCTCATGTGGTCTGTGAATTGTATCTTGGGTATTCAATGAATGCATGCTATGTGTGTTATTTTTTGATTGGATTACCTCACTCAGGATGATATTTTCTATCCATTCAATCCATTTGCCTAAGAATTTCATGAATTCATTGTTTTTAATAGCTGAGTAGTAGTATTCATTGTGTACCATATTTTCTGTATCCATTCCTCTCTTGAGGGACATCTGGGTGAGAGCAAACTTCTTAGTGACATATTATAGCTTGTCTATGTACATCATGATTCAGGGGAAATAATTATTGTTGTCTCCAATTTATCAATATGCATAGGGTTGTGATTTATTCAGTTAACTTGGAATCTTGAATTTTTTCCTAGATTTTGTTAGCCTAGTGATATTTACTACGTTTAAATATCAGCTGGAATTCTTTGATTGTAGGATTGCTTAGGAATTAGCTCTACCACTCAAACAGCATTGTGACTTAATAGTCAGGCATTTGACTTTTTCAGTTGGTTAATGTGTCTTAAAACCATTTCCCTGGGGGATGGAGCCTTAGTGTTAAAAGCATTAGCTACTCTTCCATAGGTCCTAAGTTCAATTCCCAGCAACCCCATGGTGGCTCACAACCATCTGTAATGGAATATGATGCCCTTTTCTGGTGTGTCTGTAAACAGGGACAGTGTGCACACATATATAAGAGAATTGTAAAAAAAATTCCCTGGTCAGGTATCAAGTCAGTACATAATTCATTGGCAGTACAGGCAGTGAATACTGTATTCCACATGAGAGAATAGACTCTAGATGAGAGAATATATGACTGTGTAATTTGTGTTTTATCTCTTAAGTATTTGCGTTTGTGTGAGTGTGTGTGTGTGTGTTAATCAGTTGGTGTTCCACTTTAAAAGTACAGATGGGAGAATGATTAAAGACTGATTCTAGGTACATTTTTAATTGTTATAATTTAATCGTATGTATTCTTGTGCTATATTGTGATATATTCATTGAATGTCTCCCTGAAAGAGGCTTAGGCTAATTTGTCACACTCAAATTACCTTAAGTAGCAATTTTGAAATGATACATTTTATTTGGCATCAGCTTTATATATCTACATCTGCAGTAATTATTTTGTAGTAATTTTGGCCTCTCTATTTAATTTTAAGAATATTATAAGTGTTTTTATAAAATGATAAGAAGAAAGAAGGAATATGGTTGTTGGATGTGCAGTCAGGTGTGGGGGAAGGATGTGCTTCTGGGGGCCCATGCTGAGGCATCCTTTCCCCCTGAGGGACCAGCCATACTGTGTTACAGTATAGAGTTTATTCAGGGAATGGGAAAGGGGAGTTGAGAGTAGCAGAGGGAAAGAATAAGGCAGGCCATGAGCATTAGCATATGGAGAGGTGGGGGAGGGGAATGGGGACAGAGGGGGGTGAGGGGCAACAGGACAGAGGAAGTGGAGGCAAGGAGCAGAGCCTCTTTTGTAGTGAGTCAGGCACATCTGACTGTTGCCAGGTAACTGCGGGGCAGATACCAGTATTCCCCTGGTTTGGTTTAATTAAAAGAGGAAAAAAATTAGAATCAATGGTGGAGCAGGAATAGGGTTGTGGTGATCTTTGCTACATCCTGCTGACTTTGGGGTGAACCTAGGAAAATGGGTATGGAGTTGTTGGTCTAGTCTCAGGTGAGTAGGCCATTTTCTTGCTGTCCAGAGTCTGTAGATATATAGGAAGGAGCAGGTCCAGTAGAAGCATCTGTGACTGTGAGAGTAGCTGTCCTAGTTGTAATAAACACCTGTACTGAGAAGATGCTGAAACACACACACACACACACACACACACACACACACACACACGTAGAAAATAAAGTAAATATGTTTGGGAGAAAAAAAAATTGTTTCTTGTTTCTAACCGGGCCTCCCCCTACCCCCCAGACAGGGTTTCTCTGTGTAACCCTGGCTGTCCTGGAACTCACTCTGTAGACACAGGCTGGCCTCAAACTCAGAAATCCGCCTGCCTCTGCCTCCCAAGTGCTGGGATTAATGGTGTATGCCACCATTGCCCAGCAAAAATTTTTTTCCTTAGGTGTACATTTGAAACAATAAGGAAGAATAAAAGAGGTATAGATGCACCCCATACTTACTACCTAACTTTTTAATGCTTACACTACACATACATTTCAAATCATTCTCTATATTTGAAGTAAATAGTGAAAATTTACCAGAAAATAAAATTTCTAGCTTTCTTTTTCAGTATTTTAATGTGTGTGTTAAATACTTTTAACTGTCTACTAAAATGTTATTATTCAGTACACTCATTTAATGTTTACAAAGTTTTTTTGTAACATATAGATCTTAATATCTACTTTTATTTTTCAGGATACTATTTTTGAGACAACAAATTAAGGAACTCGAAAAGCTAAAAAATCAGAATTCCTTCATGGTTTGAAGATGTGAATAATTGCACATGATCTCATAGAGGAACTGTAAATCTGTTGCCCAGTCATAACATTTTGAGCTGCATTTAAGTAGACCATGGACCGTTAAGCTGGGCAAATGAAATGACATGGGGACGGGGTCTGTGAGAGTCAATTCAGGGGGAAGATACAAGATTGATTTGTAAAACCCTTGAAATGTAGATTTCTTGTAGATGTATCTTCACGTTGTAAATATGTTTTGTAGAGTGAAGCCATGGGAAGCCATGTGTAACAGAGCTTAGACATCTGAAACTAATCAATGCTGAGGTGGCTAAATACCTAGCCTTTTACATGAAAACTTGTCTGCAAAATTAGCTTTTTTTTAAAAAAAAAAAAGAAAAAATTTGGGGGGTTAATTTATCATTCAGAAATCTTGCATTTCCAAAAATCCAGTGCAAGCGCCAGGTGATCTGTGTCTGAGGATACGATGTTGAACCTTATGAGCAGTGTACAAATATCATGAGACAACTGAACAGCACTTGCACCTGATCCAGAGCAGTGCTGCTCCATTTGTTTTGCAAAGAAATGTTTTCATTTCCTGTATGTTCCATTCCCTCTGAAGTCCCTTGGCCTGATTTTATCCATTTTTTTAAAGGTGCCCCCTTCCTTTCTTCGGGCACTGTTGCTGTGGCACTTTTCTATAACCTTCTCATTCCTGTGTACAGTAGCTGGAAGTTGCAGTGATTGAGCATAACCCATGTTTGTATAAATTATTGAAATCCATTTTCACCCTGTAAGAATGGACTTAAAAGTACTGCTGGGCAGGTGTGCTGAAAGGACACTGACAGCTCAAATATGAGGAAGCGGCCCAATGAACATGGATGTGGGAGGGGAAAGGAGAGCGACGCTAGTCAGATGTGACCTGTATCTGTTGTAATAAACATGTTTAAACAAATACATTTTGTTACTTTTTTTTCCTTCGGCCAGTACATATTGCAGTTGAACTACGTGAGGATTTTTTATCAAAACTATTCTTGTTGAATATATCTTATTGCAAGTAATAATTCCTTATAGGGAGGTTTTGTTTAAAGCATATTAACAATAAGTTGTATAAAAGATATTTAATGAAAGTGAGATTCAACAAGAATGAGGAAGCACTTCCCAAGTAGTGTCATTTGTTCAACTTGATTTACCTGTCTTGCTATTCTGACTCTTCATTTTGAAGAATGTCTGTGTTGTACCTAACTCTTCAAGTCTGGTGCTGACTGCTCTTAGCATCAAAACAGTTTTTGTCATTGAGAAACAGTGGGAAAGCTCAGCTTTGTATAGTGTTTCCTAAAGTGTATTAAAATTAAAAAAAAAAAAAAAACTATTGCTACTATAAAGCTACCTTGGCTTTTTTTTCTCCCCCTGTTAGCTTAAAATTTTTAATCATCATGACCTTAGCATGACACTTCAGGATTGTACCAAATATTAGAGTTTTTGTATGTATGGAAATTGTAACATCCGACTTAAGAAATGCCATTTTTGGGGCAGGTGTGTATTTCCTATAGTCACTAAGGGATGGTTTTTGTTTTATACCAGAATCAATGTTAACTTTCTGAAATACTGAAATCTAAACTTTACTTCTTTGCTTTGACTATATTTATTTAATTATACTTAAGGTACAGAAGGTAACATTAAGACTTTATAACTTTAACAAATCTGAAATGATAGTATTGGTATTTGCTGAAGCACAGGGTTACAGAAAGCTGGCTTGTCCTTGTTACTCTCGAGCACTTTTTAAACATTAAGAAATGACAAATGTCATGAGTTACAATGAAATGTCCAAATCTATGCAGTTATTACCATTTGCTGAACTGTGCTTATATGTGTTAATGGTATCTTGAGGAGCTATGTCAAGTAAATCCTGTACAGTGTCTTTTGGGGCAAAGTGCTACAGGCTTGTAGTGTAAGAGGGTATCATTTCCTGGTCAGGTGCAGCTGACTTGTGAGTTGCATAAGTCATATCTGTTGTCTGTACTCCATCTATCCCTGTTTGTTTTAATGTTTACAGCCCTAAGTGGATAAGTTAAATATTTTGGAAAAAATGATTAATTTGAAATTTCTTGAAGTATTTTGTAATATTTGATCCAATTGCATTTTTGTAGTAAAACTTTAAACATTGCCCTTTATCTACATTTGGTGTCTGGCTCCTGACCTCCTGAAGTGACTATGGCATATCTGTTAGAGCAGGTTCAATATCCTGGGTTATCCTTAGTCCCATGAATTTGAACTAGAAATTTGAAGGAAATGTTAAGGAATTTGAAATAGAAATTCTGCATAGCTCAAGAAGACCTTTCTCCCCCTCTTGCCTATTTAACTGCTCTTGCCCCATGGGGTTGTGATAAATCTGCTAGAAAAATCTTCCCTAAAGAACCAGCATGTCTCCTTTTTTTTCTTGATCTATTTAGTCTTAAGTTAGTTTTAAAACTTGGGACTGTAACTTAAAAAAAAAAAAAACCAAAATATTCTATACACAAAAACTTTTTTTAAAAAGTAAGATTTTTTGCTCCCTAAATAGACAGCATTATGTTTGTTTCATGCTTGTAAAATCATCTGGAGGAAGTGCTGAAAACAAGCAAATGAGATTTCTTTTCCTATTTAATATTCTGTATACCTTAGCTCTAAGGGAATTCTTCAAAGAGGAACGTGCAGGAAAGACCATTTACTCGCCTACCAGAGCCTTGAAGTTCCTGCTTCAAGCTACTGTGTTTAGGTGCTGAGTTTAAATATCCAGAGTTCTTTTCAATACCTGTAAACACTGCTTTTATTCTTGTATTTGTACAGAAGTGTGCAAAATGATACAAAAAAGTAATAAAAAATGTTTTGACTCTATGGTGTAATTATTTCAGAACTGTAAAAAAGACTTCAGGACAAAATTGTGTATTTCTGAAGAAAATTTGAAACACTTGTTCAAGATAGCTACTTTTAATTGTTTTAAAATGTTCTTCCTCAGCCTGAATATTTCTGCAATTATAGGCATGCAGGTCCAGTCTAGTGCTTGCATTTATGAATCCAGACTTTGATGTCCATCTCTTCCCCCTCCTTCCCCAGAGGGCTTGCTCAGACTTTAGAGGTCCTGTTGTGTTTCACTGCCTGTCCTGAATCCTTGACCTTTGGGGTATGCTGTATCCAGCTTGCCTGAATGGCTTATGCCTTGGAAATTTATGTTCAGATGGCCTCTGAACTGGGGCTGACAATCTGTAGATATTTACCTTCATGAGGTGAGCACCTTTAAAAGTTCTCTTCAGAATAGGTCCCTGTAGTTACTCAAGACTCAAGTGCACGTGTTTGCTGCTTGCCATGTGTAACCCACTCATCAGCTTTGCCTTTCAAAATGCACTTAGCACTGACAATAGCAGTCTGCTCTGCTGTCACCAGGTAGGATCCTGGCACAGAGACCTTTCTGTTTCTGCTTTAGGTTCTCACAGGCTGTTGCCCTAATTCTATGCCTCTATACATACATTGCCTTTGCCTGCATGAGAAGTAAAACTACATGTTTAGGGAATCTGCCAGATCTTCTCAGTTAAGCCTGAAACACCAACTCAGTGCTTTCCTTGCGTGTTTGCAGGCCATATGTACTTAGTAGAATTAGGAAATCTTGCTGTCTATTCATAGTATGTCCATTTCTCCACTCTAAACAGCCCTATGCATTTTGTCTTGAATACATAATACTTCCTTAATGTTGAATGAATTCCATCTGTCAGAGGCTTTAGGACAGAATTTAGAATTTGCAAAGGTTATTAAAATTGATTCTTCTCTGATATTGTTTTGAGTACTGGTAAAGCAAGAAAAGAACAGAGAGATGAGGTGGTTTGATACTGGTTGAGTCTAATAAAAACAACCAAATACTAAACTCCCCATGTGCCTTAATTATTAGCATGGTACTATATTTTATTGGGGCAGGAGGAATCAACTGAGCATGTAGCAGAAGCCTGTGAGAGATTAAGCCAGTGAGAACTAAGACAGTGCTACTCCTGGGACCACCCTTGGGGTATGAACCAGGAAGTCTTGGACCACCATGCATAGAATGGTATGAGACATGGGAGGAGGTGGTGGCTCTAGGTTTCCCAAGATAATAGACCTATACTTAGGTTCAGGGGATTTCCCATTCACCCAACCAGTTCCTTCTGACATTTAAGATAACAGTATACTCATTTTTGTTTTGTTTTAAATTATCTTTAATCTTTTGTTACAGTCCAGCCATTATCCCCCTCCTCGTCTGCTTCCTGACAGTCATTGTCACAGCATCGACTCACTTTCAATCCTGTGACAGGCTGTTTTTCCGTGGATACCTTCCAGAAGTGGGTTTTCAAAGGTCCTACTTAAAATAATTGATGAATTCATGCTGAAAGTGTCAAAATGGCTTCAGGTTTTAAAATGACAGGACATTGTTTCACACAGATAAAAATCACTCAACCCTCCTTTATGATCCAAGAACCGATGGCTATAAGAGCACATGAGTACACACACACATTTTGTAATCACCCCCAAGGCAGGATCATGAGTTAAGTGGGGAATTAAAACGTTAGAAAGCTGGGCCTGTGGGTAGATAGCACATAAGGATAAAGACACTACTGACCAGGGTGCCCCCCTAAGCTGATGGGATTCTAGCCACACCTTCCCTCCTCAGTGGCAGGCCTTAGGGGGCAGCATTGGGCCATTTTCTGCAACACCAGAAGGGAAGAAAATTGTTTTAAAAGTGCATTTTTTGTGTGTAAAGGCGGATTTTATAACACATGCCATACCTGATTAATCACCTCCTCTGCTTCCAATTTTTGTTTTCTTCCTACAGGTAGTGTCTCCTTCTGTTTATGCATTTCAGACTTTTCCTCTTCCCCCATATATAAGTGTTTTCTCTCCTATTTTTTAATTTTGCTTGTGTGCCTAGCCTTTAATTAGCCTTCCTGCCATTCCCAACTATCCCCTTTTAATTTGTATTCACTATTTGTATATGGGTATGTATGTGCCATGCTCACATGTGGAGGGCACCGTTGTACTGCCAGTTCTTCCCTACCTTTATGTGAGTTCCAGGATTTGGACTCATGTTATTAGGCTAGTGCCTCAAGCATCCATTACCTTTTGGGTCATAGCCATCCACCCTCAACTTTTTAAGCCAAAGAGGCAAGTAAAAGCTGTTGTTCAAACAGTGACCTCTACCAGAACAGAGAAAAGACAAACATGACTAAATTGAGTGTTTTATTCATCTAAAAATTTAGTTCCAGTAGGTTCAGTAGCATTGTTTTTTGTATTGTTCTAAATGTTGGTACATTTAGTTACGTGTGGTTCTGTGCCTGTAGAGGTCAGAACAAAGGGAGTATGCTTTCTCCTAGTAATTCAGCCCTGTTAACTTTGGCAGGCAGTGCTTTTACTTGCTGAGCCAACTTTTTTTTTCCTTTTTTTAAACTTAGATATTTCCTTTATGTTTCAAATGTTATCCCATTTCCCTTCCAAAATCCCCCTATCTTATCCTCCATCCCCCTGCTCCCAAACCCACCCACACCTGCTTTCTTGTCCTGGCATTCCCCTCCACTAGGGCATGGAGCCTTCACAGGATGATGTCTCAAAAGGCTATCCTCTGCTACATATGCAGCTGGAGCCATGTGTGCTCTTTGGTTGGTGGTTAAGACCCTGGGAGCTCTGGGGGGTACTGGTTGGTTCATAATTGTTCCTCCTACGTGGCTAAAAACCCCTTCAGCTCCTTGGGTCCTTTCTCTAGCTTCCCTGTTGTGTACCCTGTTCTCAGTTCAATGGTTGGCTGTAAGCATCCACCTCTGTATTTGTCAGGCAGTGGCAGGGCCTATCAGTAGACAGCTATATCAGGTTCCTGTCAGCAAGCACTTGAAGATATCCACAAGAGTGTCTGGGTTTGGTAACTGTATATGGGATGGATACACAGGTGGGGCATTCTCTCCATGGCCTTTGCTTCAGTCTCTGCTCCACACTTTGTATCTCCTCTCATGGTTATTTTGTTTCCCTGTAGAAGGACCCAAGTATCCACTTTGATCTTCCTCCTTAAGATTCATGTAATCTGTAAATTTCATCTTGGGTATTCCAAACTTCTGGGTTAATATCCACTAGTCAGAGAAGGCAAACCATGTGTGTTCTTTTCTGATTGGGTTACCTTACTCAGGATATTTTCTAGTTCCATCCATTTGCCTAAGCATTACATGAATTCATTGTTTTTAATAGTTGAGTAGTACTCCATTGTGGAAATGTACCACATTTCCTGTATCTATTCCTCTGTTGAAGGAAATGTGGGTTCTTTCTAGCATCTAGCTATTATAAATAAGGCGGCTATGAACATAATGGAGCATGTGTCCTTATTACATGTTGGAGCATCTTCTGGGTATATGCCCAGGAGTGGTATAGCTGGGTCCTCGTACTATGTCTAATTAAATGAGGAACCTCCAAACTGATTTCCAGAGTGGTTGTGCCAGCTTGCAATCCTACCAGCAATGGAGGAGTGCTTCTCTTTTTCCACATTCTCACCAGCATCTGCTGTCACCTAAGTTTTTTTATTTTAGCCATTCTGATTGGTGTGAGGTGAAATTTCAGGGTTGTTTTGATTTGCACTTCCCTGATAACTAAGGATGTTGAACTTTTTGTTTTTGTTTTTTGGATTTGTTTTTTTCCCCGAGTCAGGGTTTCTCTTTATAGCCCTGGCTGTCCTGGAACTCACTCTGTAGACCAGGCTGGTCTCGAACTCAGAAATCCGCCTGCCTCTGCCTCCCAGACTGCTGGGATTACAGGCACTCACCACCACCACCCGGCTAATGTTGAACATTTTTTTAGCTGCTTCTCAGCCATTCTCAGAATTCTTTGTTTAGTTCTGTACCCCATTTTTTTTTAATAGACTTATTTGGTTCTCTGGAGTCTAACTTCTTGAGTTCTATGTATACATTGTATATTAGCCCTCTATCACATGTAGCGTTGGTAAAGATCTTTTCCCAATCTGTTGGTGCCATTTTATCCTATTGACAGTGTCCTTTGCCTTACAGAAGCTTTGTAATTTTATGAGCTCCCATTCGTCAATTCTTGATCTTAGAGCATAAGCTACTGGTGTTCTGTTCAGGAAAATTTCCCCTGTGCTCATGTGCTTGAGCCTCTTCCCCAACTTTCTTTTCTATTAGTTTCAGTGTATCTGGTTTTATGTGGAGGGCCTTGATCCACGTGGACTTGAGATTTGTACAAGGAGATAAGAATGGATCCATTTACATTCTTCTATATGTTAGCCACCAGTTGAACCAGCACCATTTGTTGAAAATACTGTCTTTTTTTTCCACTGGATGGTTTTAGCTCCTTTTTCAAACAAGTGACCATAGGTGTGTGGAGTGTGTGGGTTCATTTCTAGGTCTTCAATTCTGTTTCATTGGTCTACCTGCCTTTCACTGTAGCACTACCATGCAGTTTTTATCAGGATTGCTCTGTAGTGCAGCTTGAGGTCAGGGATGATGATTCTGCCAGAAGTTTTTATTGTTAAGAATAGTTTTTACTATCCTGGGCTTTTTGTTAGTCCAAATTAATTTGAGAATTGCTTTTTCTAACTATATGAAGAATCAAGTTGCAGTTTTGATGGGGATTGCATTGAATATGTAGATTGCTTTCGTCAAGATAACCCTTTTTACTATATTAAAACTGGCAGTCCATGAGCTTGGGAGGTCATTCCATCTTCTGAGGTCTTTGATTTCTTTAGAGACATGAAGATCTTGTCATACAGATCTTTCACTTGTCTGTTTAGAGTCACACCAAGATACTTTATATTGTTTGTGAAAAACTCCAATACAAGACCGGAAACTATACCCTAGAAAAAGCAAGAAAATATTCTTTTCACAAAAAAGATAGCCACATAAGCAGAATTCCACCTCTAACAACAAAAATAAGAAGCAACAGTCACTGTTCCATAATATCTCTTAATGTCAATGGACTCAGTTTCCCAACAAAAAGACATAGACTAATAGGCTGAATACATAAACAGGACCCAACATTTTGCTTCATACAGAAAACCCACCACGGTGACAAAGACAGACACTACCTCAAAGTAAAAAGCTAAAGATTTTTCCAAGCAAATGGTCCTGAGAAACATGCTGGTATGGCCATTCTAATATTGAATAAAATCGACTTTCAACCTAATGTTATCAAAAAAGATAAGGAAGAACACTTCATATTTATCAAAGGAAAAAATCCACCAAGAAGAGACCTCTCAATTCTGAACACCTATGCTACAAATGGAAGGAAACCCACATTCATAAAAGAAACTTTAATAAAGCTTAAACCACCATTCTCATTTACACAGTATCTTTCCACAAATCCAGCCATACAAAGGATAATAAATGGAAAATGCTAACAGGAGGGAAAGTAACCCTAGAAAAAGCAAGAAAGTAATCTTTCAACAAACCCAAAACAAGATAACCACACAAACATAAAAATAACATTAAAAAATGACAGGAAGCAACAATTATATTCCTTAATATCTTAACACCAGTGGAATTAATTCCCCAATAAAAAAGCATACACTAACAGACTGGATGTGTAAACAGGACCCAGCATTTTGCTGCATACAGGAAATGCACTTCAGTGTCAAAGACAAACAGTGCTTCAGAGTAAAGGACTAGAAAATAATATTCCAAACAAATGGTCCCAGTAAACAAGCTAGAATAGCCATTCTAATATCAGATAAAATCGACTTTCAGCCAAAAGTCATCAAAAAACATAAGGACATTTAATACTCATCAAAGGAATCATTTACCAAGATGAACTCTGAATTCTGAACATCTATCATCCAAATGCAAAAGCAACCATATTCATAAAAGAAAATTTACTAAAGCTCAAAGCACACATTATCCCTCGCACAATAATGAGAGACTTCAACTTCCCACTCTCATCAATGGACCAGTCATGAAAACAAACTGAGCAGAGACACAGTGAAACTAACAGAAGTTAAGAACCAAATGGATTTAACATTTTATCCTGAAAAGCATATGCCACCTTCTCAGCACCTCATGGTATGTTCTCCAAGATTGGCCATATATATAATCTGTCACAAAATAGGACTCAGCATATACAAGAAGATTGAAATAATCCTGTGTATCCTATCCAATCATCACAGACTAAAGCTGGTCTTCAATAACAACAAAAGCAATAGAAAGCCCACATACAGGAGGAAGATGAACAACATGCAATGATAACTTGAACAAGGAAGAAAGAAAGGAATTAAAGACTTTTTAGAATTCAATGGAAATGAAGCCATGACATACCCAAACTTATGGGACATAGTGAAAGCAGTGCTAAAAGGAAAACTCATAGCTCTGAATGCCTCCAAAAAGAAACTGAAGACAGCACACACTAGCAGCTTGACAGCACATCTGAAAACTCTAGAATGAAAAAGGAGCAAATGCACCCAGGAACAGTAGCGGCAGGAAATAATCTCAGGGCTGAAATTAACCAAGTAGAAACAAAAAGAACTATACAAAGAATCAACCAAAATCAGGAGCTGGTTCTTTGAATAAATCAACAAGATAGATAAACCATTAGCCAGACTAACCAGAAAGCACAGAGACAGTATCCAAAATCAGAAATGAAAAGGGAGACATAATAACGGAAACCAAGGAAATCCATAAAATCATCAGATCCTACTACAAAAGCCTATACTCAACAAAACAGGAAAATCTGCATGAAATGGACAATTTTCTAGACAGATACCAGGTACCAAAGTTAGATCTGGATCAGATAAACTCATCTAAACAATCCCATAACCCCTAAAGAAATAGAAACATACATTAATACTCTTCAACCAACCAAACAAACAAACAAACGAGGACCAGATGGGATTAGTGCTGAGTTCTATCAGACCTTCAAAGAACGCCTAATACCAGTACTCTTCAAGCTACTCCACAAAATAGAAACAGAGGGAACACTACCCAATTCGTTCTAGGAAGCCACAGTTACCTGATACCTAAACCACACAAAAACCCAACAAAGAGAACTTTAGAACAATTTCCCTTATGAATGTTGATGCAAAAATAATAAAATTCTTGCAAGTAAAATCCAAGAACACATCAAAACAATCTTCCATCATGATCAAATAGGCTTCATCCCCCCTGGGGATGGTTCAATAAATGGAAATCCATCAATGTAATCCACCATATAAACAAACTCAAAAAAAAAAAAAAAAAAACCACACGATCATTTCATTAGATACTGAGAAAGCATTTGACAAAATAAAACACCCCTTAATGATAAAAGTCTTTAAAAGATCAGGAATTCAAGGCCTATACCTAAGCATTACACAGCAATCCCACAGTCAACGCCTAACTAAATGGAGAGAAACTTGAAGTAATCCCACTAAAATTGGACTAGACAAGGCTGCCCACTCTCCATACCTATTCAATATAGTGCTCAAATTCCTAGCCAGAGCAATTAGATAAAAAGCCAAAGGGATACAAATTGGAAAGTAAGAAGTCAAAATATCACTATTTGCAGGTAATATGTTAGTATACTTCGGTGACCCCAAAAATTCCACCAGAGAACTAAACCTGACAAACAACTTCAGCAAAGTGGCTGGATATAAAATTAAATCAGTGGCCTTCCTCTACTTAAAGAATAAACAGGCTGGGAAGGAAATTAGGGAAATGACACCATTCACAATAGTCAGAAATAATAACATACCTTGGTGTGACTACTGAGCAAGTGAAAGATCTGTATGACAAGAACTTCAAATGTCTGAAGAAAGAAATTGAAGATCTCAGAAGATGGAAAGATCTCCCATTTTCATGGATTTGCAGGATTAATATAGTAAAAATGACCATCTTGCTGAAAGCAATCTACAGCTTCAATCCACTCTCCATCAAAATTACCACTCAATTCTTCATAGTGTTAGAAGGAGCAATTTCCAAATTTATCTGGAATAAGAAAAAATTCAGAATATCAAAAACTATTCTCAAGAATAGGAAAACTTCTGGTGGAATCAACATCCCTGACCTCAAGTTGTACTACAGAGCAATCATGATAGAACCTGCATGGTATTGGCACAGTGACAGGCAGGTAGATCAATGGAATAGAATTGAAGACCTAGAAATGAACCCACACACCTATGGTCACTTGATCTTTGACAAAGGAGCTAAAACCATCCAGTGGAAAAAAAGACAGCATTTTTAACAAATGGTGCTGGTTCAACTGATGGTTAACATATAGAAGAATGTAAATGGATCCATTCTTATCTCCTTGTACAAATCTCAAGTCCACGTGGATCAAGGCCCTCCACATAAAACCAGATACACTGAAACTAATAGAAAAGAAAGTTGGGGAAGAGGCTCAAGCACATGAGCACAAAGGAAATTTTCCTGAACAGAATACCATAGATCTTATGCTCTAAGATCAAGAATTGACAAATGGGACCTCATAAAATTACAAAGCTTCTGTAAGGCAAAGGACACTGTCAATAGGATAAAACGGCACCAACAGATTGGGAAAAGATCTTTACCAACCCTACATGTGATAGAGGGCTAATATCCAATATGTGCAAAGAACTCAAGAAGTTAGACTCCAGAGAACCAAATAAGCCTATTAAGAAATGGGATACAGAACTGGGCGGTGGTGGCTCACGCCTGTAATCCCAGCACTCTGGGAGGCAGAGGCAGGCAGATTTCTGAGTTCGAGGCCAGCCTGGCCTACAGAGTGAGTTCCAGGACAGCCAGGGCTACACAGAGAAACCCTGTCTTGGGGGCAGGGATGGGGTGGGGGGAGAAATGGGATACAGATCTAAACAAAGAATGCTCAACTGAAGAATACCAAATGGTAGAGAAGCACCTAAAGAAATGTTCAATATTCTTAGTTATCAGGGAAATGCAAATCAAAAAAACCCGGAGATTCCACCTCATACCTCAGAATGACTACAATAAAAAACTTAGGTGACAGCAAGTGCTGGTGGGATTGCAAGCTGGTACAACCATTCTGGAAATCAGTTTGGCGGTTCCTCAGAAAATTGGACATAGTACTACCTGAGTACCCAGCTATACCATTCCTGAGCATATACCCAGAAGATGCTCCATCATGTAATAAGGACACATGCTCCATTATGTTCATAGCCGCCTTATTTATAATAACCAGAAGCTGGAAAGAACCCAGATGTTCCTCAACAGAGGAATGGATACAGAAAATGTGGTACATTTACACAATGGAATCCTAATCAGCCATTAAAACAATGAATTCATGCAATTATTAGGCAAATGAATAGAACACGAAAATATCATCCTGAGTGAGGTAACCCAATAAAAAAAGAACACAAATGGTATGCACTCACTGATAAGTGGATATTACCTCAGTATCTCAGAATCCCCAAGACACAATTCACTGACCAACCAAAGCTTAAGAAGAAGGAAGACCAAAGTATCATTACTTTGGTCCTTCTTAGAAGGGGGAACAAGATACCCATGGGAGGAGATACAAACTGTGGTACAGAGACTGAAGGAAAGACCGTCCAGAGACTGTCCCACTGGGGGATCCATCCCATATACAATCACCAAACCCAGACACTATTGTTGATGCAAATAAATGCTTGCTAACAGGAGCCTGATATAGCTATCTCCTGAGAAGCTCTGCCAGTATCTACAGAGGTGGATGCACTCAGTCAACCATTGGACTGAGCATAAGGTCCCCAATGGAGGAGCTAGAGAAAGAACCCAAGGAGCTGAAGGGGTTTTTGTTTGTTTGTTTGTTTGTTTGTTTTCCTCGAGACAGGGTTTCTCTGTGAGGTCCTGGCTGTCCTGGAACTCACTCTGTAGACCAGGCTGGCCTTGAACTCAGAAATCTGCCTGCCTCTGGGATCACAGGAGTACACCACCATGCCCGGCTCTTTTTTTTTTTTTTTTTTGGTTGTTTGGTTGTTTGGTTGGTTGCTGAAGGGGTTTTTAGCCCCATACGAGGACCAACACTATGAACCAACCGATACCCCCAGAGATCCCAGGAACTAAACCACCAACAAAAGAGTACACATGGAGGGACCCATGGCTCCAGCTGCATATGCAGCAGAGGATGGCCTTGTCGGACATCAAAAGGAAGAGAGGCCCTTGTTCCTGAGAAGGCTCAATGCCCCAGAATAGGAGAATACCAGGACAGGGAAACTAGAGTGGGTGGATAGATGAGCAGGGGGAGGGGGGATGGGATCGGGTGACTTCAGAGGGGAAACCAGAAAAGGAAATAACATTTGAAATATGAATAAAGAAAATATCTAATAAAAAAGAAAGAAAAATGTAGTGTTCATATATGTACATTAAAAAATCTAGAATACTATTTATAAGTGTCTAACAATGATATGTTACATATTTTTATTTTGTATTGAAAAACATTGCAATCTGATCATAATTTTCATTTCCCTCATATTTTTCAAGGTCTTACCCCCTTCCCTACAAACCCAACTTCATGCCTTTTCTTTCTGTTTTTTTTTTTTTTTTTTTTTTTTTTTGTGAAAGGCAAGAAACAAAATAGACCAAGAAACATACATATACCCACATTCATAAAGTTGGAAACCAAAAAATACAAGCAAAAATCAATAAGACAAAAAAAATGTCTAAACTGCCTGAGCAGCCTCATATCCCTGCTGGACCTCCACTCTCCTGTCTGCCCACCTTCTTCAGATATGCTGAGCAGGAACCATTCAGGTAACCTTCCTTTCCCCTACCCGTCTTCCCTGCTTTCTGAGTCCCCTGGAGCAAACCCAGCTGCTCTGAGCATCCTGATATCCCAGGGGAACCTCCATTCTCCCCCATTCTCTCTGTATACCCTCAATAGATCTGCAGCTACTTAACCAGAGACCTGCAGATCTGGAACCATACAATCCAAGGATATTGATCAGAGGCCTACCATACCAGGACTATTGTATTTAAGCCCTGCAATACCAACAATAAAAGATACCTCAAGGGACCAAAGCCATACAGATGAATAATGGCCATTAAAAGAACATAATTAACAAAAGCCAGGTCAATATGACACCTTTAGAGCACAGATAAACTTCTACAGCAAGCTCAGGATATCTTACCACAACTGAAGCATGAGAAAATTACCTTTGATTCAATCTTATAGAAATGATAGAGGCCTTTAAAAAGGAAATGAATAAATCATGTAAAGAAATACAGGAAAATACAATCCAATAGGTAGAGGTCTTTAAAGAGGAAACAAATCAATCCTTTAAAAACATACAGGGTAATACAAATAAACAGGTGAAAGAAATAAATAAAACCATACAAGACCTGAAAGTGGAAATAGGAGCAATAAAGAAAACACATACTGATGGAATCCTGTAGGTGGAAAACCTAGGGAAGAGAATAGGAACAATGGATGCAAACATAACTAACAGAATACAGGAGATGGAAGAAAGAATCTCAGGCATAGAAGATAAAATGGAAGAAATAAATTTGTGGAAAATATTAAATCTAAAAATCTCTTGACAGAAAACATCCTGGAAATCCAGGATACCATTGAACGACCTAACTTAAGAATAATAGGGATAGAAGAAGTGAAAGAGTCTCACTTCCAAGGCCCAGAAAATATTCTGAACAAAATCACAGAACAATTTCCAAATCTAAAGAAGGAGATGGGTATAAACATAGACCAAACATATAGAACACCAATTAGATTGGACCAGAAATGAAAATTCTACCAACACATAATAATTAAAACAGAAAATCTATAGAAAAAAAGAAAGAATAGTGAAACCCACAAGGGAAAGAGGGTAAGTAACATACAAAAGCAGACCTATCACATTTATACAAAATTTTCAACAGAGATTCTAAAAGCAGTAGAAAAGCATGGTCAGGTATCTTGCAACCTCACATAGACTATTCTATGCAGCAAAACTCTCAATCACCATTGACAGAGGAAACAAGATATTTGGAGACAAATCCAAATTCAAAGTATATTTATCCACAAATCCACTCCTACAAAAAACACAAGAAAAACTCTAACACAAGGGGGATAATTATATCAAAGAACACACAGAAAATAAATAATTACATACCAGCAAATACAAGGGAATCCCACACAACTACACAAACACTAACAACATCATCATCAATATAACAGGAAATAACAATAACTGGTGATTAATATCTCTCAACATCAATGGACTAATTTACTCAATAGGAAGACACAGGCTTAAAGAAGTGATGTAAAAAAAAATCCATCATTATGCTGCATACAAGAAACAAATCTGAGCAATAAAGACAAACATTACCTCAGAATAAAGGGCTGGAACAAATTTTTCTAAGCAAACATACCTAAAAAGCAAGCTGGGGTATCCATTATAATATATAGTAAAATAGACTTCCAACCAAAATTAATCAAAGAGACAGAGAAGGACACATCACACTAATGAAAGGGAAATAAATCTACCAAGTAGATATCTCAACTCTGAATAGCTATGCCCAAAACACATGAGTACACACATGTGTAAAACAAACACTGCAAAAGCTTAAATACCACATCAAACCCCACACATCAATAATGGGAGACTTCAACATTCCAATTTCAGGTATGGAAAGGTCATCAAGAATGAAATTAAACACAGAAATCATGAAATTAACAGATAGGAACCAAATGGATCTAACAGCCATCTACAGAACCTTTCTCCAAAACAGAAAAGAATATATTTTAATCCCAGCACTTCATGGAACCTTCTCCAAAATTGATAATATAATCACGCAGAAAGCAATAAAATGAGTGGAAAAAAAAGTTACCCTATAATGGGGTTATGATGGATCTATTCAACACAGTAGGGATAAAAAAAATGCTGTTCTGGGAATGGGTTTCTTCTTTTGCAGTTTTTGACAAGCTAAGTCATACGAAACCCCAAATATTCAGGTAATTACTAATGCTCTTAATTACCCTCTAGACCTTGATGGTAAGAACTTATTCCTAGAGGCCTCACATCTTGAGTCCTATTACATGTGGAATTCTATAATTTAACCTGGAAGCATTATTCCCACTAGCTAGCTTTCATAGTCCTAGAAGCTTCAATGCATATTGGTAGAGGAGAAAAGAAATCACCACTCTAACCCAGATGTAAACCCTTCTGCCTGCAACTATGACTGCATTGCTGGTGTTCAATAAGACTCTTGACTATCATGAAAATAATCAACCATTTTCTAATTGGATGTAAAACCATTCTATATGTCAAACCCATACCTGGAACCATTGTCAGAGCCAAGAACCTGTGACTAAATAGATCATATCCTTAATGGAGAGCCTTCTACTACTGCACTGCCTTGTGGGCAGAGAATTAAACTGACTCCTAATGACTACTAACAAATAGCAGCAATATGAACATATCAAATATTTGAACAGGGAGAATATTTGTATCTCCTAAAATGTGTTTATATGCTACTTCTGGACACAGGAACATATATTTTGAGTCTTAGAGAATTAATACAAAATGGACTTCATAAGTGTGTACTTACTAGGGTTCTTGAATTCTCCACTGCTTGGAGCCTTATTGCAGCTTTTAATTCTGAATTTTCAGCTGTGAGCCTAAAAATGTGTTTTACAATGATTGTGCATAACTTGCCACATTTGAAAATACCAAGTTAGTTTCTGAAAAAAACATGCGAATGATTACACGAATTCTGAAAAATGTGAAAGATAGTGATTTGGAAATTGTATTCCTTTCTGTGTGTCCCTTTGTCTGTATAAACTTTAGAGGTAATTTGAAGAAATACACATTTTCATTTTTGTCTTAGTGGTTATCAAACTTTCAAGCATACAAAGCACATACACATGGCGTGAATACCATCCACCAATGTAAGCAATGAATTTTGAGTACCTAAGACCAGAATTTTCTGATTTCAAAAGTGTGTAATTAATATGAATAATGCAATTTCTCTTTCTTCATTACTTCCTTGAAAACAGTAGAGCTATTCAGCACAGTGCTACCATTATAGGCCTCTGTGAAGTGACCCTCATGTCCCAAGCTCATGATACAGTGTCTGTGTGTTCATAATGTACGTCATGCAATTAAAAGAAGCACTAGGTAGACAGTGCCCCATGGTCCTGCTGCCAAAACTGAACACTGCCATCAGATCTTTCCTGTCATGATAGACGAAATTCTCTGAAACACTGAGTCAATATCATTTTGCTCTATCAAGATGACTTATGAGAGATCACCTTAGTAGTGAGGAAAGTGATTAAAAATGAAGTTGGTACCACATAATCACTTCTGTAATAAAACTATTCATGTACTTATTAGACTTTGAAGACTTGATTTGTGGGTATTTAGAAAATATGGGGACTGTGGTTTACAGTTGGCTCAAAATGAGGCTGGACTAATGAATCACTCTTGCATGAGTTCATGAGACCAGGAACCTTATTTACATAAATGCAGATCATGAGCTTTCAGGTGGAATAAAGAACTCTTCTACGGAGTTGACCCGAGGTCATACACATTAGATTCTGTCTTGTAATATGTATCCATGCCTAAAATTCTCAGGGATATGGAGTTTAAAAGTAGTTGATTGCAGGGCGGTGGTGGCTCATGCCTGTAATTCCAGCACTCTGGGAGGCAGAGGCAGGCGGATTTCTGAGTTCGAGGCCAGCCTGGTCTATAGAATGAGTTCCAGGACAGTCAGGGCTATACAGAGAAACTCTGTCTTGAAAAAAACCAAATAAAAAAAACAAAAACAAAAACAAAACAAAACAAAGTAGTCGATTATTTTATTTAATGGAGGAAATATTCCAAAAGTCATTACACTTCGGGCTATCACATTGTTAATGCTCATAGTTTTAGCTTTGCTTACAGTGATATTCAAGAGTAAAAAGGGCAAGCAAGTGAGTTTAAAAGTATGCAGTTTAGAAAGAAATGTGATATCATCTTGGTAGAAGTAGACAAAGTTTAGAAAAGATGGCTAAGTAAAACAGGTTAGACCACTTTGCATTAAGAGGACTGCCTTTGAGACAAGGCCACCCTTCAAAAGTACAGGCATAAAATGAAAACGAAGTGGCAATGCAGTCTTTAGGATAGCAGTGACTCTCAAGGGCACCTTGAAGACAGCCTCTGTGACACTCTGCTGCAAAAAGCCAGATAGGGAAGTGAGTCTGAAAGTATGGCTGCCCTGTGTCCACAGACCTGGGTGTTACTTGAGCTGCAAAATCACTAAGTAGTAACCATTCTTGTGATGGTCTTGCAGTGTATGTCAAGCATAACTTGGCAATGGTGGGATGAAGCAGTATTGCATAGAAAAGTCAGTGAGACAAGACCATGTGAAGCTGTTAGAGTTCATATACAGAATGTCTGAGTGGCTTGTGTATAAAGGAGTGAAGGTGACACCTAAGTCGTCAAGATACTAAGAAGTAATAGGATGTTGCAGGTGTCAGAAATAGAAGATTTTAAGTGATGGAAGTACCAGCAAACGAATGGAACTGGCCCAAGAATCAGACCACATGTACTATATGGCACTGCAGAGGCAGGGCTGCCCAGTCCTGGTGGAGTGTAGGTGGTATCACCATGTACCACAGACTGTGTTTTTTTTATGTTTGTTTTGTTGGGTTTCAGGCTGTACTTGGTATAATATTCATTAATATTTTCCTATTATTATCTTTTGGTGTATGTTAAGTAATAGACATAAAAACCTAAGTAATTTTCATATTTTATGAAGTTTTCTTAACTAGGATTTGGACTTGAGTTTTAGAGGAAAATGCCATCATGAATAATGTAGAAACTATCAAAATTATCTGGCCTTTGAACTTGGACTGAGTAAATTTTGCATTGTGAGATGTCCACGAGCCTCTGGGGGGTCAGAAGAAGAGTGCTATAGTTTAAATCTCATATAGTCACCATGTTTTGATGATTTGAAGCTTTACCATTGGACTCATTCCATTGACTTGCCCAACATGTCTCATGCACTATGAACTCCAATGAACTTTTGTAAAGAACCAGGAAAAATAACTTTTGTTACATTCTGGATCAACATGTCTACCCTGCATATTGTGCTGATATTAAATTAGAACACAGCCAGCACTTCTTTTGCATGTTGCTGTGGCTATGTAAAGCTACACCTATAATGCCATTCAGCAACTGTAGTAGGAATGTCATTGTCCACAATGCCTAATGTCACATCATCTGGGTAATTTCAGTGGTATTTAAAGACCCATAGTCACGGACTACTGCACAGTCCTTGAATAAATTTGCCAAGTATGATAAGCAGGAAAATCCCTTATAGTGACTTGTTTATATATGCACCTCTCTATGATTTAAACATACATTATGCACTGTGGCTCAGACAAGGTAAGGTAATATTTGTGGTGTTGAGATTTTCGTATGAAAAATGGACATGAAGTTTCTAACTTGAATTAGCAACTTTGAATAAAAGCCTTCGAAGAGTACTCATCACAGTGTGAGCTACATTATATGATTGCACACTCATCACAGTGTGAGTGCATTAATATTATTGCAACTGATCATCTGTTAGGTAGTGTGACAGTGAGTTTACATAAGTTTCACTGAGTCCTTTATCATACTACTGAAAATGGTAGCATATGAGGAGCACAAAGCCCTGAGCACACCACACTACATCATGGATGTTCACTAGTTCCATCAAACAAGCCATTTTGTGCATTTGTAATTTAGACATTTGTAATGTAGAAACCTGGTGTCTTATTGATGTTTGTTCATCTGATGCATTCAAGTATGAGACAACATAAAATCCTGAAAGGATACAGTTAAGAGAGTGCCCATAAGGAAATTACAAAGACCTTCAGAATTGCCATGGATGGAGGTAATAATTCTCTTTAGAATGTTCCTCAGAAGAGTAAAGGAGAGAGAGCATGCAGTGTTTTGGGGAAAGAAAGCTTGGGAAGAAGGAGTTCTCATCAAAGAAGTGTTATAAAATTCACTTATTACATTTAGCATTTGATCGATTCTTATGTCAAAGCTGTATCAGGATCCCAATGTAATATTTTTAAAAATGTAGCAAATAATCTATAAATCAAAGCTGTGTCTTCTCTACCTCATTCCTTATACTGAAGTCAGCATTGTGTGCCAGCAGTTTGGCTCTCATTGAGGTGCTGTTATGCCAAACAGCATAGTGCAGTGCTGTGTTCCCACTGTTGTCCTTAATATTTGGATCAGCACTGTGTTCTAATGACATGGCCACACATTCTTCATGCTAATACTGTGAAGCCTGTGGGCACTGCATCAAGAAATAGATCAGAAAGATGAGAAAAACAAAATTTTCATAGATTTCACTAATTGTTTGCATTTAGCTGAGATCATGTTTATTACCAGAATTCCCATCCAATCCGTGTCACACTAAAACTGTTGGCTGCTTTCTACCTTAATTAGTGCTGTGCTGTTGTCACTGTCACAGAGATCAATGTCACAATTCTATTAGGAGGGCATTCTATTAGTAGGGCAACTACATCAGGATGGCCATGCACACAGGCATAGTGCAAAATAGTTCTGTGAAAATGAAGACTTTTTAAGAATTTTTATAAAACTAGGTCAAAATCACCCAGTTATTCATGTAATTCTCATTAACTTGGGGCAGCCAATTCAAAGAATTTTTTTTGCTTCCAATATTGGAATCATGGCACATAGTATGGGAGGAGAGGATGCTATCACTGAGCAAAATGTCTGGTGTGTTAGTTAGGTTTCCACAACATAACCAAAGCAACATGGGGAGGAAAATAGAAATGGCCCTGATAGAGTCTTTCATCATTCCTCTGAAGCTTCCCAAGCCAGACCTCCATCCACTGAATTCATTCTTAACTGCCAAGCTTCTACAGAACAGCTCATCAAACATTCAAAACTCACTCAGTGGTATTTCTTGCACAATATTCCAACATCCTTCTGCAATCCTCTCCCCTCAAAAATGGTCAGCTCTGTCATGGCAATGCCCCTCTAAGCTAGCACCAATTTGTCATATTTAGGATTTCCATTCATTATGTGATGAAATACCATGACCAAAACAACTTGGAGATGTGTGGGCTTATTTCACACATAGTTCCAGAAAACAGTTCATCTCTAAAAGCTGTGAGGTTAGGAACTCAAACAGTGAGACACCCATAGGCAGGAGCTGAATATGGCAGTCCATGGAGGAGTGCTGCTTACTAGCTTGCTCTCCATCTGTTCCTGAGCCTGAGTTCTTACGGAAACCAGAAGCACCATCCCAGGGATGGCATCACCCAAAATGGGCGGGGTCTTATGCCATCAATGACTAATTAAGAAAATGCCCTACAGAATTGCCTACAACCAGATCTTATGGAGAATTTTTTTCAGTTGAGGTTCCCTCCTCTCAGATGACTTTCGCTTGTATCAAGTTGACATAAACTATCCAGCACAGTTGGCCAAAATAACCTTTCTAAAGTAGAACTCTCAATTTGGATTCTATTCCTACTTTAAACTCTGTTGCTACCCACAGCTTTATTCTCTGCATACCTAAGTCCCTCATACATAAAAAGGGAATCAGAATAAGCTCATCTTACAGGTCATAGTGGAATTATTGGACAAACATCATGCAAAGAATTTAGAGCTTTTTCTAGCATGAAACTGCTCAGCAATTCGATGCTTGGATATTTTTCTTTGAGACATAGTCTTGCTACAGCGCTCAGGCTAGTCTTGAATTCACCATGTATCTCAGGAGCTTTAAACTTGCAATCTTCCCACTGTAGGCCACGTGTACATGACTACACAAGTGAACACACTCTGCTTGGCTTATGACCCCGTTCTTCTCACACTCTGACAACATTACATTAGGATATGGATTATAACTCATGAGGTATTAATTTTTCCTGATAGCGGGTTTTAGGTTACATAATTCATAAAGTGTGTAGAAATCATAACCAACTATGGTTACATTAAATCATATGTGATGTATTATAAAGAATTCTGGGAATTCTAGTCATAATATTTAAATACATTCAATATGTAAAAAGAGGATATGATAATAGCAAATTATATCTGAACCTAACTATTTCTTTGAATTCTAAATCTTTAGCTAAAGAAAAACCAGGACTCAAATGGGAAAGTATGGATAATTTTATTCATTATTTAGATTTATACAATGTGAAGAAATGAGAAGTTTCTCTTAACTAATATTTCAATTAATAGTAGTTTCAGATAGTGGTATAATTCTTCAAAGTAGCTACTTGTTACAATGTCCTAATTTCAGAAATATTATTTGAAAATAAATAGGTCAAGTTTCTATTGGACTTGAGTCCCCCTTCTAAGTAGGACTGAAGCATCCTCTCTTTGGTCTTCCTTCCTCTTGGGCTTCATGTGGTCTATCAGTATCATGGGTATTCCACACTCTTTGCTTAATATCCACTTATCAGTGAGTACATATCACATGTCACCTTTGTGACTGAGAAACCTCACTCAGGATGATATCCATTTGCCTGTTAATTTCATGAAGTCATGTTTTATTCTGTTTTTGTTTTCTGTTTTTTTGTTTTTTGTTTCTTGAGATAGGGTTTCTCTGTATAGCCCTGGCTGTCCTGGAACTCTGTAGATCAGGCTGGCCTCAGAAATACAACTGCCTCTTCCTCCCAAGTGCTGGAATTAAAGGCGTGCGTCACTTCCGCCCGGCAGTCATTGTTTTTAATAGCAGTATTCCATTGTGTAAATGTACCATTTCTCTAAACTTGCTACTCAGCACAGAAAAATCTGCACACATTAAGGGTGAGAGGCATTTACAGGCTATAGAATAAGTGTGCTACATAATAGAGAATCACAGTGAATTTGTCGAACTACTGAGTAAAAAGAATAGATAAAGTTTAGGAGTTCAATGATTTATATTTAAAGTTGTAAGCATTTTAATAAATTTAATTAATAATTGTATTAATTATCACTCACAAACCATAAATCAAGAAATTAGCAAGACTGCACTTATAGTTGTTTTATCAGTAGGCCATGTGAGGTATAAATTAACATACTCTCTGTAATCATTTTCTTCTGTAACGTGAGAAAATGACATTAACAAAAGAATACATGAATTTAACTGCAAAACCTTTACATTAGCATTTGGCTCTACTTTAGTTTGATTCTTTGGACTGAAGTTATTTTCATGTGTGTGTGTCTGTATGTGTGCCTGTGAGTTTTTGAGTGTGTATGAAAGTGTTTATGTGTGTGTGTGTGTGTGTGTGTGTGTGTGCACGTGTGTGTGTGTGTGTGTGTGTGTGTATGTGTGTGAGCATGTAGTGTGTGAGTTCTTCCCCTAACCTAATGGAGACCATTGTGTTTCAATGGTTGGCTGGGAGCTTCAGCATCTGTATTGGTCAGGCTCTGGCTGAGTCTTTCAGGGGATAGCTGTATCAGGCCCCTGTCAACAAGTGCTTCTTGGCATTAGTAGTAGTGTCTGGGTTTAGTGTCTGCAGATGGAATGGACCCCTAGGTGGGGTCATCTCTGGATGGCTTTTCCTTTGGTCTCTGCTCCACTCTGTTCCTTATTCATGGAAGGACCCATAGCTCTAGCTGCATTTGTATGTAGCAGAGGATTGCCTTATCTGGAAGCCCTTGGTCCTGAAGAGGCTAGATGTCCAAGTGTAGGGTAATGGTAGGGCTGTGAGGCAGGAGTGGGCAGGTGAGTTGGGGAGCACCCTCACACAAGAAGGGGGAAGGGTGGGATAAGGGATTTGTGGAAGGAAAACCAAGAAGGGAAAAAATATTTGAAATGTACATAAATAAACCAACCAATAAAAAACAAAAAAGAAAACATTGGTTGCTTTTGTTTCATTCATTTCTTGACTGTGGATGTGGTATGACCAAATCCTGTCTCTGATTTCTCAGTTATAATGAACTGTAACCTAGAACTTTAAGCCAAATAACCCCTTAAAGTTAGGCATTTCATGATGAATAACTGATCTTAAGGATAAAATACAAAATGTACCAGAAATATGAGTTTGACAATGGCAATGAATAATATATACAACACTGTATATTGTATTTTCTCCCTAAGAGAGAATAAGGTTGTCATAAAGTACACCATTTGGATTTTCAAACTGCTGGTATTCACATATGGACTTACAAAATTAGGCATTTACCCAGACAATGAAAGGTAAATATGTGTCAGGGGTTTCATATCATTTGGTGTGTGGTTGGCAGCTCAGAGCCTGAGAGATCTCAGGTGTCTAGGTTAGATGAGACTGCTGGTCACCCTCCTCCTCAGCTTCTTCCAGCTTTATTCTAATTCCACCATAGAGGTCCTCAGCTTCTGTTCATTGGTTGGGTGTAAGTATCTGCATCTGACTCTTTCAGCTGCTTGTTGTGCCTCTCAGAAAGCAGCCATGCTGGACTCCTGTCTCCCAGGACTCTGGTAAATTTATGGGGTTTCCCCAACTCCTACCTCCCCGTGTTGACTGTTTCCATTCTTTCTGCTAGCCCTCAGGGCTTCAGTCCTGTTTCCCCCAATCATGAATACCTGATCATGTTCCCCTTTTCCCTTGTCCCCTCTCCCACCAAGGTCCCTGCCTTTCTGTTCCACAAGATTGCTTTCCTCTCCCTTGCAAGTGGGATTGAGGCACTTGGGCCCTTAAGCTTGTTAACCTTCTTGAGTTCTGAGGATTGCATCCTGATTATTCTGTACTTTTTTATTTTTGGCTAATATCCACTCATTAGTGAGTACATACCACACATGTCCTTTTTGGTCTGAGTTAACTCACTCGGCATGATATTTTCTAGTTCCATCTATGTGCTTACAAAACTCATG
Organism: Apodemus sylvaticus; assembly: GCF_947179515.1. Taxonomy (NCBI): domain Eukaryota; kingdom Metazoa; phylum Chordata; class Mammalia; order Rodentia; family Muridae; genus Apodemus; species Apodemus sylvaticus. Next base: position 54,302,676 of record NC_067485.1, on the reverse strand, counting down.
ATGTCCTCATTCTTTTTTGTTTGTTTGTTTGTTTGTTTGAGACAGGGTTTCTCTGTATAGCCCTGACTATCCTGGGACTCACTCTGTAGACCAGGCTGGCCTCAAATTCAGAAAACTGACTGCCTCTGCCTCTTAAGTGCTGGGATTAAAGGTGTGCACCACTGCCTGGCGATGCCCCCATTGTTAATAGCTAAGTAATATTCCATTTTGTAAATGAATCACAAGTTTCCACCTTCTGGATATCACAAATAAGGCCTCTATGAACATAGTGGAACAAGTGCCCCTGTGGCATGGTGGGGCATCTTTTAGATATATGCCCGAATGGTATAGCTGGGTTTTCAGTTATATCTATTTCTAATTTTCTGAGGATCTTCCAGATTTATGGCTGTACCAGTTTTCAGTACCACCAGCAATGGAGGAGTGTTCCTCTTTGTCTACATCCTCACCAACATGTGTTGTCACATGAGTTTTTTATCTTAGCAATTCTGATTGGTGTAATATAGACTCTCAGGTTTGTTTTGATTTGCTTTTCCCTGATCACTAAGGAGTCTGAACATTTCTTTAAGTGTTTCTTGGCCATTTGAGATTCCTCTGTTATGAATTCTGTTTTGTTCTATACCTCACTTTTTGATTAGGTTATTTGTTTTTTTGGTGGTTAGTTTCTTGAGTTCTTTATATATCTTGAATATTAGCCTTCTCTGAATGATACAAACAATCAACATAACCAAGAGATGATTTTTTGAGAAAATCAACAAGATAGAAAAATGCCTATCCAAACTAACCAAAGGGACCAGAGAGAGTATACAAATTATCAGAAATGAAAAGAGAGATATAACAACAGGAACTGAGGAAATTTAAAAAAAAATCATCATACTATAAAAGCCTATTCTCAACAAAACTGGAAAATCTAAATGATATGGATGATGTTTCTAAAGAGATACCGCATACTAGAGTTAAATAAAGAGCATGTAAACTATCTAAATAGGCCCCTATCCCCTAAGGAAATAGGTGATGTCATTAAAAAAATATTCTCAAACAAAAACAGCCTAGGGCCAGATGGCTTCAGTGCAGAATTCTATCAGACCTTCAAAGAAAAGCTAATGCCAACACTTCTCAAACTATTCCATAAAATAAAAACAGAAGGAACACTGCCTAATTAATTCTATGGAGCCACAATTACTCTTAAACATAAACCAAACAAGGACCCAATAAAGAAAGAGAGCTTCTGATCAATTTGACTTATGATCATCAATGAAAAAAAAATACTCAATAAAATACTAGCAAACTGAATCCAGGAACCCATCAAAGCCATCATTCAGCCTGACCATGTAGGCTTCATCCCAGGGATGCAAGGTTGGTTCAATATATGAAAATTCATTAACTATATAAACAAACTCAAAGAAAAAATTAATGATCATCTCATTAGATGCTGAAAAAGCATTTGACAAAATATGACACCCCTTTATGTTAAAAGTATTGGAGCGATCAGGAATTCAAGGCCCATACCTATCCATAATAAAAGCAACATGCAGCAAACCAACTGTCAATATCAAATTAAATGGACAGCTTTTCACTTTTAAAGCTATATTCTCTTGCTCACTATTATGACTACAGCCATTAAATCTCTTGAAGGAAAACTTGTATAAATGTAAAGAAAACCTATATTTGACATATACATAGTCTGTATCTTATTTTCAGCAAACTGAAACTAAAATGATGATGTCTAGTTATATTGCATATATAATAAACTGAAAAATTAATAAACCATCAGCTTTGCATTAACAGCTGTTTTATAATGTAAAGGTGCCATCTTACTAGGATGGTATATTGAATGTGAACTCTTTGTGATATACAGATTGAGAAAATGAAGGAAACAAACAAAGAGCTGAGGGAAAACCAGAGCTACAGTAGAGTCTGCAAATGATGGAAATCACAAAGAAATAGCAAGGTCAGGTAGGAGTGAAGGGAGGGGAAGCAGCCTGCGTGGCTCTCCCTTGGACAAGGAGAGATGAGCCTTCCAAAGGATAAAATGTAGTCCGGAATGTCTGCCCTGGGCTACATGACAAGACCATAGTTCCCAGAAGCCTGGAATTCAGATAGAAATAACCTTTTGAAAATGACTCCAAAGAGTAAAGTTCACATTTCAGGGGTCCATGTTGGTTTGGTTCTCTGTCTACTTCCCATGGGTTTTCTTAGACTATAAATTGAAAGGGTGCCTATTACTTAAAGTGAGTTACTTTGGGGGATTGAAGGAAAGAAATTTAATGGCATGTGGGTGAAAATGAGGTCAACCTACTATAGAGCCTGAGAGAGAAACAGGTACATCAGACAGTCACAGAAAAGAGGAGGGCTGGATAGCAAAGCATTAAGAAATTCAAGAACCAAGTGAATTCTGTGGTAAACAGCTCTAGTTTAGCAGTGCCTTCTGCCCTTCCCCCACCCCCACACTTTACAGAACAGTATAATAACTACAAAGCACTGAGATTAGCATGACATCTTAGTGACAAAGGTCAACATATTAGTCACCAGCACTGCAAACATCAGCAGTTCCCTCCTACTCCTAGACACTGGGGCTACTTAGGGAAACTGACATGTTTCTTTCTCCACCTGCCTCCCAGCCTTCCCCTTTCCCCTGACTCCCAGCCCTGGACACCTGTCATTGCTATCTCGGTCATTGGTGTCATTTTTCTAAGTATGAGTCTGTGCTCTACTATGGCAACATCACCCCGGGTAGCAGTCTTGTGGATCTTGCTGAAGGCTTTGTAGTTTTTGATCTTTCTGAGGCAAGAGAGGCTAGTAACACTTCAACATGGCCTCCGGGAAGGAGGACTCCCTCTGGCTGGTGGAGGATCCAGGGGAAGACAGCCTTCAATTCCACCCACCCCAAGTCACTCTCTCCTCTCCCTCTTAGCTCTTGGCTAAGAACCAATACACTGATATTGAAATGCAAGTGAGTCTTGTCACTACTGCCAGCAACACCAGGACAAAGCACCCACAAGCAAGCTCAGTAGGATAGAGTCCAGGCAGAACAGGTACTCCTGTCAACGGAAGTCCATCTGACTGTTGCCAAGCAACACATCTAAACACAGACATGTGCACTCTGACCAATAGGAAAGCCTAGGTCTAACAGCTGTGATAGAGGTTCTCAGCATGCTTGCTATGCATGCACAAGCCCCGATCTGGGAAATTAGCTTATTAGCTCAACTTATCATGGCCTTGGCTCTGATAGGCCAAGACTTCTTTGGAGCCTCCTCAAGCCTGCACTGGTTTAGTCTCCAAGGACATTTTCCTAAAACATGTCAGTCACCCAGCCCTCTGCCTTCATCTCTAAGGGGAAAAGCCACTGATCTCTCACTATGGTCTATGGGGATTTGGCTGGAGTCACCAGGCAAGAAAGATGACTTGGTGACTCCAGAAGCAGTGACAAGAGCAGCATATTTCTTTTTCTTCCTCTCTACTTAATGGCCAATAGGTCAAAGAAGAGATAAAAACATCAAACATTTTCTAGAATTCAATGGAAGTGAAAGCACAGCATACCCAAATTTATGAGACACACCAAAAGCAGTATTAAGAGGAAAGATCATAGCACTAAGTGCCTTCATTAAAAATAATGGATATTTTTTTCATAATAACAATTTAAATGTACACCTGAAAGTCCTAGAAAAAAAAGCAAACACACACAAAAGGAGTAGACACTGAAAATAATCAAACTCAGACCGAAACCAATTCATTAAAAACAAAGACAACAGGATAATGAATCAACCAAACCAAGAGCTGGTTCTTTGAGAAAATCAACAAGATAGACAAACCCCTATCCAAATTAAATAAAAGGCAAAGAGATAATATCCATATTAACAAAATCATAAATAAAAAGGGAAACATAAGAACAGACCCTGAGAGCCTGCAGTCCTCCCCAGGCTGGAGGTTACAGAAACGGTTCGGAGCGTTTACTATTGCCGAGAACAAGTTAAAAGCTGAATTCCACACCCAGGGGCCAGCTAGGAGGAGGCAGCTTACACTGGTGAGTCTGGCCCTGCAGGGCAGAGGATCCAGTCCAGAGGTCTTGCCTCTGGATTGGGAACAGCCTCGGCCACAATGCCCCATCTCCAAGCAGTGCAGGAAGCCAGCTGTACACCTAAGCCAGCTAGGAAGAGGCAGCTTGCACTGGTGAGTCTGGTCCTGCAGAGCAGAGGATCCAGTCCAGAGGCCTCTGGCAAGAGCCTTCCAGTTTTCGTCTCTGGATCAGGAACAGCCTCAGCCACAGCTCCCCATCTCCAAGTAGTGGAGGAGGCCAGCTATACACCCAGAGGCCGTCTAGGAAGAGGCAGATTGCACTGGTGAGTCCGGCATTGACAACAAGACCAACACCAATGAGAACTAGATGGCAAAAGGCAAACGTAGGAACATTACTAACAGAAATCAAGGCAATATGGCAGCATGTAAACCCAATTCTCCATTAACAGCATGTCCTAGATACCCCAACACACCAGAAAAACAAGATTTGGATTTAAAATTACTGGTCATGATGCTATTACAGGGACACATGAAGGACATAAATAAATCTCTTAAAGAAATTCAGGAGAAAATGGATCAAAAGTTAGAAGCCTTTACAAGGGAAACACAAAAATCATTGACAGAAATTCAGGAGAATTCGGGTCAAAAGATAGAAGCCAATAAGGAGGAAACACAAAAATCACTTAAAGAAATACAGGAGAACTTTGGTCAACAGGCTGAGGTCATGAAAGAGGAAACACAAAAATCTCTTAAAGAATTATAGGAAAACACAAACAAGCAAGTGAAGGAGCTAAGCAAAACCATTCAGGATCTAAAAACAGAAGTAGAAACAACTAAGAAATCGAAAGGGAGACAACTATGGAGATAGAAAACGTTGAGAAGAAATCAGGGGCCATAGATGCAAATATCAACAACAGAATACAAGAGATAGAAGAATCTCAGATGCCGAAGATACCATAGAAACCATGGACTCAACAGTCAAAGAAAATGCAAAATGCAAAAAAACTTGTAACCAAAAACATCCAGGAAATCCAGGACACAATGAGAAGGCGGAACCTAAGAATTACAGGCATAGATGAGAGTGAAGATTGACAACTTGAAGGGCCAGCAAATATCTTCAATAAAATTATGGAAGAAGACTTCCCTAACCTAGAGAGAGATGCCCATGAATATATAAGAAGCCTATAGAACTCTAAACAGACTGGACCAGAACAGAAATACCTCCCATCACATAATAATCAAAATCCCTAATGTACTAAACAAAGAATATAAAAGGCAGTAAGAGAAAAAGGCCAAGTAACATATAAAGGAAGACCTATCAGAATCATACCAGACTTCTCACCAGAGACTATGAAAGCTAGAAGATTGTCGGAGGATCTCATGCAGACTCTAATAGAACACAAATGCCAGCCAAAACTACTATACCTAGCAAAACTCTCAATCATCATAGATGGAGAAACCAAGATATTCCAGGACAAAACCAAGTTTACCCAATATCTTTCCAAAAACCCAGCCCTACAAAGGATAGTAGGAGGAAAACACCAATACAAGGAGGGAAACTTCACCCTGGAAAAATCAAGATAGTAACCTTCTTTCATCAAACCCAAAAGAAGATAACCAATGAAATATAAAAAACAACATCAAAAATTACAGGAAGTAATAATCACTATTCCTTAATATCCCTTGACATCAATGGACTTAATTCCTCAATAAAAAGACATAGACTAACCGACTGGACACGTAGACAGGACCCTACATTTTGCTGCATACAGGAAACACACCTTAGTGTCAAAGACAAACTCTATCTTAGAGTAAAAGGCTGGAAGACAATTTGACAAACAAATGGTCTCAGGAAACAAGCCGGAGTAGCCACTCTAATATCAGATAAAATTTACATTCAACCTAAAGTCATCAAAAGAGACACTGAGGTACACTTTGTGCTGGTCAAAGGAAAAATACAACAAGAAGAACTCTCAATCCTGAACATCTATGCTCCAAATGAAAAATCACCCTCATTCATGAAAGAAACTTTATTAAAGATCAAAGCACATATTGCACCTAACACAATAATTGTGGGTGACTTCAACACTGCACTTTCCTCAATGGACCGATCAGGAAAACAGAAACTAAACAGGGACACAGTGAAACTAATTGGAGCTTTGGACCAATTAGAGTTAACAGATATATACAGAACATTTCATCCTAAAGCAAAAGAATATACCTTTTTCTCAGCACCTCATGGTACCTTCTCCAAAATCGATCATATAATTGGTTACAAGACAGACCTCAACAAATATAAGAAGATTGAACTAATCCCATGCCTCCTATCAGATCACTATGGAGTAAAAGTGGTCTTCAATAGTAACAAAAACAACAGAAAGCCCACATACACATGGAAACTGAACAATACTCTACTCAATGATTCCTTGGTCAAGGAAGAAAAGAAAGAAATCAAAGACCTTTTAGAATTTAATGAAAATGAAGACACAACATACCCAAATCTATGATAGGACACAATGAAAGCAGTGCTAAGAGGAAAACTCATAGCCCTGAGTGCCTCCAAAAAGAAAATGGAGAGAGCATACACTAGCAGCCTAACAATACACCTGAAAGCCCTGGAACAAAAAGAAGCGAATTCACCCAGGAGGAGTAGCAGACAGGAAATCATCAAACTCAGGACTGAAATCAATCAAGTAGAAACAAAGAGAACCATACAAAGAATCAACAAAACCAGGAGCTGGTTCTTTGAGAAAATCAACAAGATAGATAAACCGTTAGCCAGACTAACCAAAGGAAACAGAGACAGTATCCAGATTAACAAACTTAGAAATGAAAAGGGAGATATAACAACAGAAACTGAGGAGATTCAAAAAATCATTAGATCCTACTACAAAAGCCTATACTCAACACAACTGGAAAATCTGGAGGAAATGGACAATTTCCTAGACAGATATCCGACACCAAAACTAAATCAGGATCAAATAGATCAACTAAACAGTCCCATAACATCTGAAGAAATAAAAAGGGTCATAGAAAGTCTCCCAACCAAAAAAAGCACGGGACCAGATGGCTTCAGTGCAGAGTTCTATCAGACTTTCATAGAAGACCCAACACCAATACTCTTCAAACTATTCCACAAAATAGAAACAGAAGGAACTCTACCCAACTCGTTCTATGAAGCCACAATTATGCTGATACCAAAACCACACAAAGATCCAACAAAGAAAGAGAACTTCAGGCCAATTTCTCTTATGAATATTGATGCAAAAATACTTAATAAAATTCTTGCCAACCGAATCCAAGAACACATCAAAACTATCATCCACCATGATCAAGTAGGCTTCATCCCAGGGATGCAGGGATGGTTCAATATAAGGAAATCCATCAATGCTATCCACTACATAAACTCAAAGAAAAAAAACCCATATGATCATCTCATTAGATGCAGAAAAAGCATTTGACAAAATCCAGCATCCTTTCATGCTAAAAGTATTGGAAAGAACAGGAATTCAAGGCCCATACCTAAGCATCGTTAAAGCAATATACATCAAACTGGTAGCCAACATCAAACTAAATGGAGAGAAACTTGAAGCAATCACACTAAAATCAGGAACTAGACAAGGCTGCCCTCTCTCTCCATATCTTTTCAATATAGTACTTGACGTTCTAGCTAGAGCAATTAGACAACATAGGATGTCAAGGGGATACAAATTGGAAAGGAAGAAGTCAAATTATCACTATTTGCAGATGACATGATAGTCTACTTAAGTGACCCGAAAACCTCCACCAGAAAACTCCTACAGCTGATAAACAACTTCAGCAAAGTGGCTGGTTATAAAATCAACTCAAACAAATCAATTGCCTTCCTATACTCAAAGTATAAGCAGGCTGAGAAAGAAGTTAGGGAAATGACACCGTTCAAAATAGCCACAAACAATATAAAGTAACTTGGTGTGACTCTAACCAAACAAGTGAAAGATCTATATGACAAGAACTTCAGGTCTCTGAAGAAGGAAATCGAAGAAGACCTCAGAAAACGTAAAAATCTGCCATGCTCGTGGATTGGCAGGATTAATATAGTTAAAATGGCCATCTTGCCAAAAGCGATCTACAGAGTCAATGCAATCCCCATCAAAATCCCAGCTCAGTTCTTCACAGAGTTAGAAAAAGCAATTCTCAAATTCATCTGGAATAACAAGAAATCCAGGATAGCTAAAACTATTCTCAACAACAAAAGAAATTCTGGGGGAATCAGTATCCCTGACTTCAAGCAATACTACAGAGCAATAGTGTTAAAAACTGCATGGTATTGGCACAGTGACAGACAAGTGGACCAATGGAATAGAATTGAAGATCCAGAAATGAATCCACACACTTATGGTCACTTGGTCTTCGACAAAGGAGCCAAAAACATCCAGTGGAAAAAAGATAGCCTTTTCAACAAATGGTGCTGGTTCAACTGGAGGTCAGCATGCCAAAGAGTGAGAATTGATCCATTCTTATCTCCATGTACTAAGCTCAACTCCAAGTGGATCAAGGACCTCCATGTAAAACCAGACACACTGAAACTAATAGAAAAGAAACTGGGGAAAATCCTTGAGGACATGGGCACAGGGGAAAAGTTCTTGAATAGAACACCAATAGCCTATGCTTTAAGATCAAGAATTGACAAATGGGACCTCATAAAATTACAAAGTTTCTGTAAGGCAAAGGACACTGTCAAAAAGACAAAACAACAACCAACAAATTGGGAAAGGATATTCACCAACCCCACACCTGATAGAGGGCTAATATCCAATATATACAAAGAACTCAAGAAGTTAGACCCCAGGGAACCAAATAACCCTATTAAAATGGGGTACAGAGTTAAACAATTTTCAGCTGGAGAAATTCGGATGGCTGAGAAGCACCTTAAGAAATGCTCAGCATCATTAGTCATTAGGGAAATGCAAATCAAAACAACCCTGAGATTTCACCTCATACCACTCAGAATGGCTAAGGTTAAAAACTCAGGGGACAGCAGGTATTGGCGAGGATGTGGAGAAAGAGGAACACTCCCCCACTGCAGGTGCGGCTGTAAGATGGTACAACCACTGTGGAAATCAGTCTGGCGGTTCCTCAGAAAACTGGACATGGCACTTCCAGAGGACCCTGTTATACCTCTCCTGGACATATACCCAAAGGATTCCCTGGCATGCAATAAGGACACATGCTCCTTTATGTTCATATCAGTCTTATTTATAATAGCCAGAAGTTGGAAAGAACCCAGATGTCCCTCAATGGAGGAATGGATACAGAAAATGTGGTATATTTGCACAATGGAATACTACTCAGCAATTAAAAACAATGAATTCACAAAATTTTTAGGCAAATGGTTTGATCTGGAAAATATAATCCTAAGTGAGGTAACACAATCACAAAAGAATACACATGGAATGTAATCTCTGATAAGTGGATGCTAATTAGCCCAGAAGCCCTGAATACCCAAGTCACAATTAGCATATCAAATGACTCCCATGAAGAAGTAAGGAGAGGGCCCTGATCTGGAAAGGCTTGATCTAGCATTGTAGGGGAATACCAGGACAGAGAAAAAGAAGGGAGGTGATTGGAGAATTGGTGGAGAGAAGAAGGCTTATGGGACATATGGGGACGGGGTAACTGAGAAAGGGGAAATCATTTGGAATGTAAACAAAGAATATAGAAAAAAGAGGGGGACAGACCCTGAGGAAACTTAAAAATCATTAGGTCTTACATGAAAAGCATGTTCTCCAAAACATTTGAAAATATAAAATAAATGGTTGATTTTCTAGATAGATACTTACCAAAGTTAAATCAAGATCAGGTAAACTGATTAAATAATCCTATAATCCCTAAAGAAATAAAAACAGCCATTAAAATCTAGAGTCTCATAGTCTGAGGTTTCCAGATTTCAGGCAATCCAGAATTGATGGCTAAAATCACCCTCAGGTCCTACAAGAAAAACAGCCAAGATGACTGTGGACAGTATTCTGGTGTCCTAGGATGGGCCTGGCACATCCCACAAGCCAGAGATGGACACAGAATGGGTCTCCCGGGCGCAGACTGATGACAAGCCAAAATTGGGCTTGAGGATAAAGACATTGGCTCTGTAAACCTGGTGACCTGAGATCTATCCTCACAACTCTTGAAGGTGGAGGGGGAAATCTGACTCCAAATCATTGTTCTCTGACACTCAGATACACCCCCCCCCCCCCGCCACATACCATAATACACAGTTATAGAAAATATTAAAAGTTCAAAAAGAAGGCCAGGAGATTGAGGCCTGACAGCCCACTTGACAGTCTCCTCACACATATACTGAATAAGAACAACAGGTGATTTTCCAGGGTCTTCTGGCTGTCAGGGACCTAACCAGACTAGCTGAGCTGGTTTCTAACTCTGGACCGCAGCCTGGGAGAAACCTGCGTCCTAGGACATAAGTTTCTGGAGAGCCTCCTGAGGTCTTGGACTCTACCTTTGCCTATTGAGGCCTCTCAGTCTTATGGAGTATCACACCCCCCAAACCCCTCTTCTCACACTCTCTCACACATACCCCTCTGACAGTCTCTACATCTGGAACTGACTGATATGCAGAGCAGCAGCTCCATGCAGCTTGTCATGGCCCACCCAGTTGCAGAAAGCAATGCTGACCCTCTATGCATCCTTGCCTCTCTTGAAGAGAAGTTTGCAGGAAAAACAAAACAAAGCACAACAAACCAGGAATTCCTTTGTCCTAAGGAAACAGAAGCTCAGGGAGGAAATAGGGACCTACTCAAGACCAGCATGGAAATTTCTAGACTCTGGAGCCTTATGTGTTCTGTTGCAGTAATTTCTTACACCATATAAAAATAAACAACTCAGTACTATATTTATAAGCTATATGCCTAGATTAGGCAGAGTAGTTCACTCTACTACTTTATTCCCCAGCTATGAGACCCCTTGCTACCTGCATCTTCTCCAGGCCATGTGTTTCTGCTCCGTCTTCCTTCCGCTTCCTCATCCTCCATCTCTGAGACCTCCTGTCCTCTTTTTCCTTCCCCTGCTCAATCTTCAGCTCTAGCCTTTATTTGACCCATTAGACTGAGGAGAAGGTTCAGTGAGATCACCTGAGTATGCCATCTACCCCTCTTCTGGGGCGGCCCCTCTTGAGGAAGCAGAATTAACATCAAAATACAAGCAGCACCAGGGCAACCCACCACAGTGTTCCTGTATTGCTTTGAGACAAGCTATCCAGAAAGAGCCTCAGCCTCCCTGAAGAGCCTGACATAGGGGCAGTGCAGTGTGTGAGAGATCTTGCAAGGGCAGGGCAGCTGGTTGCTTAGAGAGAAGGTTGTATGTGATGTGACAAGGCAGTAGAGGAGGTGGTAATGTGGCTCAGTTGGAAGTGCTTACCGACTTCTATCTGGCGCCCATCCTCACCACTGCATAGAACTAGGTATATTATAGGCACATGTCTAGAATCTCATCAATCCTGGCAGATTTAAGAGGATCAGAAGCTCAATGTAATTTTACATTGTGAGGCCAGACTTAGCTACAAGAGACTTGTGACAAATAAAAGAAGCAACAGACTTGTATCAAGAATAGGGCATTTAGTGCCAAACTCAAACACTAAGCCACTCAGCACTCGTGATGACCCTTGGGGGTGGGTGCTATGATTTACTTAAGTGTGTTGTAATCTACAGCTTTCTCACAGGCACAAAGAAACTCGCTGTGGGTTACCAGCTTGTAAGCAGCAGCCCAGGGGTCTGAACTCTGCTATTTCCATTCTAGAGAGGGTAAGGACTCCTCTGGAATAGGTGATAGAAGTTACCTACCTCCTTCCACCTTGGGGAATCCTGCAGGACCTGGGCAATTGTGGCACATCAAAAAGGAAGGACAGGCCCCACCTTTCGTGCACAGCCCTAGTTTACCCTCTGCTGGTCACAAGGAGAGTCAGCAGGTTCTTTTAACAAGCAGATGCAGAGCAGGGTTGAGTTATTTTTTCTGTTGCTTATTGTTTTTTGATAGCTGGAAATGGTATGCTCCTTCTCATAGGTGTACCAAGAGCCTGGTTGCAGACCGTCCTTCTGTGCAGCTTCTAACCAATGACTGTGGAATGCACGTGAAGCAGGCCTCTCAGCACTTCCTTCATGGACCCATGCTCTTCTTCCACCAAAGCAAGTTGGTCCTGAGTCTGTACCACAGGAGGCCAAGGGCCACAGGGACAGTATGAAGAGGGCACCGGAGCTGGGACCTATTCACAGCACTGCTAGGTGAGCAAGGGGTAGAACTGGAAACCAAACACTCACTGGTCAGTGCTCTCTGCTGTGTGTTGGATCCTGCGGATCTATGCTCATTGACTAGCCCTCAAGAAAATGTCAGTAAAGGTGGATGCATGTGGACAGAAGGAAGAGCAGGGCATAGGTGTCCTGGGATATCCATCTTGATGACTTTGGACCTCTGCTTACCACTATTTGAATCTCAATGAAAGAAAGGGAACAGCTCTCTGACTATGTTCTGGAAAATAAGAGCAGTCAACTTCTCAGTGACATCCTGTGTAATGAGCAAGGGAGTCTCCCCTGGGCCTTTGAGAAGAGGTTAGCCAGCCTTCATGAGGGACAATCTATACTCTATTGCATCTGTCTCATAACTCTGTATTTGGACTAGTGTCAAGGAAGAACCAGTGAATACCACAGGACAAAGGCAATTCAACAAAGATGTGAAGTTGAGGAGCTTACACCCTGGGATGCCCTCAGCACTCTCTGTGCATTAGATTCCACCCTTCTCAACCCACAGACTGACCCCAGACAAGAGACTCGCCTCATTTCTCCAGTTCTTTCTAGATCTAAAGTTCTCCTCCTGGGAACGGAGAACTCCAATACACATCAGAGCTCTCTCAAGGCTCTGCATAAGTCTTCTGATGACTAGCTGTACCAGCTGCTCCCTGCTGGCTGGATCAGAGGTCTTATATGTGTGTTAGTAATGGTTAAGGGCACTGTGATAGAACTTGTGCTTAATTTCATAAAATTCCATGTGGGCTCCAGACAGGAAGGTGTCCTTTTATAGAAAGCTAAGTTGTTTCTGGTTTGACATTCTACAAGCCACCAGTTAACACTCTGACATCAACTTCTGCACTCTGCTCCTTAACTCATGGAGGTTTCCTGAGCCAACTGCTTCATTTCAAAGTCCAGGGGATCTAGTGGGCAGAAAGTACAATCTAGGAATAGCAGCTGTAGGTCCATGCTGGGTGTGGAGAGTAGAGCAGAATCAGGTCTGGCCTGAGGTTCTATCATCTCACCTGTTAATGTTTTTTGTGCTGGGATTGCAGGTGAAAACCACCATACCAGGTTTTGACTGAGTTTTGGATTCAAAGTTAAAGTCTATTAAGCATGGTGTAAAATCATCATGATGTAAGCTCATCATCTCTTGTCCACATAATGCCTCTTCCTGACTTTCCTATTATATTAACAGGTAAGTATGCCTGCAGATTTCCCACTCCACCTACAGCCAACCAAGGACCAGGTGAGACCTTTTCCAAATTAAAACCAGACAACAGCTCCATGACAACCTTGCTTTTCTCTTTATTTCAATACTTTCTCTTAGCCCTCTGATAAGTTCACCTGGTGACACATTGCTGGGCTTACATGGTTTCTCAAAATCTCTGGATGGGGGCTCACATGGTAAAGTGCTTGCTAAACAAGCATGAGGACCTGAGTTCAAATCCCCATTCAAATTTGAGTGTAGAGATTTGAGAGATAGATGGGTCCCTGTTATGAGCATTTGCTGTCCTTGCAGAGAACTAGGGTTTGAGTCCCACTACCAACTAGGCAGCTGACAACCATTTGTGACTCCAGTTACACCCAATATGATACCCTCTCCTGGCCTCTGCAGGTACTGCCTGCCTTTGATGCGCACAGACATTCAGGGAAAACACAGAGACAAAGAGAGGGGAAGAGGGAGAGGGACTGTTAGAGAGAGAGAGAGAGAGAGAGAGAGAGAGAGAGAGAGAGAGAGAGAGAGAATTTAAGCTGTTCTAACAAACTTTGTCACTTTCACTCATATTTTGGGAGAATGTCTCCTGCCTGCTAATGGAAATGTCCCCCCCCCCAAATTTTATGGTATTTTAGGGGTAGAAATTCATCCAACCCAATGACTGAAAAGCATTTTTCCTCACATTTGAATATCCTCTAGCCTGACACACCGCCTGATCTTCTCCCTCCCTCTTGTGTTTTGAGACGTCTCTTGCAGCCCATGTGGGCCTCTAACTGGCTGTGTGGCCAGGAGTGACTTTGAACTCCTGCTCCCACCTCTCAAGTCATCTACCATACCAAGTTTTATCTCCTTGAACACCTCTGGGGGAGGCTTGCAATCTTCCCAAACAGACTTTTCTCTTTGGAAACCCGTGAGAACATTCTTCCAGAGACTAAAATGAAAAACTCAGCTGGGCCCTGCTTGTCTTCAGGCCCTGTAGAAGGGTCTCAGTTCCTTCATGGTACCTGGGAAGCCTCCACACTGCTAGCTTCTCTCTGGGCCCTTCTGGAACTGGCTCCTCTCCTGACAGTCCTTTACAATGGTCACTGCAATCTGAAGGAGCCTAGGCTGAGCTCAGAGCAGGTGAGCTGGATGTTGGAACAAAAAATATCATGCATGCATATATAGGACAGGTACTAGATGATATGATGAGAACCAGCACAGATGGAGAAGTTAAAAGCAAGCCTGGATCCTGGTCCTGCCTCACTCAAGCCTTAGACAGATAATTTTGTTTCTGTGTCTGTCTCCAGGATCCCATCCTAGTCCACAAAGGTACAGACAACTACATCTCACCCTTTGTTGCTTACACATCTATGACATGCTGCAACTTTCTAACCACAGAAATTACAAGTTTAGAAGAAAGACACAGTGGCATATTAATGGACTGCTTGGACAAGACAAGGTATCAGAAAACCACCTACTCTTTAATTTGCATAAGAACAGGGACCCCATCTTTTTCTTCCTAGCACCCTTTCTCCATTCCATTCAGTGTGGCAGCACAGCTCAGCCTGAGAAGCTCACCACTCAGCAATATCTGTTTGCTTGTCCTTCAACATTTACTGCATCCAGTCTCCTAACAGCTTTGACAGCCAGGGACTCTTGTCTACACTGGAAATCACATTCTCTTCCCAGTGCTTCAGGGTTCCCCCGGTGCCACTCCCAGGAGCTCAGCCCCTTGCTGAGACACTTGTTCCCAATTTTTACTCAGTCCCAGAGTCAGTTTCCTCTCCCAGGTTTCCTTTTTCTTCATCCCTGTGGGACATACCATGAAGCCAGGAAAAGATCAATGTCAGCCTTGGATGAAGTCCTTGCCTGTTTAGAGGTTCTGGCCCACTTGCACTAGGAGTATCAGAAGCCTTCTCGGGAAGAGCACAGCACCTTCCCCAAAAGAGACTTTGCAGACAGAATAAGAAAATGAAGAGGACATACAGGGGAAGAAATATGCTGAGAATCACGACACTCTCATGAACAAAACTCATTTTCAGTAAAAACACAACTTGATTCTTTGGGACCTGTGTCCAGCAACCTTATCCTGTAACCTGTGTCATGCTCCTCAGGAAACACTTTATAGACTCAAAAGATATAGAAAAAATCCCAGCACTTAGGAGATGTCAGAGAAGCATAAGGAGTGTAAGACACAGAAAGCTTTGGTCCATTTTTAGGATGAAGTAAGCTGGAGCCCGTTGGAATTACAGACAAGCTGGTTAGTCTCTCTTTGTTTCAGGAAGCTACAAGAGGAAGGCCTAGTCACTTAGCCAGGATAGGGAAGCCAGCAATTAGAAGAGACCACTCTTAAGTCCCAATTATTTTGGGTGGGTGGGTGGGGGGAACCAGGAAAGGGGACAACATTTGAATTGTAAATAAAGACTTTAATAAAAAAAGTCCATTTTTTTTTTATTGGACGAGCCTTTTGTCATAGGTCAATTAGATAGGAAACCTAGAAGGATGCAAGTCTATAGGCCTATCTATAGGAGAAGAGAACTGGAATGTCTTTGTATAGTTTTTAAAAACCACTCTCTTGTTCCAAGTCAGCATGATGGCCATTAATGCTTTTCTCTATGCCAGAGTTTTCTTTCGGCAGTATTGTAGATTTAAAACTACTCTCTTATCTCTAGTCTCTTGAATTTGTTATCTTATTGCTAAATGTAGTCCAAGGACCTTCAACAGGCATAGTGATTTCAAGGCCAGCAGCGCCATAAGAGACACTGTCATAAGACAAAATATAATACAGAAAAATAAGGGTTGGGATAGAGAGATGGCTTAGTTAGTGACATGCTTGACCTGCTGTGTTTAAACCCCAAAACCCACTTTAAAAATGATTGGTGTGGCCAGGCAGTGGCGGTGCTGGCCTTAAATCCTAGTCCTCTGGAGGCAGAGGAGGTGGATTTCTCTGGTTCCAGGACAGCTTGGTTTACAATGCTAGTTCCAGGACAGCCAGGGCCTCACAGAGACACCCTGTCTTAGACAGGCACATGTGGTGAAGCCTTCAATTGCAGCACTAGGGATACAGAAGCAGGTGACTAAATTTGCTGCTAGTGTGGGCTACATAACATTTTTTTAAAAAGACAAAACAACTTTTCATAAGGCATGAAGAACCATAGGCATTGTTCTCTGACCTATACTATCTATAACCCCACAACACACCCATTCACACAGCAATAGATACTCACCTTAACATACAGAGAAATAAAAACAGGAAAAGGAAAGTTTCATAAATGAGGTTGCCTGTTTCCATTCTTTCTGCTGGCCCTCAGGGCTTAAGTCCTTTCCCCCACCCAATACCAGACCATGTTCCCTTTCCACACATCCCTTTTCCATCCCAGGTCCCTCTCTCCATTCCCACTTGTGGTTGCTTTCTTCTCCCTCCCAAGTGGGCCTGAGGCGTCCTTACTTGGTCCCTTCAGCTTGTTGAAGTTTTGAGTTCTGTGGACTGTTATCTTGGGTATTCTGTACTTTTGAATTTCTTAGTTAATATCCACTTATTACCATGCATGTTTTTTGGGGTCTGAATTACCTCACTCAGGATGATATTTTCTAGTTCCATCCATTTACCTGCAAAACTCAGGATGTCCTCATTCTTAATAGCTGAATAGCATTCCATTGAGTAAATGAACCACATCTACTTTATCTATTCTTCTGTCATGGGTCATCTGTGTTGTTTCCAGCTTCTGTTTATGGCAAAGAAGGCTGCAATGAACATAGTAGAACAATTGCCCCTGAGGCATGGTGGGCATCTTTTGGGTATATTCCCCAAAGTGGTATTGCTGGCCTTCTTAGATAGCAGTCACAAGTGGTACACATATATACATACACACGCAAGCTGAACACTTCCACACACAAAAATAATTGTATTTTTAAAATAATAAAAATAAATTTCATTTCTTTTTCAATTTTTCAAAAATTTTATGTGTGGGCTATCCTATGGGTTCTGATAATAGAACTTGTGTCTTGTAGAAGTGCAGTCATGCAACATAACTAATAAGCCATCTTCTTTGACCCTTTAAGGAATTTAAAAAGATTTCTACCTGGCTTTCACATTCAAACAAGTTCAAGACCTGTTGGGATATAAATTGGTAATATCAAACTTAAAGGCTGAAAGGACAATAGCAGAGAATTGACAAAATGTAAAATGTGTATTCTCGTTAGTTTTTGTCAACCTGATATTAACTTGTCTCCATCAGACTATAATGTGGGCAAGTCTCTGAAGCTATTTATTGATTGATGTAGGACAGCAAAACCCATGGTTGCTGTGGCCATTTCTGGGCCATTTCTGGACGGGTAGTGTTACAGGGTTCTATAAGCAATCAGGTCGAGCAAGACACAGAAAGGAAGCCAATTAGAACCATTCCTCTGTGACCTTTGCCACCATGGACCCTGAGTTCCTGTCTAGGCTTACAGCTTAGTCAGCCTTCTATTGCTATGAAGAGACACCATGACCACAGCAACTCATATAAAACATTTAAAAAGACAGTACAGAGGTTCAGTCAGGGTGAAGCACATGACATTGGAGAGTAGCTGAGAGTTCTATATTTATATCAGCAGGCAGATAGAGAGAGGGGGAGGGGAGAGGAAAGGGGAGAGGAGAGGGGAGAGGAGAGGGGAGAAAGGGAGAGGGAGATGGAGATGGAGAGGGAGAGGGAGATGGAGATGGAGAGGGAGAGGGAGAGGGAGAGGGAGAGAGAGAGGACCTGGCATGGCTGTCCTCAGAGAAGCACTACCAGTAGCTAACTGAGTTAGACACAGATACTTACACCCAACCATTGGACTGAAGTCGGAGACCCCTATGTTTGAATTAGGGTAAGGATTGAAGAGGTTGAAGGAGAGAGCGCCCCCATAGGAAGACCAGCAGTCTCAACTAATCTAGACACCAGAGAGCTTCCAGGCCTTGAGCCACTAACCAGGAGCCTACATGGACTGATTCAAGGCCCCTGGCACATGTATAACATGTCTGCCTTGTCTGTCCTCAGTGGGAGAAGATGCTCTTAATCCTGGAGAGAACTGAGGTCCCAGGGAAGTGGGAGGCCTGGTGGTAGTGGGGAGAGCACCCACTTGTAAGGACAAACACACACACACGCGCGCGCGCACACACACACACAGACACACACACGAACATGAACTAAATGTAATCACCAACCCAGGAATGGAAGGAAACCCTGTCAAGATAGAGCCAGGGAAGTGTAACATGCCTGACATCTCAGAAACCAGGAGAGTTCTGGTTAGACAGGAGGGGTGACGACAAGTACCTGAACTCCAAATGCAAAGGCTCTTGGCTTCCGTTCTGCTGCCTTCAAGCTCAGGGATTGGTAGGTTTTCTTCTTCAGGGATTGGTGATATTATTTTCTTGTAGGGCAGGGCTTGGCCACTCTCCCACCTTGGAGCTAAGAATGACCTTTACAGCTATTTGAAAACCAACAGGTAGGGCCCTTAGAAAGTCTGGGGGCATTGCCTGGTCTCTGGAGTTCCTCAGTCCTGGAGTCTGGCCACTTTCTTGCCTTAAGAGTTTATAAAGTATACAAAATTTACAAAGGTAGCGCTTTCCCTGCCACCTGAGTTGGTGGCTTGTTTCGGCTCAAATGGAAGGGCATCCTGGGACCCCAACACCCAAAAACCACACAGCTCTGAGGTGGGACAGAGTCCCAAGGGAAGGGTATCCTGAGACATGCATTTCAGAAACCTTACAGATCTTAGAGGAAGCCTCCCCAGCAGAGGCACTGCAGCTCCTAGGGGAGGGTGTGTCCAGCTGAGCTGAGGAGCTGAGGAGCTGAGGAGCTGAGGAGCTGAGGAGCTGAGGAGCTGAGAAGCTGAGATGAGCTGAGAGGAGCTGAGGAGCTGAGGAGCTGAGGAGCTAAGGAGCTGAGGAGCTGAGATGAGCTGAGGAGCTGAGGAGCTGAGGAGCTGAGGAGCTGAGGAGCTGAGATGAGCTGAGGAGCTGAGGAGCTGAGGAGCTGAGGAGCTGAGAGGAGGTGAGGAGCCTCGTCCCAGCTCGTTCTTTGCTGGTTCCCTGCTTCTTCTCTTCTTTGCTTCTTTTCTTCTCAGGGTCTTCTGATGAGAGAGTCCCTCCAGGCAGGAAATCTCATAAAGGAGATTTATTGAAGGGAAAACCCAGGAGAAGCAGAGAGGAATCCAGGGATGGCTGCCCTCTGCTCCGGGAGTGGACAGCAGGACCTGGACATACAGTACTGATGTAGGATTTCTGAGGGGGTGGAGCTTGTCAGGGCAGAGATTTCCAGACTGAGGATTGGTGGGATTTCAAGTCCTGAGCTTGGGATGAGGGGTGCTGCCCAGGGATTGGTGGGATTTTGTGGGAAGTTCAGGGATTGGTGGCTTTTTTCACCCCCTTTTCCCTACATCAGGCACATGGATTAGTAGGAAGTCCTTCCTGGTTGTAGATAACTATTGCTGAGATGCCATCTCTTTGGTGGGACAGCGTCCAAAGAGAAGGGAGACATGGGAACACTATGAGACTTCTGGGGAGGCTGAAGAGGAGGTGCTACCACTGTGCACAGCTTCTGTAGTTGTGGTTTATGAAAGGTGAAGCCTGAGGCAGGAGACCTGTCTCCACTGTGGACAGCTCCTCATGCTGACAGTAGGCTGAGGCAGAGAGGTGTCTCCACTGTGGACAGCTCCTCATGCTGACAGCAGGCTGAGGCAGGAGAGGTGTCTCCACTGTGGACAGCTCCTCATGCTGACAGCAGGCTGAGGCAGGAGAGGTGTCTCCACTGTGGACAGCTCCTCATGCTGACAGCAGGCTGAGGCAGGAGAGGTGTCTCCACTGTGGACAGCTCCTCATGCTGACAGCAGGCTGAGGCAGGAGAGGTGTCTCCACTGTGGACAGCTCCTCATGCTGACAGCAGGCTGAGGCAGGAGAGGTGTCTCCACTATGGACAGCTTCTGAGGGGCAGCTCCTGATGAGGCTGGAAAGGTGGTGTGCCATGGTGGACAGCTTCTGCAGCTCCTGTGCCAGCTGCAGCCTGAGATATTGTGGTTCTGCCATTTTGACAGAAGATGCCATTTGGACATCTCCCGTGGGACATTTTTTTTTTTATCAGAAAATGTTTCCACTTTATTTTTCTTTTCTTTTTTTAAAAATATTTTTATTTTCTATATTCTTTGTTTACATTCCAAATGATTTCCCCTTTCCCGGATCCCCCCTCCCCATATGTCCCATAAACCTTCTTCTCTCCATCCCTTCTCCAATCACCTCCCTTCTTTTTCTCTGTCCTTATATTCCCTTCCCATGCTAGATCAATCCTTTCCAGGATCAGGACCCTCTCTATACTTCTTTATGGGAGTCATTTGTTATGCAATTTGTGCCTTGGGTATTCAGAGCTTCTGGGCTAATTAATACCCACTTATCAGAGATTGCATTCCATATGTATTCTTTTGTGATTGGGTTACCTCACTTAGGATGATATTTTCCAGATCAAACCATTTGCCTAAAAATTTTGTGAATTCATTGTTTCTAATTGCTGAGTAGTATTCCATTGTGTAAATATACCACATTTTCTGTATCCATTCCTCCTTTGAGGGGCATCTGGGTTCTTTCCAGCTTCTGGCTATTATAAATAAGGCTGCTATGAACATAATGAAGCATGTGTCTTTATTGCATGCCGGGGAATCCTTTGGGTATATGCCCAGGAGAGGTATGGCAGGGTCCTCTGGAAGTCTCATGTCCAGTTTTCTGAGGAACCTCCAGACTGATTTCCACAGTGGTTGTACCATCTTACAGCCCCACCAGCAGTGGAGGAGTGTTCCTCTTTCTCCACATCCTCGCCAACACCTGCTGTCTCCTGAGTTTTTGACCTTAGCCATTCTGACTGGTGTAAGGTGAAATCTCAGGGTTGTTTTGATCTGCATTTCCCTAATGACTAATGATGTTGAGCACTTCTTAAGGTGCTTCTTGGCCATCTGAATTTCTTCAGGTGAAAATTCTTTGTTAAGATCTGTACCCCATATTTTAATAGGGTTATTTGGTTCCCTGGGGTCTAACTTCTTGAGTTCTTTGTATATATTGGATATTAGCCCCCTATCAGATGTGGGGTTGGTGAATATCCTTTCCCAATTTGATGGTTGCCATTTTGTACTTCAGCATAGCCTCTAGTTCCCACAAAAGCTCCAGTCTCTCCTTATGAATTTGGAAGGAACATTACACTTAGGAACATGGCGTCCTATTCTGGACATTTCAAGCCTTTTTTCTTTACCCTTCACAGCCCACTGGAACTGTTTTCTCCCTAAACAGTTATGGTCATGACTGGATGTGCCTGTTCATCCAAGTTCCTTGTCCTGGGCTCTGTTAGTCAAAAACAGAAGGTTGTGTGGTTTTAACAGGATGAACTAATTGTGACATTGCTGTCATTTGTGTGTGCCTCACTCACCATCAAGCATCCCCATGTTCATAGTCATTTCTGCCTTGACAGTACTACAATGTAGTCACACTTGATGAGATTCCCATTGATCCTTTCTAGTAATTTTTTCAAACTGGTGACCTCACCACAATGACAGCAGAAACAGGGACTAAATTGTTAATTGGAGGCCACTCGAAGAGATAATCAAAATCTAAAGACACGAAAGACGCATCCTTATAGAAATTACTATTTTATGAATAAACACTATGGAAAAGAAGTTGAATTCCAGATGTCTAGAAAAACCTGCATCTTTACAATTTTTAAAATGCACATAGGGTTTGAAACATAAAAAGGAGTAACCTATGTATTAAGAATACAAGAAGAGTCTGTGCAGATAGATACACTTTAACTATTTAATTAACAATAAACCTTACATAGAATGACAACAATGGGAAGAAACTCTGTGTTCTGATTAGTACTTTTATCAACTTGAAACAGGCTAGAGTCTTTGGAAAGAGAGCTCCTACCAAGGAATTGTTTCTATTGGGGTTCATGATCAAGACAGTGGAGGTGTTCATTTTATTGATTGGTGATTGATATGGATGGGCACTACACACTGTTGAGTGGTGCCACCCACAGGAAGGTGGTCCTGGATGGTATAATGATACCAGGCTGACCAAGCCAGGGAGAGAAGGCCAGTAGGCAGCATTCCTTTATGGCCTCTGCTTCAGTTCCTGCTTCCTGGTCCCTGCTTTGGGATCCTGCCTTGACTTCCCTTGGTGATCAGCTACAACACAACTGTAAGCTAAAATAAATCATCACCTTATAGAAATGCTTTTGTAATGGTCTTTTGAAACAACAAGAGAAACCAAAGTCACATTTGTCAGAAATGATATGATACAACCACTCTGTAGGGAGCTGCTTGCTACCGCACCCTTAAAGTGGCATGGGTTTCCACTTTCTGCCTTCCCGCTGGCGGGCTCCCATCGTAAACAACCCCTTATTTGGGTGGAGCCTGTTGAGTCTTGCACCTTCCACGTGGATACAGCCTATCAGCAATGCCCACGTGGCTAAGCCTGATTGGCTGGCTATTAGTATTTAAGGGCTTGGCTTATTCTCTCTGGGGGCCAGAAAAAGCTTGTACAGGGATCCTGAGTAAACTGCTTGGAGAAGATCTTCCTGTGTTGTGTCATTCCTTGCTGGCGAGGGTGGTCGCGACAACTGGTGCCAAAACCCGGGAACTCTCCTCGTTCGGGGGATTCAAAGATCAGAACTTCTTGCAGTCAGGGGTAGTGCACTGGTAAGTTCCCAAGGTAAGTTGGGATATAAGGGACCATGAAAAGCGGGTAGCCTGCTCCTCTCTGTAGACAAAGAGGGAGCAAAAAGTTTGCGGAAAGCAAACCGAAAGTAAAGTCCGCGGTCTTGAAGACCGAGGTTTAAGTTCGCAGATTAGCGACCTAGTGAAAATTAAAAGGGTTACAATTTATGGACCCTGCTCTGATAGCAGTGTCCTACATTTTTGCCTGCATTCTTTTTTGGGGAGTCGTGTTCTGGTTTTGCTGACCAACGTGCACCCCCGGTGATCGCAAGTAAAAGGACTTAGAGCCTTAATTTTTAAAATGAGGACCTCACAGTCTCATCCAATTTTTCTGGCTCTTCAGGAGCTGCTTTTATCAAAGAATTTAAAGATCAAGAAATTGACCTTAGAGAGATTTCTTAATGAATGTGATACCGTGGCACCCTGGTTCACTGTTTATGGCAGCCTAACGCTCGCCTGCTGGGATAGGTTAGGGAAGGATCTGGACTTAGCCTGGGATCAGGATATACTCAAAGGAGGAGTAAGACCTATTTGGGAGCTTGTTAGGGACTGTTTAGTAGATCAAAAATGCTGTAAGGCCGTAGAGGATGGACAAACTGCTTTATAAATTTTACAAGAGGAAAGATCAGAAAAGGCAGAGAGTGTTAAAAGAAAAAGGGGCATTGGGAAATTTTTACAAGGAAGGACTAGCCCAGTTGTTGCTCAACAAAGACCCGATTGGCAAGGTCTGGGTTTTTCCTAGGGGCCATTGAGGAGGGTATTCCCATCACATGGAAGACAGAGGAGCTTTTCTTTTTTAAAGATCATCCTGTTGTGTTTCCAAAAGTAACTGCACAAAATCCTTTGCCAGATGCTCCCAATATATTTACAGATGGATCAAAAACTGGATGTGGGGTGTATATGGTAGAACATCAGAAACCAGTCCTGTATCAATTCCAGCCAAATTCTCCACAGGTGGTTGAGTTGCAAATTGTCTTGGAAGTCTTTAAAAAATGCCTTTTTCCCTTCAATTTGCTTTCCGATTCGGCATATGTGGTAAATGCTGTAAAAATTCTAGAGGTGGCCGGACCTATAAAACAAAGCAGTACTGTTTGTCAATTACTGAGAGAATTACAAAAGATCATTTGGCTGAGAGAGTCAAAATTTTTTATACAACATATTCGACCTCATACAGGCTTGCCTGGCCCATTAAGTGAAGGAAATGATCTGGTTGATCGTTGCACTAGAATGGAATATGCCTTTTTGAGTTCTATTTTGGAAAATGCCCGAATTTTTCATAAGCGATTTCATGTTCCTTCAAAGACCCTGCAACGAAGGTTTGGATTATCCCAAGCAGATGCCAGACAAATTGTGCTCGAATGTCAACAATGTACTGTTTATAACCATCCCCCTAGTTTAGGAATTAATCCAAGAGGTTTGCTACCTTTAAAAATTTGGCAGATGGATGTTACTCATATTTCTGAATTTGGAACTTTAAAATATGTTCATGTTTCTGTGGATACTTGTCTGGCATCATTCATGCTACAGCCTTGAGTGGAGAGAAGACATGTAACGTTATTACACATTGCCTTGTGGCTTGGGGGCAACCTCAACAGCTTAAGACAGACAATGGCCCTGCCTATACAGCCCAGTCTTTTCAATCCTTTTGCAAGCAAATGAATATAATCTTGAATCATGGTCTACCCTATAATCCTCAGGGCCAAGGCATTGTTGAACGTGCTCATCGTACCCTTAAGGAATTTTTAACAAAACAAAAAGAGGGAATTGGGTATGGTAGAACACCCAAAGAACGACTTTCATTGGCATTATTTACTTTACATTTTTTGAATCTGGATAATGATGGTTTGGCTGCAGCTGATCGGCACCAATGCCCTAATAATACCTTGAAGGGTTATGTTAAATGGAAGGATGTGCTTACTGGATTATGGCATGGCCCTGATCCAGTGTTGGCGTGGGTGAGAGGTTCTGTTTGTGTGTTTCCTCAGACTCAACAAGACCCACCGTGGGTGCCTGAGCGGCTGACCAGACGCTGCAATAAAAATGAATGTCCTCCCTCCTGCTGTTACTGATTCTCGGCGAGACATTGATGCTGGTGTAGATGGAGCCAAGATGGGCGATCTTGTCAGTGTTCCCGAGACCCATGCCGATACGCCATGATGCTAAACTGTTTCCTTGTCTTTTTAGTTCTAACAAGTCTCTTGATATACCTTATTCATCTTTAGATAAAGAGGAGGGAAGTGTAAATGAAAAGTATGCCCTTGCCATCCTTTTGATAGTACTTTCAATTGTTTGCCTGTGGTGCATCTGCAGAATGAGGTTTATCCAACAAAGACAGGCTGCAATGATGGTACAGGCATTCACAGCCATTGAAGCTGGACAGTCCTCCCAGGCCTGGCTGGCAGCCATGAAGGCCTAATAAGATGCTTTCCACGCTCAGGATGCAAGGCTAAGCAGTGTACTCAGGGGCCTATGATTGGAGAGCCCTTGAGGGGAGCATGTTTGACTGCACACGGGTTGGTACCCCAGAACCCATCTCTGAGCAAAAGGTACCGGACGGGTTTGACGAAATCCACTGGGCTGATGGCTCAGAAGGGCGTCGAAACAAGGTCCATGAGTCCACCTGATGGGCAAATGATATATCAGAGGTCAAACCTCTACTCTCGCCTGAATGCGTGTTTAAAAAGAAAAAGGAGGAACTGTAGGGAGCTGCTTGCTACTGCACCCTTAAAATGGCGCAGTTTCCGCTTTCCGCCTTCCCGCTGGTGGGCTTCCAGTCATAAACAACTCCTTATTTGGGTGGAGCCTGTTGAGTCTTGCACCTTCCACATGGATACAGCCTATCAGCAATGCCCACATGGCTAAGCCTGATTGGCTGGCTATTAGTATTTAAGGGCTTGGCTTATTCTCTCCGGGGCCAGAAGAAGCTTGTACAGGGATCCTGAGTAAACTGCTTGGAGAAGATCTTCCTGTGTTGTGTCATTCCTTGCCGGCGAGGGTGGTCGCGACACCACTCCTCTTGCATTTTTTCATAGTGCCATAAAATTGAAAAAAGAATCAATTTATTAAATGGTTTTCAATAAGATAAATAGCATACTATCAAAGCTGTCTCATTTTGCCCCAGGCAATATTAACCAAATTACAGATGTTAATATTTTTTAAAAATATATTCTATGCCACCATCATGGCAAAATAGTTGCAGTATTTAACATTTAGCCTTGTCAGGCCTCTAGAAGTGTTTGTAATTTATTTAATTCATTTGGAATGGTTGCTCCCTTATGACACTAGTATGAGATAGCTGAATTTTTTTTTTACATACACTGTCTTGTTTTGAAATGTTTGTCATATTACCATCCACTTTTCTTAAAATATAGCTGTTTATGAAATGCTAATTATGATTTAAACAGTGTTTGAACTAGGAAACCCTGGAGTGAGATGGCTTGGATGCTCACACAGAGTACACAGCAGAATCCTGGATCCACTGTAAGATGATAGAGTTTTAATATTATACACATAGGTAAAACATTTGCATGACTTATTCCATTTAATAACCCAATGTTATCATCACAGATGACAAATTTAAGGCAAAGTAAATTACTTTACCCAAAGTTAAAATATATTAAATGTCAACACTTTTATACATTGTGAGGTTTCCTGTTAGTGTCACCTCCTACTACTCTTCTTACACTTCAGAAGAGTCTCCTCTTTCACATAGCTGGGTTCTATTAGGCGCAAATCAGGCTGCACTTACTTACACTCCTGCACTCCCTACAGACTTTAAAAGAGGTGCCTGATTCAGACCTTCTGCCACATACCTGTCTATAAAGTTATCTGTGTTATCTGTGTTATATCTCAGAACAAAAATCTGTCTCCATGACTAACCATGTCACATGGATGTGATGTTGGGGAATTACAACAATCTATTGTTTTTGGAAAATCATGACATATATGGAATGTTTGGCAAGGTCTTGGATCACAACACACAGTACATTGTCCATGAGTATGTGAATATCCTAGAGAAGTCTTCTAAATTTAATGAGCTTAGTAATATGATTCATGAATCTAACCACAGTGTAGCTCATAAAACTAACCACAGAGATGCCTCTCTTCAATACTCAAACCAAAAAAGACATAAAAGTGGGAACACCAAAGAATTTTGCAAATATGAAGAATGAAGAATATGCAAACTTTTTAAATGTGTGTCCTATCTTTAGTCTCAATTAAGGAATCCACATAGAGATGAAAAAAACAGAATAGAAATACAGAATTTGATAAGGTTCTTCTCTCTAAACATAAACTCGTGGTGAAACAAAATGTTAGTGGAGTGAATCCTTACAAATGGAGTGAATTTGACAAATGTTTTACCCAGAGAGACAATCTTTCCAGAGAGACAAATTGGTAGACAATGTATCCAGTAAAGAAACCTTACAAATGTAGTGAATGTGACAAATGTTTTACATGCAAATTCAATCTTAGTATGCATCAGAGAATTCATACAGGAGAGAAACCTTACAAATGTTGTGTTTGTGGCAAATGTTTTACTGACAAAGTTAGTCTGAGAAGTTATGAGAGAATTTATACAAGAGAGAAACCTTACAAATGCAGTGGATGTGCCAAATGTTTTACCCACAAAGTTAGTCTGAGAATTCATCAGAGAATTCATACAGGAGAGAAACCTTACAAATGTAGTGAATGTGACAAATGCTATGCCCAACAATCCCTTCTAAGTGTTTATCAGAGAACACTTACAGGAGAGGAACCTTACAAATGTAGTGTTTGTGGCAAATGCTTTACCGACAATGGCAGTCTGAGAATTCATCAGAGAATTCAAACAGGAGAGGAACCTTACAAATGTAGTGTTTGTGGCCTGACAATCCCATTTTAGACATCATCAGAGAAGTCATTCAGGAGAGAAACCCTACAAATGCAGTGAATGTGCCAAATGCTTTACCCAGAAAGGTAGCCAGAGAAGGCATCAGAGAATTCATACATGAGATAAAGCTTATAAATATTGTGTATGTGAAAAATGCATCACCTACAATGTCAGTCTGAGAAATTATTAGAGATTTTATACAATAGAGAAACTTTATGAGTGATGTACATGGGACAATCTTCTACCAAGAAATATTACCTGAGAATTCATTAGAGAATACTTATGGAGAGAAAACTTTCAAATATATTGAAGGTGTGAATCCTTTAATTTTGACCTATCTCTCAGAATATAACAGAGAATTCACACTGGTGAGACTCTTAACAAATATAATGTATCTGAAATATCTTTGACTTCATTTCAGATCAGAGGAAACATCTAAAATATTTCGTGGGGAAAGTTTATTGTTGGAAAAATTGTGGCATATATTTTATTCATGGTGTATTCTTTGCAACATTTGAGGCTCCACACTAGAGAATTAGTGATTATGAAAAACTTGTGAAGCCCTTCATGCAAAGTTCAAATCTTAGGTAATGTCAACTATTTATACTGGGAGGTACTCTGAATATGTGACAATGTGGGAAAGTTTTCATTAAACTTTTACTTCTTTACCCTCAAATATTACAAGATGAAAGTGAGTGAGTAAACCAGAAGAATTGTGTAACACTTTCTTGGAGACAGAAATAATGCATTCCAAAGGGAATCTAATTAAAGTGTGTACTATAGCCCTCGAAATATCTAATTCAACTGCCAGCATTCTGTATATTTAATTCAAATGAACAAATTCAGAAAAATTGTACTTAAAACAGTACTTTGCAAACTGAGACACAGAGACTGCATGTTCTTTATCCTATATTATGCCTTCAGATGCAAAGTGCACTTTGAATATCCAGTATCTATAATTCTTATCAAATGCTGGTTTTATGTTTCAGAATAAAAAATATGAGTCCTTTGTAATCAACAAGCCCACCCCCATTGTCCTGTAAATAAAGCTGAATGATTCAACAAAAATTCTGTCTCCATAACAGCATCATTTCTAATCCACGGCCTCCCTCATGAGGATTACTATTCTTACTAAATTCTGCCTGGTAACTGCACAGTCATTTTAAATGAACAGATTACCTGAGAAACTGAAAATTAATTGAAATATTTAAGAAGTAAGGCAAATATATGGGTTGACAATCCAACTTTATGAGTTTCCTCAAATGATTTAGGCAGTTACAGAACTTTCTTCTGTCCACTGTACCCCAAGGTAGACTTGGTGAAATATGAACTTCTCTTGAACTAGAACGTTCAACACTGCTAAATTTAAGAAAACTAATAATGTGTTGGTAAACCTATGACCCATCTAAAATATGAAAATACCATAAAAACCTGCAAATCATTATGCCAGGGCAGTATTATCATTGGAGAGGCTGTGAAAATGGGAAAACAAGTTGGCCAGATCTACCCTCTGAGATGGAGAACCTTCTCAAGAGAAACCCTAGCCCTTCCACGGTGGGTCTGTTGGCATATGAGATATTTAGTGCTTGCCTCATGTTTGCCGCATACTATCTTTCTATGCTGAAAGATCTAATGCTCACCAAAAAGGTCTGGTCTAGCTTGCTTAAAGCAACCCATCTGAAAAGTTGAACTTTGGGTAATTTAAATGATGCAAAATAGAAATTAATATTCTACTAATAGCAAATATATTGTAGTCTATGTTCAATTGCACTTACCTAATCATGAAATCCAATTGTATTCATGGGACAATCTGTTAATTAGACTTATAGGCTTATTTTTAATTTGAAAAATCAGTAAAATTTTAAGGCTCTATAGATAATATAGCAATATTATTATTAGGGTTCTTTTGGATACAAAAGAAAGAGAACAAGTCAGAAAATTGTCTTTTTTTTTCTAAATTCTTTGTTTACTTTCCAAATGCTTTCTCCTTTCCCCTCCCTTCCCTTCCCTATATGTCTCATAAGCCGTCTTCTCTCCACCCATTCTCCAGTCACATCCCTCCTTTTTCTCTGTCCTGGTACTTCCCTAAAATGCTGGATCAAGCCTTTCTAGGATAAGGGCCCTCTCCTTACTTCTTCATGGAGTCATTTGATATGCTACTTGTGTCTTGGGGTATTCAGAGCTTCTGGACTAATTAATATCCACTTATCAGAGTTTGCATTCCATGTGTATTCTTTTGTGATTGGGTTACCTCACTTAGAATGATAATTTCCAGTTCCAACCATTTGCCTAAAGAAACTTGTCTTAAACAAATTGTCTTAAACAACCAGATAAAAGTGAGTAGTGCATTTTTAACTAACTAGCTAGCAGTACTGTTGACAATTTAACTTTAAATTTTTACATACTTGCTGTGGGTTATTTATGGTCTTTTTGCAACTGATTTCATTTTTTAATGAGATCTCCTCTAATTCAGATTCTGCAAATTACAATAAATTATGAACAAACACTAAAAACAATTATCTCTATTACAACCAAAATAATTCATTTTAAAATCAGACATAATTTTACCCAATTACATTAAAAGTCATTTGAAAAGAATATTCACTTTTTAAAGACAAACATCTAATTACATAAAATATCATTATGTCACCTGGACATACCCTGAATGCTGCCATATTTGAGATACACAAAGACTGAAAAGATCTATTAATCCACCAAATCAACTTTCAGGAAATATATTTTAAATGATATTATAAAATATAATGGAAATCCAGTCTAGCCTGGATGATGTGGACAGCAGAGCATGTGCATGTGGCATGAAGATGTTGTTGAAGTCTTCCGTCACTGACATCCACCAGGTTTTTGACACAGCATTTTTTCTGAACCTGGAGGTCACTAATTACCAGGATGTCAGGTCAGTGTCCCTCATCATCTATCTCCGGCTCTCAGTACTGGGAATACAGGCATGGGCTGCTATACAAATGTCTTTCTTCATTTGTTCTCATTTATTCTAAGATAATAAATAAGAGTAAGAAAAAGCAGGTTACTTGGAGACTGTGTACTTGTCATGTGAGGCACACTACTTTTGAAACCATCTCCAAAAGGGAAAATAATAAAGATTGAAATAAAATGGAATAAGAGGGTAAGACACTTGTATGGGTAAATAATGTTTGGTAAGCAAATCATTATCTGTTATGTAATGTGATGTCCTGGATTCTGGTTACAGATCAATTACAAGACAGATGAACACTATTAACTTAAATGGTGTATAAAATAGTGTAGAACACACTTTAGACAATGAGTATGAATATACTTAATATCCTACTAGTTAAATTTAATTTCCATTTTCATTTATAATTTAAAGTTGTTTTTACTCTAATTATGCACATATGTATATTTGTGAAAGTGACTGAAGAGGCCTACAGACGCAGAGGCATCAGCTCACATCAAACAGGATTTGTATATGCTTGTATATTTGTGATTTATACCTGAGATGAGAGCTGGATACTGAGTTTAGGTCCTCTGCTGGAGCAGCATGCATTTTTAACTTCTGAAACATGTCTCCTACATCAGTTTTTTGTTGTTGTCATTGTTTTTGTTTTTAAAAGAGGGTACTTGTAAAATTCCTAGGGAAAATCAGAAGCTCCGAGTCAATCTCTCAGCTCACAGCCCATTACCCTCTTGTACAGGTTACAGATGTGCATTAGGGACCCAGATCAGCATTAAGCATTTTTAAATTCTGGGATAACTCACAAATTCTATAGTAAATGTTATAAATTTCTACAAATAATGGTATTATACACTGGAGAATGAGATATAAAAATAGAAATATCTAACTTGAATCTTACATTTAAAAATAATTTTACTACTGGGCAGTGGTGGCACATGCCTTTAATCCCAGCACTTGGGAGGCAGAGGCAGGCAGATTTCTGAGTTCAAGGCCAGCCTGGTCTACAGAGTGAGTTCCAAGACAGCCAGGGCTACACAGAGAAACCCTGTCTTGAAAAACCAAATAATAATAATAATAATGATAATAATAATAAGACTTTTACTGAGTGACCAGTCCTGTGTGTGTGATTCTCAACACCCAGAATTGGTCCAGTTGTACATTCTATGCACCAGCCCAGTCTGGTCAACCCTACTGACTGTAGCTGGTCATTGCCACATCAATCTTCAGGGTTTGCTTAGATATGGACAGCTAAGCTCCCTTGACCTGGCCTGAGGGCACCATACAGACTTAAACAAGGGTGCACATTGGTGCCTGGATCTAGTCTGTGATAGTTCTGAGTGATGGGAACATTACATGCTGATGCAATCCCCAACCTTGGATTGGCCACACAGCCTGGACACTGGTCTAGCCTGGGGAGTACCCATGATCCTAATCTACCCATGTCATCTTCATAACTGCAGACACAGCTCAGGAAACACAGAATGCAAAGCACCCCAACTAGTCTCAGTTCTTTAGTCCATTCATGTGTTCCTTTGCTTACTCCTAATCTTGATTGACTCAGTTTCTCAAATCAAAAATCAAGACAGACTAACCAAAATATTGATCAATCAACTCATGCCTGAGCTGAAATCAATCAAGAGTCGGCAACAGCAACAACAACAACAAAAACAAGCTTCTTCTCAACAGAGATGGCCTAGAATCTCACATTAGGCACACAACCAATAAAATAAGTCCATATCCCCCGTCTCATCACAAAAGCACAAACAATATGAAAGACCAAAATGATATAGCTCCCCCAAACTTATTAGGTCTCACAAAAATGTTCTCAAATGAAAATTACCTAAGTAAATCCCGGGACACATCATTTAAAAGGACATTCATAGATGTGATCAAATAATTCAAGGAGCTTGAGGAAAAAATGGACAACAGATCAGTCAAAGCAGTGAGACTAATAATAGAAACCTGAGCGATGCCAAAGAAAACAACCACCACAAAAAGAATAAAAAAGAAATGAAGGCAATTCAGGATTTGAGAACTAAATTCAGTAAAATACAGAAATGGTGAAGAGAACTCAAGCTGAAATGAAGATGTAGTGGAAAATTACTCGGGCAGAAGCCTCACAAGTAGAATGGATCAAGTTGAAGGTAGTAGACTACTTGGATTTGAAATACAGGAAACAGCGCACACAGCAGGAAATGTGAAGAAATTAAACACCAGAGAGGAATGCAAAGGATCTGGAAGACGCCATGAAATATAAAAATCGTTGAATTACAGACATAGATGAGTTCCCTGGCGTAGAACGTATCTTCAAAACCATAACAGAAGAAAATTGTCTCAGATAAAGAAAAACATACCAACAGATACAATAAACACACAGAACACCAAGTAGACCGGGGGCAGGGAAAAAATCTCTCTATATACTACTTAAAACACTAAATATACACACAAAGAATACTGAAAATTGCAAAATAAAAACCATAAGACACCTAAAAAGGAAAAGCCACCAGAGCAGCAATGAAATTCTCAATGGAATTTTAAAAGCCAGAAGAACCTGGATCAAGATAGTCCAAATTGTAAACCTAGACTATAACACCATGCAAAATTCTCTGTCACAAATGGAAAAAGAAAACTTTTGCATGACATAAACGAGTGAAAATCCATCAAACCACCCCTACACAAACTAACAGAGGCAATACTTCTGACTTAAGAGAGAAATACACATAGTCATGAGACTATAGAAAGAAAACAAATGAAACTGTAAGTGCTGAAACACAAGGTAGTGTTAAGAATTAGTACACACACACTCTCTCTTTTCCTCTCTCTCTCTCTCTCAATCTCTCACTCTTTCATTTTTGAGATAAGGATAAAATTATGCATTTATATTTTTGTGCATATGATCCTTGAACATGCAAAGCGTACATACTGCTGAACTCCAACCCAGAATGATGTCATATAATTCAAATAGCCTTAGGCGGTGATTTCTCAATGGCAGCACAAAGGAATCTTATCAGAATTGCTATAAATTCATACTACACTGCTTATTTCCTTTATGGACACTCAAATTCTTTGCCATATTCCTTTCCATTGTACCTCTGAACATTTCCATCAGTTACATCTCCATTGTACCTCTGTAACTGATTTTGCATCTCCTCTTCTCTTCTTGGAGCTTCTGTTTGTAGTTGGGGACTAAACTCTTGGGACTAAATGGGAGACAAATATGTTATCATGGTCCAGTAAGAGCTTGGCAGTCCTGCTCTCTGCTCAAGTTTGCTCAGGAAATATGCAAATTTCTTCCCCTGCGTGTATTTACTGTGACTCTGTGGTAACTGCAGTTAGCAGTTATTACAACAGGGCTCTTGTAGCCTTGAAGCCTAAATTAAGAATAGTTGGCAATTCTAATATCAAAATATATCGTTCTTTTTTTTTTTAGTGTTTAAAAATTTTTTTAAAATTTTTTTATTCGATATAATTTATTTACATTTCAAATGATTTCCCCTTTTCTAGCCCCCCACTCCCCGAAAGTCCCATAAGCCCCCTTCTCTTCCCCTGTTCTCCCACCCACCCCTTCCCACTTCCCCGTTCTGGTTTTGCTGAATACTGCTTTACTGAGTCTTTCCAGAACCAGGGGCCACTCCTCCTTTCTTCTTGTACCTCATTTGATGTGTGGATTATGTTTTGGGTATTCCAGTTTTCTAGGTTAATATCCACTTATTAGTGAGTGCATACCATGATTCACCTTTTGAGTCTGGGTTACCTCACTTAGTATGATGTTCTCTAGCTCCATCCATTTGCCTAAGAATTTCATGAATTCATTGTTTCTAATGGCTGAATAGTACTCCATTGTGTAGATATACCACATTTTTTGCATCCACTCTTCTGTTGGGGGATACCTGGGTTCTTTCCAGCATCTGGCAATTATAAATAGGGCTGCTATGAACATAGTAGAGCATGTATCCTTATTACATGGTGGGGAATCCTCTGGGTATATGCCCAGGAGTGGTATAGCAGGATCTTCTGGAAGTGAGGTGCCCAGTTTTCGGAGGAAACGCCAGACTGATTTCCAGAGTGGTTGTACCAATTTACAACCCCACAAAAGCAATATACAGATTCAATGCAATACCCATCAAAATCCCAACTCAATTCTTCAAAGAGTTAGAAAGAGCAATTATCAAATTCATCTGGAACAACAAAAAACCCAGGATAGCTAAAACTATTCTCAGCAACAAAAGAAAATCTGGGGGAATCAGTATCCCTGACCTCAAGCAATACTACAGAGCAATAGTGTTAAAAAACTGCATGGTATTGGTACAGTGACAGGCAGGAGGATCAATGGAACAGGATTGAAGATCCAGAAATGAACCCACACACCTAGGGCCACTTGATCCTCGACAAAGAGGCTGAAAACATCCAATGGAAAAAAGATAGCCTTTTCAACAAATGGTGCTGGTTCAACTGGAGGTCAGCATGCAGAAGAATGCGAATTGATCCATCCTTGTCTCCTTGTACTAAGCTCAAATCCAAATGGATCAAGGACCTCCACATAAAGCCAGACACTCTGAAGCTAATAGAAAAGAAACTGGGGAAGACCCTTGAGGACATTGGTATAGGGAGAAAGTTTCTGAACAGAACACCAATAGCGTATACTCTTAAGAGCAAGAATTGACAAATGGGACCTCATAAAATTACAAAGTTTCTGTAAGGCAAAGGACACCATCAAGAGGACAAATCGGCAACCAACAAATTGGGAAAAGATCTTCACCAATCCTACATCAGATAGAGGGCTAATATCCAATATATATAAAGAACTCAAGAAGTTAGACTCCAGAAAACCAAACAACCCTATTAAAAAATGGGGTACAGAGTTAAACAAAGAATTCTCACCTGAAGAACTTCGGATGGCGGAGAAGCATCTTAAAAAATGCTCAACTTCATTAGTCATTAGGGAAATGCAAATCAAAACAACCCTGAGATTTCATCTTACACCAGTCAGAATGGCTAATATATCGTTCTTTTAAAAATTATATTTTATCTGTTATTGAAATTTCAATAATGCTCAAAATGGGAAGAAATAGGAAACTACATAGGCAATCATTTATATTTTTGTATCTCAGAAAACAGTTCCCTGAATATAAATTGAATATTACCTATATTAGTATATATCAAATATTAGAAGTATATCTCTAAGAATAATTTACTATTGTGTTTTCACAGTAAATAATATGCCCTAAGAACTATTCAGTAAAAGCTATAAAATAGGAAATTTACAACCTGCATTCAGCTTTTCTATATGGGTCCTAGCTTTTCAGTTCCACATGAATTAACAAACACTAGACACTTTAAATATGTGCAATAAAGTGGAAAGTATGATAGAGAAGCAGAAACCCATGACAGACACTCAAATGTTTTACTAAATCATAGATTGTAAACTAAAAGACACAGGTATGAAATGCACTCTGAAGGCTTATGAACAATGCACTCTAATAACATAGGAATAATGGATCTGTGCAATTTTTCCACCTACAATGAATTTCTTTAAGAATTCTTCATGACTCTGATATACATTTATTTAAAATTTATGTTTAGGGCAGCTCTTTTTTAGTTATTACTTGAGGTTATTTTTAGGCAAAATATAAATTTAAATCAGATATTAAAACATAATTGTTTATCAATACATAATCTGATAATTGCTCATGTGGGTCATTTTAGAACAATAAAAACCTCTAACCTATTGCCTGGAATAGAAGTGCATGACTTTAGTCCTGGAATTTAGGACACGGTCCCAGAAAAGTCAGGGCTACATAGAAAGACAGGCAGGCAGGCAGACACACAAGGACATTTTGGTGGAAATAGACAGGAACTGAGCTGCTAGCATGTTCAAGGAACAATGCTGAACAAAAAGACAGTTTTCTTTGCAATGATCATAGCCTTGAACCCATTCCCACAATTAACTTCATCAGGATTACAGATATGCAAAGGGAACATGATTACTCAAG
Organism: Apodemus sylvaticus; assembly: GCF_947179515.1. NCBI lineage: Eukaryota > Metazoa > Chordata > Mammalia > Rodentia > Muridae > Apodemus > Apodemus sylvaticus. Next base: position 54,265,658 of record NC_067485.1, on the reverse strand, counting down.
AGATAAAAGTTGTTAAAATACCAACCTCTAACTATTAAAATAAAAATACCATTTGTAAGATAGTTTTAATTTACACAACATAGTCTTATCAAATAATAAACTTTTAAACCTCCTTTCATTGTTTTCACAATGCAAATGAGACATTTAAAGCATTATATGCACAGGAGTGGTATAGCTGGGTCCTCAGGTACTTCTGTGTCCAATTTTCTCAGTAACAGAAAGAATGGTTGTACCAGCTTGCAATCCCACCAGCAATGGAATAGTGTTTCTCTTTCTCCACATTCCTGCCAGCATTTGCTGTTACCTGAGTTTTTTATCTTAGCCATTTTGACTGGTGTGAGGGGGGAATCTCAGGTTTTTTTTTTTTTTTTTTTTTTTTTAGTTGCATTTCCCTGATGACTAAAGATGTTGAACACTTCTTGAGGTGCGTCTCTGACAGTCAAGGTTCCTCAGTTCACAATTCTCTGTTTAGCTCTGTTACCCATTTTTAAATTAGGTTATTTGGAAGTCTAACTTCTTGAGTTCTTTGTATATATTGGATATTAGCCCTCTATCAAATGTAGGATTGGTGAAGATCTTTTCCCAATCTGTTGGTTGTCCTTTTGCCCTATTGATGGTGTCCTTTGCCTTATAGAAGCTTTGCAATTTTATGAGATCCCTTTTGTTGATTCTTGATCTTAGATCATAAACTATTGGTGTTGTGTTCATAAAAATTTCACCTAAGCCCATGTGTTCAAGGCTTTTCCCCACTTTCTCTTCTATTAGATTCAGTGTATCTGGTTTTATGTGGAGGTCTTTGATCCACTTGGACTTGAGCTTTGTACAGGGAGATAAGAATGGATCAATTTTCTACATATTGACCACCAGTTGAACCAGCACCATTTGTTGAAAATGCTGGATTTTTTCCACTGGATGGTTTTAGCTTCTTAGTCAAAGATCAAATGATCAGAGGTATATGGGTTCATTTTTGGGTCTTCAATTCTATTTCATTGATCTACCAGTCTGTCACTGTACCTATAACACATAGGTTTGTTTTGTTTTTGTTTTTGTTTTTTTTTTTTAATGCTCTGTAGTACAGCTTGAGGTCAGGGATGGCGATTCCACCAGAAATTCTTTTAGTGTTGAGAATAGTTTTCTCTATCCTGTTTTTTTCGTTATTACAAAAGAATTTGAAAATTGCTTTTTCTAACTCTATGAAGAATTGAGTTGGAATTTTGATGGAGATTGCACTGAATCTGTAGATTGCTTTCGGCAAGATAGCCATTTTACTATATTAATCCTGCCAATCCATGAGCATGGGAGATCTTTCCATCTTCTGAGATTATATTTGATTTCTTTCTTGAGAGACTTGAAGTTGTTGTCATACAGAATTTTCATTTATTTGGTTAGGGTCACAACAAGATACTTTATATTGTTTGTGACTATTGTAAAGGGTGTTGTTTCTTTCTCAGCCTATTTATCCTTTGAGTAGAAGAATGTTACTGATTTGTTTGAGTTAATTTTATATTCTTCCACTTTGCTGAAGTTTCTAATCAGGCTCTCTTGTGAAATTTTTGGAGTCACTTAAGTATACTATCATATCATCTGCAAATAGTGATATTTTGACTTCTTCTTGTACAATTTGTATCCCTTTCACCTCCTTCTGCTGTGTAATTGCTCTAGCTAGAATTTCAAGTACTATATTGAATAGATATGGAGAGCATGCGCAGCCTTGTCTAGTCTCTAATTTTAGTAGGATTGCTTCAGGATTCTCCCCCATTAGTTTGATATTGGCTACTGGTTTGCTGTATATTGTTTTTTACTCTATTTAGGTATTGGCCTTAAATTCCTGATCTTTCCAAGGCTTTCAACATGAACAGGTTTTGTCAAATGCTTTTTTAGCATCGAATAAGATGGTCATGTGGTTTTTTCCTTTGAGTTTGTTTAAGTAGTGGATTACAATGATGGATTTCATTATATTGGATGATCCCTGCATCCCTGAAATGGAGCCTACTTGATCATGCTGGATGATCATTTTGATGTGTTCTTGGATTCAGTTTGTGAGAATTTTATTCAGTATTTTTGCATCCATATTCATAAGGAAAATTAGTCTGAAGTTCTTCTTTGTAGGGTCCTTCTGTGGTTTAGGTGTCAGAGTAATTGTGGTGTCATAGAATGATTGGGTAGTAGTGTTCCTACCATTTATAGTTGGTGGAATAGTTTGGAGAGTATTGGTATTATGTCTTCTTTGAAGTTCTGAGAGAACTCTTCATTTAACCCATCTGGTCCTGGGCTTTTCTTGGTTGGGAGACTATTGATGACTGCTTCTATTTCATTAGGGGGTAATGAGGCTGTTTAGATCATTTATTTGATTCTGATTTAACTTTGGTACCTGGCATCTGTCTAGGAAATTGTCCATTTCATCCAGATTTTCCAGTTTTGTAGTTTAAAGGCTTTTGTAGTAAGATCTGATGATTTTTGGATTTCCTTGGTTTCTGTTGTTATGTCTCCCTTTTCATTTCTGATTTTGCTAGTTTGGATACTATCTCTGTCCCCTCCTGGTTATTCTGGCTAATGGTTTATCTATCTTGTTGATTTTCTCAAAGAACCAGTTCTTGGTTTTGTTGATTCTTTGTATAGTTCTTTTTGTTTCTCCTTAGTTGATTTTGGCCTTAAGTTTGGCCTAAGTTGAGTTTGATTATTTTCTGCTATCTACTCCTCTTGGGTGGATTTGGTTCTTTTTGTTCTGGTGCTTTCAGATGTGCTGTCAAGCTGCTAGTGTATACTCTCTCCAGTTTCTTTTTGGAGGCGCTCAGAGCTATGAGTTTTCCTCTTAGCACTGCTTTCATTGTATCCCATAGGTTTGGGTATGTGGTGGCTTCATTTTCATTACATTCTAAAAAGTCTTTAATTTCTTTCTTTAATTCTTCCTTGATCAAGTTATCATTGAGTAGAGTGTTGTTCAGCTTCCACATCTATGTGGGCTTTCTATTGTTTTTGATGTTATTGAAGATCAGCCTTAACCCATGATGCTCTGATAGGATGCATGGGATTATTTCTATCTTCTTGAATGTGTTGAGGCCTGTTTTGTTTTCTTTTTTGTTTTGTTTTGTTTTTTTACTGTTATATGGTCAGTTTTAGAGAAAAATACCATGAGGAGCTGAGAAGAAGGTATATTCTTTTGTTTTAGGATGAAATGTTCTATATATATTTGTTAAATCCATTTTGTTCATAGCTTCTTTTCATTTCACTGTTTCTCTGTTTAGTTTCTGTTTCCATGATCTGTCCATTGATGACAGAGGGGTGTTGAAGTCTCCTACTCTTATTGTATGCAGTGTACAGTATGCTTTGAACTTTAGTAAAGTTTCTTTTATGAATGTGGGTGCCCTTGCATTTGGTGCACAGATATTCAGGATGGATAGTTCTTCTTGGTATATCTTTTCTTTGATGGATTTGAAGTGTCCTTCTTTATCCTTTTTGATAACTTTAGGTTGAAAGTCTATTTTACCCGATATTAGAATGGCGACTCCAGCCATTTATTTCTTGTATCCATTTGCTTGGAAAATTGTTTTCCAGCCTTTTACTTCGAGGTACTATCTGTCTTTGTCACTGAGGTGGGTTCCTTTTACGCAGCAAAATATTGGGCCCTGTTTACATTTCCAGTCTGTTAGTCTATGTCTTTTTATTGGGGAATTGAGTCCATTCATATTAACAGATATTAAGGAAAAGTTATTGTCATTAAAGGTGGAGTTAAGTTTATGTGGCTGTCTTCGTATTGGTTTGTTAATGGAAGGTTATTTTCTTGCTTATTCTACGATGTAGTCTCCCTCCTTGCATTGGAGTTTTCCATTTATTATTCTTTGAAGGGCTGGATTTGTAGAAAGATCTTGTGTAAATTTGGTTTTGTCATGGAATATCTTGGTTTCTCCATCTCTGGTAATTGAGAGTTTTGCTGGGTATAGTAGCATGGGCTGGCATTTGTGTTCTCTTAGGTTCTGTATGACATCTGCCCAGGATCTTCTAGCTTTCATAGTCTCGGGTGGGAAGTCTGGTGTGATTCTGATAGATCTGTCTTTATATGTTACTTGACCTTTTCCCCTTACTGCTTTTAGTAGTCTTTCTTTATTTTGTGCCTTTGGTGTTTTGAATATTATGCAATGGGAGGAATTTCTTTTCTGGTCCAATCTGTTTGGAGTTCTGTAGGCTTCTTTTAAGTTCATGTGCATCTCTTTCTTTCGGTTAGGGAAGTTTTCTTCTATAATTTTATTGAAGATATTTATTGGCCCTTTAAGATGTGAGTCTTCGCTCTCTTCTATTCCTATTATTCCTAGGCTTGGTCTTCTGATTGTGTCCTGGATTTCCTGGATGTTTTGAGTCCGGAGCCTTTTGAATTTTGCATTTCCTTTGACTGTTGTGTCAATGTTTTCTATGGTATTTTGTGCACCTGAGATTCTCTCTTCTATCTCCTATATTCTGATGTTGATGCTTGCATCTATGGCTCCTGACTTCTTTCTTTGGCTTTCTTTCTTTCTTTTTTTTTTTTTTTAAGATTTATTTATTTATTCTATGTAAGTACACTGTAGGTGTCTTCAGACACTCCAGAAGAGGGCATCAGATCTCGTGACAGATGGTTGTGAGCTACCATGTGGTTGCTGGGATTTGAACTCCAGACCTTCAGAAGAGTAGTCAGTGCTCTTAGCCACTGAGCCATCTCTCCTGTCCTTTTTCTTTGGTTTTCAATGTCCAGAGTTGTCTCCTTTTGTGATTTATTGTTTCAACTTCCAGTTTTAGATTCTGGATGGTTTTGTTCAGTTCCTTCATCTGTTTGGTTGTGTTTTCCTGTAATTCCTTAAGGGATTTTTGTGTTTCTTCTTTAAGGTCTTCTACCTGTTTACTTGTGTTCTCCTGTATTTCTTTAAGGTAGTTATTTATGTTTTTCTTAAAGTCCTCTATCAGCATCATGAGATGCAATATTAAATCCAACTCTTGCTTTTTCAGTGTGTCGGTCTATCCAGGACTTGCTGTGGTGGGAGAACCAGGTTCTGATGTTGCCAAGTAACCTTGGTTTATGTTGCCAGTGTTCTTGTGCTTGACTTTCACCATCTGGTTATCTCTGGTGTTAGCTGTCTTGATGTCACTGACTGGAGCTTGTTTCTCCTGTGGGCCTGTAAGCCTGTTCCAGCACTCCTGCGAGACCAACTCTGTTCTGGCTGGATCTGTGTGGATATGGTTGTGGAACCACTCTACTCCAGGGTTCAGATGGTGACTGAAAGGATCCTGTCCCAGCTGCTCCACTGATCATATGCCCTGTGTGCTTCTAGCTGTTCCCCTCTGGAGAGTTATTGGAGAGAAAGTGGAGATCTAACCTCTGCTCCCAGAAGTGAAAGCACTGCTGTGAGATCACTCTCTTCTGGCAGGCAGTATACTGAGGGAGATGAAGCTGCCTGTTAAATTTATCTTTTAATCTATTATTTTATTTATTTACATTTCAAATGTCCCACTTTCTGGTATCCCCTCTGCAAACCCTCTATTCAATTCCCTCTCTGCCTCTAAGCAGGTGTTCCCCCACCCACCTACCCACTCCTCTCTCATCCATCTAGCATCTCCCTTTGCAAGAACAACAAGCATCCACAGGAGCAAGCACCTCCCCTGCCATTGATGCCAGAGAAGGCGATCCTCAACCAAGTTGAATCAGGAGCTATTGACCCTCCCATGTATACTCTTTAGTTGTTGATTTAGTCTCTGGACACACTGAGGGGTCCAGTTAGTTGATATTGTTGTTCTTCCTAAGGGGTTGCAAACCCCTTCAGCTCCTTCAGTCCTTCCCTTAACTTGTCCATTGGGGTCCCAGGACTCAAAGCAATGGTTGGCTGTGAGTATCTGCATCTGTCTTAGTCAGGTTCTGGCAGAGTCTCCCAGAGGACAGCAATACTAGGCTCCTATCTGCAAGCACTTCTTGGCATCAGCAATAATGTCAAGATTTGGTGCCTGTGAATGAGATTGATTCCAAGATGGGGCAGTCTCTGGATGGGCTTTCCTGCAGTCTCTGCTCCATTTTTGTCCCTGCATTGCTTTTAGACAGGAACAAAATTGGGTTAATTTTTTTGAGATGGGTGGGCTACCCCTACCCCTCAACTTGTGGCCATGCCTGGAGGTGGTCTCTTCAGGTTCTATCTTCCTGATGTTGTGTATTTCAGCTAATGTCATCCCCATTGGGTCCTGGAAGACTCTTGCAGCTCTGGTGTCTGGTACTTTCTAGTGGTTCCACTCATTTCCCACACCCCCTGTTACATATTTCTATCCATTCTCTTGGTGCTCTGGACTTCTGTCCTGTCTCTTCCCATATGTGATCCTGCCCTGTCTTTCCTTCCAAACCCTATTCCCATGCAGGTCACTCTCTCTACCTTCTATGATTATTTTGTTCCCCATTCTAAATTGGAATGAAGCATCCAGACTTTGGCCTTCCTTCTTCTAAGCTTCATATGGTCTGTGAGTTGTGTCATGGACAATCTGAGCATTTGGGCTAATATGAACTTATCAGTGAGTATATATCATATATATCTTTTTGGGTCTTGGTTATCCTCACTCAGGATGACATTTTCTAGTTCCTTCCCTTTGCCTGCAAAATTCATGACATCATCATTTTTAGTAGCTGGGTAGTATTATATCCTGGAAATGTACCATATTTTATGGGAATGTATTAAATCTGTAGATTGCAAGATGGCCATTTTTATTACATTAATTCTCCCAATCCACGAGCATGGGTGATCTTTCCATCTTCTGAGGTCCTCCTTAATTTCTTTCTTTGAAGAAATGAAATTCTTGTCATACAGATCTTTTACTTGCTTTATTAGAGTAACACCAAGATATTTTATATTATTTGTGACTATTGTAAAGGGTATTGTTTCCCTAATTTCTCTCTTAGCCCATTTATCCTTTGTACAGAGGAAGGCTACCAATTTTTTTTGAGTTAACTTTATATCCAGACATTTTGTTGAAGTTGTTTATCAATTATAGGAGTTCTCTGGTAGAATTTTGGGGGTCCATTATCATAAATTCTGCAAATAGTGATATCTTGACTTTTTTCCTTTACAATTTGTATCCCTTTGACCTTCTTTAGTTCTCTTATTCCTCTAGCTAGAATCTCAAGTACTATATTGAATAGATAGGCAGAGAGTGGGCAGCAATGTCTTTTGTTTGTTTGTTCGTTTGTTTGTTTGTTTTGTTTTGAGACAGGATGCTTTGCTTCACAGCGACCTCGCATTGTGCCCTGGGGGAGTGAACATTGAATGTTACAGGATCTATGAGGCCTGCTCCTTTGACTCCATCTCTGTGGTAGAAGACGTGATGACAGCTGGCCACTGTGGAAACATATCCAGTCAGCACAGTGCTCTCCTGCAGTTACTCAAGGTTATGGGGGCTCCCTTCATCTTCATCAAGAACTGGAAGGAGCTTCCTGCTATTTTAGAAAAGGAGAAGACTGTAAGCTTACAAGAAAAGGTTCAAAGAAGAAAAATGTTACTTCAGTGGTACCAAGACTTCAAAACAGAACTAAAGTGGAAATTTACTAAAGTTTTAGAAAGTTCATTTTTTATGAATAATAAAGGTTAATCATATCTAGGACTGTGTTTAAAAAAAACCCACTCGGGTTTTTTACTTTATAAACCCCCTTCACCTAGAGCTGGGATCACCCTCCTTCCTATTCCATCAGGAAAGTTTGTGGCCCAAGCTTCTGCTTAAATAAAGACTCTCCTGTACTCTCCAACATCTGGTTGTGGTTCCTCGTAGTCTCTTTCAGGTTTTTACAATCTGGGCACATTTGGCACATTGGCCAGGAACCCCCAGATTCCCAGGACCACTTATCCAGTTAGGCATTGGCTGGGTAAGTGCTTAGGGTCTCTGTGTATTGTCTGTGTCTGTTCTTGCTTTTGTGTTTTTTTTTTGTTTTGTTTTGTTTTGCTTTGTGTTTTGGATTTGGTTTTTTCGAGACAGGGTTTCTCTGTATAGCCCTGGCTGTCCTGGAACTCACTTTGTAGACCAGGCTGGGCTCGAACTCAGAAATTCGCCTGCCTCTGCCTCCCAGAGTGCTGGGATTACAGGCGTGCACCACCACCACCTGGCTGCTTTTGTGTTTTGAAATCATCAGATTCTACTACAAAATCCTGTACTCAACACAACTGGAGAATCTGGAGGGAATGGACAGTTTCCTAAACAGATACCAAACACCAAAATTAAATCAGGATCAAATAGATCTTCTAAATAGTCCCATAAGACCTAAAGAAATAAAAGGGGTCATAGAAAGTCTCCCAACCAAAAAAAGCACAGGACCAGATGGCTTTAGTGCAGAATTCTATCAGACCTTCAAAGAAGACTTAACATCAATACTCTTCAAACTATTCCACAAAATACAAACAGAAGGAACACTACCCAACTTGTTCTCTGAAGCCACAATTACGCTGATACCAAAACCACACAAAGATCCAACAAAGAAAGAGAACTTCAGGCCAATTTCCCTTATGAATATCGATGCAAAAATACTAAATAAAATTCTTGCCCACCGAATCCAAGAACACATCAAAATGATCATCCACCATGAACAAGAAGACTTCATCCCAGGGATGCAGGGATGGTTCAATATAAGGAAATCCATCAATGTAATCCACTACATAACAAAACAAACTCAAAGAAAAGAGCCACATGATCATTTCATTAGATGCTGAAAAAGCATTTGACAAAATTCAACATCCTTTCATACTAAAAGTCTTGGAAAGAACAGGATTCAAGGCCCATACCTAAACATAGTTAAAGCAATATTCAGCAAACTGGTAGCAAACATCAAACTAAATGGAGAGAAACTTGAAGCAATTCCACTAAAATCAGGGACTAGACAAGGCTGCCCTCTCTCTCCATATCTTTTCAATATAGTACTTGAAGTTCTAGCTAGAGCAATTAGACGACATAAGGAGGTCAAAGGTATACAAATTGGAAATGAAGAAGTCAAACTATCACTATTTGCAGATGATATGATAGTCTACTTAAGTGACCCAAAAAACTCCACCAGAGAACTCCTACAGCTGATAAACAACTTCAGCAAAGTGGCTGGTTATAAAATCAACTCAAGCAAATCAGTTGCCTTCCTATACTCAAAGGATAAGCAGGCTGAGAAAGAAGTAAGGAAAATGACACCTTTCACAATAGCCACAAACAATATAAAGTATCTTGGTGTGACTCTAACCAAACAAATAAAAGATCTGTATGAGAAAAACTTCAGGTCTCTGAAGAAGGAAATCGAAGAAGACCTCAGAAAATGGAAAAATTGACAAATGGGACCTCATAAATTACAACATTTCTGTAAGGCAAAGGTGACTGTCAAAAGGACAAAATGGCCACCAACAAATTGGGAAAAGATCTTCACCAACCCTACATCTGACAGAGAGCTAATATCCAATATATACAAAGAACTCAAGAAGTTAGACCCCAAGGAACCAAATAACCCTATTAAAAATGGGGTACAGAGTTAAACAAAGAATTTCCACCTGAAGAAATTCGGATGGCCGAGAAGCACCTTAAGAAATGCTTAACATCATTAGTCATTAGGGAAATGCAAATCAAAACAACCCTGAAATTTCACCTCACCAGTCAGAATGGCTAAGGTTAAAAACTCAGGAGACAGCAGGTATTGGTGAGGATGTGGAGAAAGAGGAACACTGCTCCACTGTTAGTGGGATTGTAAGATGGTACAACCACTCTGGAAATCATTCTGGAGGTTCCTCAGAAAACTGGGCATGACACTTCCAGAGGACCTGGCTATACTACTCCTGGGTATATATTCAGAGGATTCCCCTGCATGCAATAAGGACACATGCTCCACTATGTTCATTGCAGTCTTATTTATAATAGCCAGAAGCTGGAAAGAACCCAGATGTCCCTCAGTGGAGGAATGGATACAGAAAATGTGATATATTTACACAATGGAATACTACTCAGCAATTAAAAACAATGAATTCATGAATTTTTTAGGCAAATGGTTTGAACTGGAAAATAATCATCCTAAGTGAGGTAACCCAATCACAGAAGAATACACATGGAATGCAATCACTGATAAGTGGATATTAATTAGCCCAGAATCCCTGAATACCCAAGACACAATTAGCATATCAAATGACTCCCATGAAGAAGCAAGGAGAGGGCCCTGATCCTGGAAAGGCTTGATCCAGCATTGTAGGGGAGTACCAGGACAGAGAAAATGGAGGGGCGTGATTGGAGAATGGGTGGAGAGAAGAGGGCTTATGGGACATATGGGGAACCGGGAAAGGGGAAAGCATTTGGAATGTAAACAAAGAATTTAGAAAATAAAAAAAAAAGAAAAGAAAAAAAAGAACAATTTTTAGGCATTGGAGTTCACTGTAATAAAGCTCTACTTCAATGTCCTTCACATCACCAAAGGACTTTACTTCTATAGTAGCTACAGTTCTGCTGTACCAAGGAATGAATTGTAGGTACGATTATTTGGATACAGATTTCCTGCTATGCTCAAAGCTATTTGATTTGAGTGACTGTCATCATTCTCAGTCCACAGGGTAGAGGTTACATTCATTTAAGAAATGGTGTGTGTATTAAGATGGTCTGTCCATGAAGTCATTCATCAACTGTTTCAACAAACAATGGTTCTGCTTGGAGGGTGGTACAGACATTAGGTAATGGTAAGATTCTGGTTCATTGGCTGTGATGATTTTGAAAAGTGTTCATCTCAGAAAAAGAGTAACTTATAGGGTCATCTTCTTCAAAATTGATAAAATAATTTTAAATATCAAGCAAAACATACAGTCTTATTCTTTGTTGTTCTCTTAGAAGCCACCTCCCAAATTAATTGTCTATGTTTCTTTTCACTGTATAAATAATTTTGAAATATGTAAGCTGTTCTGAAAACCATAGTATAGTGTAAAAACATCGAATAAACAACCTACTTATAGAGAGGATGAGATAGGAGAAACATGATTTCAAGACCATTATGTGGTACAAGGCAAGACACCGTCTCGTACAAACAAGCAGAAACTATATGGATTGTACAATATTGGATATATCTCTCCAATTACCAAATTAGAGAGGCCACAAGTTGACAGCCAACTAATTTCTAAAAAAACAAAAACAAAAACAAAAAAAAACTATTCAGCTGATGGAAATGAGGTCACATTATCAACAAATTAACAAAGGTGATCCAAATCTCAAAGAGCCCAAGGTTGATTCTAAAGCTACTAGTAGAAAGGTAAAATAAAGAGACAAAACCAACAGGCTAGATTCCATCTTGTCCTCTAAACTCTATTTTAAGCTGCTGTCCTTGGAATGATAAGGCCCCTAAATTTAAAGTCTGAAAAAAATCATAAAATGTCCCTGAGAGTAGCAAACTAGACACAGCAGCTACAGCTAGCTGATAACAACAAAATGGGCTAAGAAATCAAGAGTCTTGCCCAGGTCAAGTTTTTTTTTCTGTATGCTCCCTCTGTGTAGTTTAACCAGGTGCTATAAACCTGGTTTACAATTAGCTTAAAGACCAACACTCTTTTACCCTTTGGCATTATATAATGCCAAAACATAGAAATACCCACTTGCATTTTTTCCTTTATAAACTCCCTTCATCTAGAGCTGGGGTCATGCTCCTTCCTGTTCTATCAGGAAGGTTTGTGGCCCAAGCCTGAGCTTGAATAAAGACTCTCCTGTACTAACGTTAGAGTTGTCGTTCCTGGTGGTCTCTTTGGGGTTTTTACAATCTGGGCACAACCCAATGACACTTGAAATTCAACTTTGTAACATTTTCAGGTTCAGGTGCATCCATATTTCAATAAGACTTTGATTCTTCCATTGGCAATTTATTAGGAAACAGTGAGCTGTGGGAAGGATAAGAAAAACACTTGAGACAAAGGACATCTCATAGGGGTGTCATTTGGCTGAAGACCAAACTTGGCCAAAGCCGGGATCTGCAGTATTCTTGCAAGATCTCTGATGTGAAGGGAAAGCCAATGACAACTTTCAGTTTCAGTTTGTGAATGCTCTCCTCTCTCTCTGTCTCTGTCTCTGTCTCAGGTCAGCCCTTGGATTTAGGTTATCTGAAGGTAAACCCTTAGCACAGAGACAGTAATCAAATTAACAAAATCAGAGATGAAAAGGGAGACATAACAACAGAAACTGAGGAAATTAAAAAAAAAAAACACATCAGATCCTACTACAAAAGCCTGTATTGGACAAAACTGGAAAATCTGCATGAAACAGACTATTTTCTAGACAAATACCACATACCAAAGTTCAACCAAGAGCTAAACAGTCCAATAACCCCTAAGGAAATAAAAGCACTCATTAAAACCATCACACCTGAAAGATGCCACCAATCCACTCTTGCTGAAGGGTTCTTAGTGCTGGACTGCTTGATGGATGCTGTGCTGAGATCTGCATTAGAAAGGGGAAAATGTGGGCTCCTTGATGTATCAATAAGACTTGTTCTGATAGTAACAATTGACTGAAATGGAATAATCAAAAGGGTTATATTGACCAACATGTCAACCACATTTTGTATTCATGACTGGGACAAAATGGAGAGATGCTTGGTTTCCCTGGGATATTTCTCTTCAAGGCACTTACATGTATTTCCCCCTTTCTTTTCAGAAGATTTAACTTATACAGCCAGTGATGTAAGTCTTTTCAATTTTTCAGCATGCATTTTTTGTTAAGCAAACTTGAAAGGCAGTCCCACGCTTTTCAGTTTTTGGCATGGTCTGTAACAGTGTACCATTGGTTCTCAGAGTTTATTTTATGGACTTCTCTAACTAGAAGGTGTTGCCTAGACTTACATTAGACCAAGTGGCACAAACTTGTAGGTAATGGGAACTTGATGTAAACCAGTTTTACCACACTTCCAAAAGTTGCTTTGCCATTGCACACAAATGTTTAGTGACAATTTTGGCTTATTATTATTATTATTACATTATTTAATTTACTTACCTTGCTAATGTTGCTCCCCTTTCCTGTCTCCCAGAACTCCTCCCAGATCCTCCCACACTTGAGTCTTGGTGAGACTGGCCTACCCTCCCAGAGACTGAAAAGGGAGATGTAGGAGAAGCAGTGTCTCTGAAAAAGAAGCAGTAAGTTTCGAAGCAAGAGAGCCTAGAAGCACAGTACCAGCTGATGCCCAAGCATGACAGAAGTGAGTGGGATCAGGGTCAGGTTATATCCCACTCCCACTGGGCTCCGTGGAGGCCCTAGCTGGCATGGGTATTGGAGCAGGGGTCTCAGCTATGTTCCTAGTCATGATAGACCTCCTGGGAGACAGATAGGCTGTGGGGTGGGGAGGTGGGCCCACTTGCCAACTTGCCATAGGTTGGGAATTTTGGTTTCTTTAAAAACTGAGTTGTGTTTTGTGATTATGTTTTTTTGTTTGTTTATTCACGTTACATCCCAATATCAGCTCCCTCTCACTTCCCAGTACCTACTCTCATGCAGAACTCTCCACCACCATTCACCCTCTACTCCTTTGAGAAGGAGCAACCCTCTCTCGTATCACCTTCCCACTGCTATAGTTCCTTCCCAGGCTCATTGGGTCACAGCGGGACTAGGCACATACTTTCCCAGAAGCCAGACAAGGCGCTCCATGTAGAGAAATGGGCTCCACAGGCATGCAGGAAACAGATTCAGGGACACTCCCCACCTCTGTCACCTGGATCCAGGGCGTTCATCTGCTACATATGTAAAGAGGCCTACCTACGTCTAGCCCATGCTCACTCTTTGGTTTGTGATTCAGTCTCTTGGAGCCCCCAAGAGTTCAAGTCAGTTGACTCTGTTAGTCTTTTTGTGGAGACCCTGACTTCTTCATATTTTTAATTCTTCCCGCAAGACTCCCCAGGCTCCATGTAATGTTTGGGTGTGAGTCTCTGCATCTCTTTCCATTGGCTGCTAGGTGAAGCCTCTCTGAGTACAGTTATGCTAGGTTCCTGTCTGGAAGCATAATGGAGGCTCATTAATAACATCAGGAAATGGTTTTTTCTTCATGGGATGGGTCTCAATTTGGGGCAGGCAGCCATTAGGTGGCCATTTCCTCTGTCCTGCCTCTTTCTTTGTCCTTTCATATTTGGTAGGCAGAACAGCTTTTGAGTCAAAGGTTTTGTGGGTGGGTTTCTGTCCTTATCCCTCCCCTGGGAGTCCTGTCTGGCTATAGGAAGCGGTTACTTCAACATCCATATCTTCCACTGCTATTGTCACACCTAGTTGTGGGATATGGGCCTGCCTCAGTTTGTTCACAGCCATTGGGTGCTAGGAGGGGAATGATATTTTTAAAGCTGCCTATAGTTTCCATTTTGAATTCTGAGGACTCTGAAAATGAGATAAATGCCAGAGCTCTGAGAGGGATTGGAGCACTCAAAAGAAGGAGGAGGCAGATACTGATTGCCTGGTGCTGTCCTGGTTCCTCATAGTTCCCATTGTTGTTGCTGAGCAAAGAGAAGAGAAGAAATTGGCTATGCTGATAATGAAAATTGGACTTGGACCTGTAGGTTAAAATGGTGGCCCATGTTCAGCCCAGGGCTTGGGCCACTGGGCGAGGCAGAACACAGGAGTTTGACTGCTCCCCGTGCCGTCACTGGATGGGCATCAGGCTGTGTGAAGCCACAGGACCCTGCTCTGGGGGTGGGGAAGTGCAATGTGAGGTCCCTGGGGAACTGCTGGAGTTGGCTCATGGTTCTGGGGCCTGCACAGAGTCCAGGGTCAGCAGGTTCTAACTCGTGGGCACCTCAGACACCACTGGATGGTGAGGAAGAGCTGAGAATGGGGGGGGGAGCACAGGCTGGGGAAAATGGTGAGAGGAGAGTTCCTGCAGGGTCCCATGGGGATGAGGGAGTCCTTGGCCTGCTTGGTGGCTTGGTTTGGTGGAGACAGGCAGATGGCTTGGTTTGGTGGAGACCACGTCTAGAAGTGCTGAGAGGCCTTTTGTGGGAGACTAGACATGGCTCTTTAGAGGAAGACCTCTTCCATTGTTCCCCACTGAGGATCCCAATGAGAAGAGGCAGTATATGGTTTTGAAGCATTTGTTGTCCTGGCAGAGAGTTGTGATGAGTGAAACTGTACCCCACTTTCTTAGAGCAGGCCTGAGATTAAATACCTCAGGGGAGGAGTGTCTGGGGAGGAGAGCTTAATTGTCTCTATAGGCCTTTAGGTACCTTATTAAAATGGAGACCTGTCTTGAGGCTACATGATCTGTGGGGTTTGGGGCATGGCCCTAATGTGACTGATGGCCACAGAATTATGGAGAGCTGAGACCTCATGTCAGGAGCCTAGTGTCTAGGAGCATGGCAAATACCTATCACTGCTTGCAGGATCACCTGCTGTGTCACCAGGGTTTAAGCCTAGCTCAACCAGAAACCAGGCTGCCTTTCAGGGTCCCACACACACCAAGGAGCCCAAAGACCCTGATTAACAGAAAGAAGTCTAAAGAGGTCTATGCCCTTCTTTCCCCACTAACCTACTTTCTCTCCTACCTAGCATTTAGGGATTGGAAGGAATCAAGGTGGAATAACAGTTGGAAGGTGGTAGATATAATAGTAAAATCATAAAATAAAATAGTAAAATAAAATGCCAACATAAATGTTTCCAACCACTAGACACTTCTATGACTTAGGAATTTATAATTCAGAAATTAAGAATTAAGTCCCATTGTGATTAGAGAGGCAGGTCTGGGATAGACATTAAGCAAAGCCTTAGTGTGTGTGTGTGTGTGTGTGTGTGTGTGTGTGTGTGTGTGTGTGTGTGTAAGGAAAATTTAGAATCTTGATGTTAAATCATTGGCCCTTAAAGTCCAGAGAAATAAAATTATCTTGGTATTCCCAGGGATTTTCAGTTTGTATCTCTCCCAGGTCAGCATGTGCCCTGTTTAAATCCTTTATAGAGAGTATAAAAGCCAGAAGATCCAGGACAGATATCTTAAACTCCATAAGACAGCATAGATATAGTAGCCAACTACTATACCCAGCAAAACCCTCAATAGCTATAGATGGAGAAACCAAGATATTCCATGACAAAACCAAATTTAAACAATATCTTTCTACTAATCCAGACCTACAGAAGAAAACCCCAACATAAGGAAAATAACTGTAGGGTGCCACAGCGACTTGTAGTGCGCACAGCATGGGGGAAAGGGGGAAAGGAAAAAAACGCCTCTAGTCAGAGCTCGCCATCACTGGGCAGGCAGACATGGGAAACTGCCACGTGACCCCACGGGCTGCCACAGAATGGGCATCAGGCCTTGTGAGGTCGTCAGATCCCGCCCCGGGTGGTGAGGAAAGCTTGAAGTTTCGGGGCCCCCAGGCCTCATGGAGGCCAGGGACAACAGGTTCTAGCTCTCGGGCATGGCACCCGATACGGTGTATGCTGGATACAGTGGAAGAGCTGGGAATGGGGCCCCAGGGGCAGCTCAGTCAGCCCTGGGGACAAAGGGGAAAGGGCGGTGAGGCGAAAGGCGTGCTGGGCGGTTCCTGTGCGGGTGAGTCCTGGGTCCTGTCTGGCTGCTGCAAACATTAGGAGGCAATCCATTGGTTTTAGCACTTTATTTTAGAAAAGTAGAGTGAGAGAGAGAGAGAGAGAGAGAGAGAGAGAGAGAGAGAGAGAGAGAGAGAGAGAGAGAGAGAGTTGAGAAGCAGAAGTAGACCATGGCCATGTGGAGAGAGGAGAAAGGGAGGGGGGGGTCAAGAGACAAGAGAGAGAGACAGGAGAGTACGAAGATGAGAGGATAAGAGAGAAAAGAGAGAGGGGAGTGGACAAACAGCCCCTTTTATAGTGAGCTAGGCTACCTGGCTATTGTCAGGTAACTGTGGGGGTGGAGTCCAGATAGAATACTAGGGACTTGGGGCATTGCCCTACATTACTGATGGCCACAGAATTATGGAGTTGAGGGCCTCGTGATGTCAGGAGCCTAGTGTCTGGGAGCATAGCTAGCAGGGTCCGTCCCTTGTAGATTAATCTACTGGGTTTCCAGGAGTCAAGCCTTGCTCAGTCAGAACACAGACTGCCTTCGCAGTCCAACAAATAACTACACCCAAGAAAACAGAAGAAATGAATCATCTCACAGCAAATCCAAAACAGAATAATCACACACAGAGTGATACATCTAACATAAAAGTAACAGGAACTAACAATCACTAGTGATTAATATCTCTCAACATCAATGGACTCAACTCACCAATGAAAGGACAACGGCTAACAGAGTGGATACATAAACAAGATCCATCACTCAGCGACAAAGATAGATACTACCTCAGAGTAAAGGGTTTGAAAAGGGTTTGCAAGCAAAGGGACCAAGATTAAACTGGGGTTGCCATTCTACTATCTAATGAAATAGACTTTCAAGAAAAATTAATCAAAAGACGTGGGGAACTTGGTCAGGCTCATATGAAGACTTCATATTCATCAAAGGAAAACTCAACCAAGATCTGTCAGTATCCTCCATTTGTCAGACTTTTTAAATAACAAATACCAGAGAATTCCAAGGGCTGGTGGACGCCTCTGTATGCTGAGCCTCCAGCTGATCCTGGAGTACTTAGTCCAGTGTCTGTAGCTTTTCTTTTGTCATAGACCATTGATCAATCCAAATGGGTGGTAAGTCTTACCTTTGTGGTAAGGCGGTTGGTGTCTTATGAGTAGTGGCTTCTTGAGGTAAAGCTAAATTGTCAGCCCCTGCTGTATCTTGTTTATGGATAGCCTGGACAGTCTGTAACTGTATTTGATAACATTCCTTAACCAATTTAATTCCTGACCAATTTTGTGGCCAGGCTCTGAAACTGAGGGGATATTAATTTGTGTTTTTCACAGCTGTAACAGATCTCTTCCATATAAGTTAATGGCCATATCAGCCACATATGGTCATAATTTTCCTGTCTGACCTTTAGGTCCTGTACATTTAAGCCATCTGGTGCTTTGCTTTATTTGGGATAAAGCCCCAACTCCTTGAAATTGGAGATCTGCTTCTTGAAGTGGCCAACTCACAGACCACAATTTTGCAGAGATAATGGTGACATCTGCTCCGGTGTCAACCATTCCTTCAATCTCAATATTGTTTACTAGTATTCTTAGCTTGGGCCGTCAATCATCTATAGAAGTTTGGCAAAATACTCGATTTTGATCCCCTTTTATGGTTTTTGAATTGTCTATAGAATTTGCCTCCTCCTTGTTATCTGGTCTCACATCTGTTTTGAGAGCAGCAGTGTCTTACTGTCCTGAGGAAGAGAACTCTCCCTGCCTGGTTTTGGGGACTCCAAGATGCTTCCTCTGAGAATTTTTTGGTAAGGCATTGCCCCATTTGTCTATTGTTCTACATTCCCTAGCCAAATATTGTCCTTTGCCGCATCTTTTACATATTTCAGAAGGCATAGACTCACTTTTGGGATAAATTTGGTTTTCTCTACAGTTTATTCTGAAATGGCCCTGCTCACCACAATTAAAACATTTGAAATCGTGGTTCATCTCAAGGCCTCTAGTGGCAGCTTCTCCTATTAAGATCATATTATGTGAACAAGGTCTAACATCAGCTATACACCTAATCTACTCACCTATTGATTCTGACCTTACCTAAAATGGTCTGCTTACTTCTTTGCATTCAGCATTCGAATTTTCAAAGACTCCATTAGTGCCTTTCTTGATGATGGATCTGATGTACTCCTTTCTACTGCAGAAGTCAACCTCTGCAAAAGTCAGGGAATGTTTCCTTTGGTGTTTGCATGACTTGAGGAAGTGGTTCAAGCCTGTTCCCTGATTCTGCGACTTTATCCCAGGCATTTAAGGCTATCAAGTGACCCACTTCCAGCGTACCTTCATCACATACCTCTACCTTTGCAATGTGATCTTCACAAAGCAGCTGATCCTTGAAAATATCTCTACCCTTGGCCTTATCTTCTTGTGCTATCTCCTTCTCTTCTCTCCACCATGAGAACCATTGAAAAGGTGATGCAGGGTCTAGTATTGCTTTTGCAAAATCCTTCCAGCCTTGGGGATTATTCTATTTTTAATAGCCCAAGAAGTCAGGATTTGTTTTACAAATGGTGAATGTACTCCAAAATTAGTGACACTTTCCTTAAATTTTCTCAGTTCTAACACATCCACAGGTGGCCATTCGAATTCCTGATAACCCTGTAGATGGATGATCATTGTTTGGAAGTCTTTGTTGTATTCTAAACTGGCAAACTAAAGTTTGTTTTCTAATAATCTTTGGTTGGTTTTCTCTAATTTTATCTTCTCTCTCTACTTGAGTATTTTCCCTAATTGAAATGTTAAATCCTTCAAGCCTGTGTCCCTGCTTCAGAGCCGTCCTTCTGTTGTTCCTTCTGTTTCCTGAGTTCCTGTATTCTCTGTTCAAAGTTATCCTTCCACATTTAAATTTTTCTTTACATTGTAATTCTGATATTTTGCTGTCTATTTTGTTTTGATGGGTTAATTTTAGAAGGTTCCCCTTCAAGCCTTGCTTCTAACCTTCATCATCTTCTCTCTGCCACTCAGTCTGCTCTGTGAACTGCTGCATCCTTTGTTCAAGCATCTGTTCCAGCTCCTGTCTCCAATCTTTATTTGCATCGTTCTGTTGCTTGTTATGATCCATAATTTCCTGTACCTTCAATTCCAGTATTTCCTCTAGGTCGTGTTACCAAGTCTTACAGTTTTCTTTCTGTTGTTCATGCTGTTCTGTAAATTCCTGTATCTTCTGTTCTAGGCCCTGCTTCCATAATTTTAACCTCTCTTTATGTTGTAATCCTGATATTGTGGCATCTACCTTATTTTGATCTACTAGCTTTAGTAAATTATCCTCTTGACTCTGCTTCCAAATTTTATTCCTGTCTCTTTGTAGGTCAGTCGGATTTATGAAACACTGCGTCTTTTGTTCTAGCATCTTCTCCAGCTCCTGTTTCCAATCATTATTCTCTTCTTCTGTTGCTTCTGTTGACCTATAAAACCCTGAACCTTTGGTTCTAGTGTTTCCTATGTTGCCAAGTGTCAAGTTTATCTTTCTGTTGCTTGGTTTGATCTTTGAAGTACTGTATCTTTTGTTCTACCATCTTTCCCAGCTCCTCTCTCCAATATTTATTCTCCTCTTTCTGTTGCTTATGTTGACCTATAAAATCCTGAACCTTTTGTTCTAGTGTTTCCTTTAATCCCTTTTCTAAGGCATATAATTTTTTTTTTTAATCTAGGGGCCTGTCTTTTGGGAAGACATAGTAGATCAAGATAATTAATATTATAATAATGGTATGTGACAAGGTGTCTGTTTCCTCTAAATTCATCCCTGTTAAATCATTCTCATCTTTAAATATCAAATATTTATAGATAGATAGATCTTTATTATCATTATAATTATTGCCTGATCTGAAGCTTTTGTGTCTTTGTCTCCCTCTGCTGTTCATGCAGGGCACTGCATTCAACTCAGATTTTTTTTTTTTATTATTTTATTATTTTATTTATTTATTTATTTTAATTCACGGGGAAGAACTGACTGAAGAAGGTCCTGAGTCTTCTTCTGTGCTTCTGAGATGGCTGTCAGTCTTTTTTTTGGGTTGCAGCTGACAGCCTGTGCACTGATCTCAGGTAGGCTGCAGATATATATATATATTGGAGTGGTACTTCTGGATCACATGGTATATCTATGGTATATCTAGAATAAGCTTTTTGGGGAGCCTCCGTATTGGCTTTTTATTGGATATTTTCTTTATTTACATTTCAAATGTTTTCCCCTTTTCGGGTCTTCCCTTCAGAAACACCCTATCCCATCCCTCCTCCCTCTGTCTCTATGAGGGTGCTCCCACACCCACCCACTCCCATCTTCGAACCCTGGCATTCACCTACACTGGGGCATCAAACACCCTCAGGCCCAAGGACCACTTCTCCCACTGAAGTCCAACAAGGCCATCCTCTGCCACATATGCGGCCAGAGCCCTGGGTCCCTCCATGTGTACTTTTTGGATGGTGGTCCAGTCCCCGGGAGCTCCTGGGGGTCTGACCTGTTGACCTGTTGCTTATCCATGGGGCTGTAACCCCCTCAGCTCCTTCAGTCCCTTCTCCAACTCTTCCATCAGTGACCCAATGCTCAATCCAATGGTTGGCTTACATCCATCAATGTAATCCATTACATAAACAAACTCAAAAAAAAAAAAGATCACATGATCATTTCATTAGATTCTGAAAATTCATTTGACAAAATTCAATATCTCTTCATGTTAAAAGTCTTGGAAATATCAGAAATTCAAGGTCTATACCTAAACATGTAAAAGCAATATACAGCAAACCAGTAGCCAACATCAAACTAAATGGAGAGAAACTTGAAGCAATTCCACTAAAATCAGGGACTAGACTAGGCCTACTCTCTCCATATCTATTCAATATAGTACTTGAATTTCTACCTAGATCAATTAGACAACAAAAGGAAGTCAACGGGATACAAATTAGAAAGGAAGATGTCAAAATAACACTATTTGCAGATGATATGATAGTATACTTAGGTGAACTCAATAATTCTACCAGAAAACTTCTAAACCCTATAAACAACTTTAGCAAAGTGGCTGGATATAAAATTAACTCAAACAAATTAGTAGCCTTCCTTTACACAAGTGATAAATGGGCTGAGAAAGAAATTAGGGAAATGATACCGTTCACAATAGTCACAAACAATATAAAATATCTTGGTGTGATTCTAACCAAACAAGTGAAAGATCTGTATGACAAGAACTTCAGGTCTCTGAAGAAAGAAATCAAAGAAGATCTCAGAAAATGGAAAGAGCTCCCATGATCATGAATTGGCAGAATTAATATAGTAAAAATGGCCATCTTGCTGAAAACAATCTACAGATTCAATGTAATCCCCATCAAAATTCCAACTCAATTTTTCACAGAGTTAGAACCAGAAATTCTCAAATTCTTTTGGAATAACAAAAAAACAAACAAAAAACAAAAAACAAACAAACAAAAAAACAGGATAGCGGAAACTATTCTCAACAATAAAAACTCTTCAGGGGAATCTCGATAACTGACTTTTAAAGTGGTTATATCAGTTTGCATTCCTTCAGGCACTGAAACAGAGTGCCCTTTTCTGCATATCAATGCCAGTACTTGTAATTTCTTGTTTGTTATTTTAGGCATTCTGTTTGGGATGAGGTATAGCCAGAGAGAAGTTGTAGTTTGCAATTTTCCCAAGAGCTAAGTATGTTGAACATTTTTAAGTGTTTGTCAGCCTTTTGTGTTTTGTCTTCTGTGAGTTCTCTATTTAGTTCTATGTTCCATGATTAATATTTAAAATTCTATTTAAAATATAATTACATAACAACTCTCTTCCCCTTCTCCTCTCCAATTACTTCATGCCTCCATCTACCCTGTCTCAAATTGGTTGCTTCTTTTTCTTTTGTCATTATTATTGCATACATATATGTTATACATATATATGTGTTATACATACATGTTTAAATATTCGCTGTTGAGTCCTTCTGGTATTTCTTGTGTTACGTCCAAGTTCAGCAGGAAACCCAGGAGAGCTCAAGAACTGCAGAGCCCGCTGCAGTTTTGCATAAGAGTCTTTTTATTATGAGTGTTGACCCAGATCACAAACCTCCCCACAGCGTAGGCCAGGAGTGCGACCCCTAGCTTGGGAGTCTAGCACTTTATATACAGAATAGTTAGAAATTCTTAGAATGTTTAGGGTGAAGCAGGAGGGAAGGTGAGTTAGGTGAGTCATAATTCAGACAGGATACCATTTGGTAGGGAGGAAACCGTGAGGCTGAGAGAGGGATTCTTCTGACCTAAAGGTTATCTTTAGTGGGGCTATCAGGTACTAGATTTATGTCTGGCCATAACTCTCTGTGACCGCTGATTACCTTTCTTCTATGATTTAAGCATGGGACCCGAATCTCTCTTCTCCAAGGACAGACACCAGTTACACCTGGTTATCTGGGAGAGTGCTGGCCTAGTTGTCACTGAAGCTGGGGAGTTTTTGTCATTTGTCTTGCTAGAGCTGGCACCTGTGGCTTCTTGAGTCCTCTCAGAGGGACTAGGGAGGAGGGGGGCTCGGAATCAAGGGGCAGTTGTTAGGGAAAGCCAAATGCAGAGGCAAGCAAGCCATTTGCGCTCTTGGGGAGAGCGGAACTTCTGAGGGGAAGACACAGAGGCAAGCAAGCCACCTGCGTGCTCCACCTCATTTGCTGAAGGAGAGAGCCTAGGGTGGGGGGAAGGAAGAGTGCAGAAGGAAGCCGCCTGGATTCCACATGGCCAATCATGGATTCTACAGATATGAATCAGCTGTGCTGGCAGGTTGATATTGGAATTTTATCACCATTAGTTCAATGGTCCCCAATTTCTGCTTCATAAACTGTAAAAGCTTATTAATTATGCATGGCCCAAAAGTAAGCAGCAGTAAGAGAATAATCAGGAAATCATTATCAAAATATCATTGCGTGACTGTGAAAATATGGGTTGTTGGCCATGGTGAAGTGTCAAACAGTGAATGATAGCAGCTTTTGGAGTTCTCCAGTTCCCTTTGGTGTCTGTCTGTGCTTTCTCTAACCTTGATCAGCGAGTCTCTGATAAGTCCAGAATGGCTGACATAAAAATAGCATTCTTCACACAGAGCAGCACACAATCCTCCCTGCTGCAAGAACACCAAGTCTAACCCTCACCTGTTCTGCAGAACTACCTCAGCTAGGCAGTCTACATTGTGCTCTAAGTACACAGTGGATTTTTCCAGACATTGGTTGTCTTGGTCTATGTCTACTTTCAGGCTGTTATAGTTCTTCTGTCCCAGCTAGCTCTGCCCCCAGAGAAATAGGTTCCCTCTTCTGCTCTAAGAGATTCCCTCCCACATGTCCTATCAGGTATTTTAGTACTACTTCTTCTGAATAATAGGTTATGCGTGGTACCAATTGGACTAGAATACAGAACTTCTTTGTGGTAGGGGAATTAAGGACCTCTCCACGCACACATAGGGTTAAACCTGTTGAACAAGCCCACCATGCTTGTTGGGACTTGGGGGACAACCCATTTAGAATGAACAGTGGGGATTGTTTGATTGCAGAGGTGCTGGTGTGACAAGGGAACTTTCCCCCAGGCAGGTGCCTTGCACTGATAGGGTTAAGTCTGGGCCTCTCTGGGACCCTCTGCATGCAGTGTCATCATCATACTTGTATATGAATTGGACACCTTCATAAAAAGGGGGTCTAGCATTATAGCATAACCACCAGGAAGTAGTCAGCGCCAGCCGGGAGAATGCAGAAGCAAGCTGCCTGTGTACTTCACTTGTATTTAAATAAGAATACTTTTTTTTTTTTGAAAACTGACTAGGATGTTTATCCCTAGGAATGTATAATTCTCCCTCTCTCCCATACTCTTTAGTTTCCTGAAGTACTTTGCTAGAGGTGGGGTCTCATTAGAACTCCCTGTTCTGTGTGAGTATGTTTATTATCTTGTCAGGCTATAGGCAGGAATATTGTTGAAATAGCACTGGTTTAGATTTCCTATCATGTCTAAGAGATACAGCAGACCTCTTGGGTCTCCAGCTCTTACACTCTACCCTCCTTCTTCAACCTCACTATCATTTTGACCAATTGTGTAATTCTCAAAAAAGCCCACTCTCTGCTCTAAATAAAAGGTTCTGTGCGACCCTATGGGCTTTTTCAGCCCCATACCCTTCTAACAGCTTCCCTTTCCCACCTGGGGTCAAGAATAGGCCAAGTTCCATTCTCCACCCACAGGAACATCTTTGAGTAGAACAATTCTCAGGCAGTCGCCTGACCCTCTGGAAAGTCTCAGGTAGAGTTCAAATATATGTCATACTTGCTAGACAATAGATTTAAAGGTCAATATGCTTAGTCAATAAGTTTGAACTGTAGCCTTGCTGATGTACTCTGTGCCCCTAACAAAGTATTAAAACTGCTTTGAATAACTACTTGGGGTCTCCTTCTTGTCACTCACCTAGAGGGACTGTTTGAGAGTTGACTTTGATGCACCAGAAAATAAACCTCTTACTTTTGTGCTGATCTGCATCTTGGTGTCTGCGTCTCAGCATCTCAAAGTAAGTACCACTGACCCAAAGTCGGGGTCTTACAGTTCTTGGATGACAGGTTTGAGTTACACTTATTTATAGATATATGAAGTTTAAGAAAACAAATTACAGTGGACCAGAAAAATGGCATTAGTAGGTTCTCCTTTAAGAGTTGTGACCTCATTTAATATGTGTGTGTGTATGTGTAGTATATAATATATAGATTTTATATATATATATATATATATATATATATATATATATAATATAAAATATAATTTATTACATGATGAGATCTATCTAGTCCAAAGATGACTGAATCCAAGCAGAAAGGCCAAGAAACCAGCAATTCTTCAGTCAATAGAGACTCGTCCTGAGTCTACACTGAAATTCAAAAAAAAATTAAGTTCTAATACTAAGAAAACAATGCCTTACTGTGGCATGTGTTCCCAATCCACTGGCCCTAAGAGTCCAGGTTAGTTGACTGTTAGTCTTCCTGTGGAGTTCCTATCCCCTTTGGGACCTCCAATTCTTCCCCCCAACTCTTCCATGTGGGTCCCCAAGCTCCATCTACTATTTGGCTGAGGTCTCTGCATCTGTCTGAGTCAGTTGCTGGGACATCATACGAGAACCTAGAAGAATTTTTTTAATTTAATCAAAGTTACAAATTAGAAGAGAATAATTAAAAATCAAGATGCTTTTGCATTGTATGATTCTTGCAAGCTCCTGAGATCAAGTCTATCTTCATCACAAGCTTCATCAGGGAAATGCAAATCAAAATGGCTCTGAGATTCCATCTTACCCCTGTCAGAATAGCTAAGATCACCATCTCAAGTGACAGTGAAAGACTTCCCTCAAGTCTTGGGATAGGACAACGCCCCCCAAAATTCATGAGAGACCATTCTTGATGCAGATACATCAGGTTTAATTCTTCAGTGTACTGGTCTGCTCCCAAGTCTGAGCAGGGACCAAGGAGTTCGACCATAAAGAAAAAGGGGAGGGGATGCTTAGGCTGTGATCTATGTCATAAGGAATGGGGAGATCAGTTCATGGCTCAGCAGAGGTTATCTTGGGTAAACACAGTTACTTTGAGGGCGAGGGGGATGAGGCACTGGTCTTTGAAGCAAGGGGAGTGCTTGTTCTTTGAAGCCAGGAGAGAGGAGGGAGTGCTCGCCCTTGCTGCTGGAGGGAGTGTGGAGGGGAGGAAGTGCCGGCCTTTGAAGAGTGTTATCTTAAGGTTGACAGTTTTCTAAGTTGCGCTGTGTCTAGTCTAATTGTTAGTAGTCTCTCAACAGCACATGCTTACAAGGATGTGGATTAAGGGTAACATTCTTCCTCTGCTGGTGGAAGTATAAACTTGTACTTTGGAAATCAATTTGGTGGTTTCTCAGAAAATTGGGGAACGCTCCAAGACCCAGCTATATCATTCCTAGACAAGTGCTCCATTATTCCTCAAGGACACTTGCTCAACTGTGTTGACAGCAACTTTATTTGTAATAGCCAGAAACTGGAAACAACCTAAGTGTTCCTCACCTAAAGATCTGAATAAAGAAAATGTGGCACATCTACACAGTGGAATACTATTCAGCTATTAAAAACAGGACATCATGAAATTTGCAGGCAAATTGATGGAAGCAGAAAATATCAACTTGAGTGTGGTAACCCAGACACAGAAACACAAGTATGGTATGTACTCATTTATATGTGGACATTAGCCACGATTAAGTAGAATATATAACCATGCTACAATCCACAGACTGAAAAACTAAGAAATAAGGAGGGCCCAAGGAAGAATGCTTGAATCTCACTCGGAAAGAGAAATGAAATGGTCATTGGAGGTGGATGGAAAGAGTAAACTGGGTGGGAGAGTGAATGAGAAGGGGAACAGTAAAGGGGATCAGATATGGGGAGGGGTGAGAGCAGGCTGGGGGAGAGAATAGAAATCAATGGAGGACATATCTGAGACTAGCTGGAGACCTGAGATGGGGGAGGCTTCATGGAATCTATGAAGGTGACCCTAGCTAAGACTCCCACCAGAAGGGGATATGGAGATGGAAGTGGCCACTTCTTATAGATAGGCAGGACTTCCAGTGGAGGGAGGGGCAATCAATTCAACCACAGATCTCCAACCCAAAATGTGCCCTGCCTACAAATAGTCCTGGAACAAATATAGAGCAGAGACTGAGGGACTGGCCAATCAATGAGTGGTCCAACCTGAGGCCCATCCCATGGTAGAGATCCAACCCTTAACACTATTAATGATACTCTGCTCTGCTTGCAGATAGGAACCTAGCACAACTGTCTCCTGAGAGCCTTCATCCAGCAGCAGATGGAAACAGAGGCAGAGACCCACAGCCAAACATCAGGTGGAGCATGGGTAGTCTTGTGGAAGAGTTCAGGATAGAATTGAGCAAACTGGAGGGGTCAAGGGTACAACAAGAAGACCTACAGTGTCAATTAACCTGGGCCCATGGAGGTTCACAGAAACTGAGCCACCAACCAAAGTCTATGCAGGGACTAAACCTAGGTCCCCTACACACTTGTAGTAGATATATTATATATCGTAATATATATTTTACTTTATATTCATGTGTATCCTCTAACAATTGGAGAAGAGGCTGTCTTTGACTCTATTACCTTCCATTGGATCCCTTTCTCCTAATTTGACTGCCTGGTTGGGCCTCAGTGGAAGATGATGTGCTTAGTCCTAATGTTATTAGAAGTTCCAAGGTGCAGTGGTACCCAGGGCGGGGGTGGGGGGGTGCTTCTGGAGTGGAAATCTTTAGTTTCTTTGGAGACTCAGTTGTGTCATGTGATGTTGTTCTGGAAACTATCTTGTGAAAGAATGCTTTGTTGAAGCACATATGTGAGAAGATGCTTTGCCAAGAACAGACATGTGGTGATTTTCTGGAAGCTGCCTGGTGAAAAGGCATGTGCAGCTCTGCTGGAGTGGATGCTTGAGAGGATATGTAATGTCTGGAAAATAAATAAGTATAACACAGCAAACAGTGGTCTGCATTCTGGCATTGGTTCACCTTGCCACTCTTTGCTGGTCTTTGTTGGGCTTTGCTAAAGCTGGTCTTTGCTTATGACATTCTGGTATTCGCTCACCTTGCCTTCTTTGCTGCTTATCACTTGTTGTGACTTTGTAGAGAGAAATGCACCAAATAACTTCTTGTGATATTCCTGTGGCTTCTTGCTGCTTCGGTGGACTTGACCGATTGGCAGAGCTTTGAGGATCAAACTGACTTTGCTGATTTGTATACCATGTTTGTGAGTGGGTTGAGCTACTGCTGCTCATTTGTGTGAACTGAACTTCTGAGATTCTGGAAATGACGATTGGAATCGCCCCAAGAAACTATTTCTAAACAGGTTCACATCTCCCTTTGCCTTATTAACATTTCCTCTCCACTACCAAATCTAAGCCTCAGGCTTCTATTTCTCTGAGAAGGGGCAGGGTAGTAGGGGAGGGATTTGTATGGGTGGAAATGGGAGGGGGGTTGTGATTGGGATGTAAAGTAAAAAATAAATGAAAAAAGGGCAGAATTAAAAATATGAGCAGTGAGACAAGGAGAGACAATGACACGGTTATATGGGTCAAGTGAGGGGCCAGGGAAGCCATCACAGGAGAGAATTTTAAGCAGGTGATTGGAACTTTTATTTAAGAGACATGAGAAACTGTGACAGATTTGAAACGGAGGAGTGTCAGCACTGTCAGTTTCAGTAGGATCTGCATAGTTGTTCCTGTAGGCCTTGGAGCTATTCTAATACCACAGAGGGGTTGCAGTATATTTTAAGTTTCTTAGTGGTTACTAATATGAGGTGTAGGAGCAATGTATTTTAAGTTATCAACTATTCTTGTTCTATTTCAGTGCTGTCAGGGTTTGTAATATTGAGATCTGGGATCACTTACCATGAAAGTTCTTGTCATATTTAAGGTGGCAGGCTCCAATTCTGGAAATATTTAAGGAGTTCTGTATTAAACTTTATATAGAATACTGTTTCTCAGAAATGCTTGGAACAAGTGTTTCAGATTTGTTTTTTTTTTAATTTTGGAATATTTGTACAGACTCTACTTGATAAACATCTCCAATCCAAAATTCAAAATCTGAATCTTTAAGCTCAAAACATTCAGATTTAAGATGCCAAATCTGTAAGATACTAGATAACTCCTTTACTTTCCATGATGTGGTAGTTGAAATGAGAAATATCTGTCTTAGGCTGGCATGTTGAATATTTGATCCCTGGTTGGTGGTGCTATTTGGGGAGGTCATGGAACACTTAAAAGATACGCCCCTTCTGTAGGAAGTGTATCACTGGAGTGTGAGCTTAGAGAGTATACAGTCTTATCCCACTTTCAGTTCACTCTTTCTGTGTTATGTTTGTAGTTGAATGTGTAAGCTTTCAGCTTCCCCCTCTGGCTGCCGAGCCTGCTACTTGTCTTGGCTCGCCAGCATTCTCTCTCTCTCTCTCTCTCTCTCTCTCTCTCTCTCTGGAACTGTGAATAGAAATAAATTCTCTCTTAAAATTACTTTTGGCCATGACATTTTATCACAGTAACAAAAAGTAATTAATACAGAAGTTGGTATCAGACAGTTGAATAGTTGCTGTTGTATTTTGCTGAGCATGTTGTATTTTTGGAGGAATGTGGAATACTCTGGAACTTTATAGTGGAAGACCAGTTGAATACTGTAAGCAGAACTTGATAGGCCTTCCTAGTATAAGCTTGGAAGTTTGTAGTCCTGAGAGTAATATGGACTATGGAGGCCCAGTTCAAGAGGTCTTAGCAAAAAACTGTTCTCTATTGGCAACTGGGCTAAGAGGTCACTTGTGTGGTATTCAGGCAAAGAACATGGCTGCCTTCTATCTTTGTGGTAAGAACTAGTCTAGGGTTAAATTAGTAAGTAATTGACTATTTGCATTGGTAGAGGAAAAATCAATCATGTTGAATCTGCAACTTCATCGTTACTGATACTCCTGAAAAAGTCTACGATGAAAAAGAACAAATGGGGCAAAAAGAAATACCGCTCGAAGAGAAAAAGAACGTTAAGAAGCTTAATGGTACAGCAAGGAATGCGCTGAAAGAGGGGATGCTAACTGTTGAGACGATCAGAGCATTAAGACCTGCTCTGTAATAAACAAAGGAATAGGTGCATTAAGTACAAGACTCCTTACAGCTAAGTTTTCAGTCTATGAAAGGATAAACCCTAAGGAGTTGCCTGCTCCTAGAAAGCAACTGAACACAAAGGTTCCTGCTAATGTGGTGAAAAAGAGAAGGGCTCTATCCTAAGCTAGAATCTGAGCCTAGGAGTACCATCCCTGTGTGGATCTCTTTGGAGATGAAAGGTACAAACGTGATGGGGTTACAGACTTTTGCTCCAGGGTTTCAGAATGACTAAGACCAGGCATTGTTTGACATGGGAGTCTCCCAGGGAGACCCTGATAAGGCAGGAGGTTTTGGAAGGTCACTGCATGACACTGCCAAACTGAAGCCTGCATTGCAGTAGAGACGCCAAGATCCTGGAGGTGCTAGAACCATGAGCTATCTTCCAGAGAGAGCTGCATACTGGGAGTGTAACCAGCGCCAGCCGAAGATCTGTGTTGCAGGCAGCAATGCTGCAGGAGCAGAGCCCTTTATGCCCCTTTAAACTAAAGTGCAAGATATCAGACAGCTATGGGATTTAATGTTTGCCTGCTTCATTTTGGACCTATTTGGATTATTATTCCCCCCACAATGCTCCCAATATTTTTTGACACTGTATGTTAGAAGTTTATAATTTTCTTTTTCACTTTACTCATGGTTAAGAGATTGCCTTGAGTCTCAGAAGAGATCCTTGCTGGAACTACAAATACAGAAAAACCTCCTTTAGTTACTTTTGGTCATGCTGACCAATCGAGCTGCACCTCAGAGCTTCCAGTCCATCTTGCATTCTACTATGGGGAGTCACGCATTCATGGTTGGAGTCACTACCATCTGCAGATCAGTCACTCATGGATATTGTAACCATGAATACATAAAAGTGTGATTAAAAAATGGTATCAGATCCTGACTAGACAAGGGTAAGCTTTGTCTAAACATAATTTGGGAGTTAACAGTAACAATTTATTACCATTCTATAAAAACTTGGCTTTCTTCTTCAAGGTCACCTGATGTTCTAAAGTGGATGTAAAAATCCCCTGCCCACATCCTGGTATTCTATCATGGATGCTAAAATCAAGCTCACATTCCAATTGGTAAAGAAGAAGCCTCTACAGGGAGCTCCCCTGGAAGCTGTAGCTCACATTTCATCGGCCAGAATTAGTCATATAGCTAGCTTTCCTCGTTGGGCTGGGAAAAATGATATTCCTCAAAATGGAGGGCCTGCAATCACGGAAGACAATGGACAGACCCTGCATGGGCGTGAAGCTTTGACGAGCACAACTGCTTCCTTGATCCTCCTTGTTAGAAGCTGCGCTTCCTTATTAAAATTACAGTCTGTACTTCTGTGAGCACTTCCCTACTTTTTATTCATAGTGAGCATGGGAGGATAACAAGACAGACGGGGTTCGAAGCCGTATAGCCTCACCACTGAGGATGGCTATTTTAAGTCTGAGGTAGCTGAATCAGTTTCCCAGTTGGTGGGAGGGGTTCTAAATCTCTAGAAACCATGGCTTTCCCAATTTCCTTATGTATCCCCTAAACAAATGCTTTGTTTATGAGAGCATGTGTGTTACTTAATCAGCATCTCCTGCATCAACGTTCTTCCCTGCTAAGCTGGAGCCTGATCCCAGAATCCTGAACACCATGTTTTTGGCAATTATTGTGTTCCATAATTGGCACGAGTATATTAAGTCTAACGAATCTTTATTTTCTTGTGGAAATTTTCATTTGAAAGAAACTTTCTGAGCATTATGGAATTCCACTTTGTGGAATTTCGACCACTCACGAGACTCTTGGTATATTTATGAGGGTAAAGGTATATATTTAGAGGTCACAAGTTGGAATTTTTCAAACCTTATCATTAGCTGGTTATACTCACTGTCATTACTAGGAACATTGTAAACTTGTTTGTGTGACTGTTTCCTTCACTGGATTGTAATTTTTCATATTAACGACTTTTGTATTTGTATAAGCTCCAAGGTCATTATACTCTCAAGAAATTTTCTGTTTATAAACAGAATACCTAAAGTGATCAGAGTCAAGTGGCTATCAAAGTAAGCATCTCTGCGATACCTGTTTACATCACGGCTAGCTTCCCACCCGGATCTTTATCTGGAGGGAAGATAAAAAGGTGACAGGTTACAGTTCCATAACCACAACTGCCTTGGAAATGTCTAAGTAACTGACAGCGAAGCTGGCTTTCTAGGTGCTATGAAAGGGCAGCTGTACCTTGAGCAACTGTCTTTCACTCCAATTCTAAATGTCCTTTATTTTGAATACAGGGTTAGGTCCCAGGTGTTATCTGGCTCAAGCTGTTCTGTGCTGTGGAAGGTAACTTAGGAGTTGTCCAAAGGACAATTCAATTATTTCATGAAAGCTAGTATGGTGGATGTAAGGCTGTATTATGTTCTCTTGGTTCAGTTAAGATTGCCTGTTCTCTTTTTTTAAAGATTTATTTATTATTATATGTAAGTACACTGTAGCTGTCTTCAGACACTCCAGAAGAGAACATTAGATCTCATTACAGATGGTTGTGAGCCACCATGTGGATGCTGGGATTTGAACTCAGGACCTTCAGAAGAACAGTCAGTACTCTTAACCGCTGAGCCATCTCTCCAACCCAAGATTGCCTGTTCTTGCTGATATTTTCTCTTTTGGCGGTGCTAGGGAGAGAACCCAGGGCTTTATACATGTTGGTGAGAAATGCTACTATTGAACTGCAAGCCCAACTTCCGATTTCTTTTATAATTAGATCTTATTATGTAAGTTAGTGTTAATACTATCTGTGTCTAAAAGATATGGTTCCATAGATTCTGTTAAAAATAAAAACAATTGTCAGAAGAAAGACACCTAAGCACCTGCTGCAGGTGCCTCTAGGATGAACAAATGTGTGATGGAGAGATGGGAACCATGGAGTATGTGGAAGAGAGGCGGAAGAGAAAGCAAGCAGGCAAATAGGAGGTGGCCATGCTGAGGCCCTGGTCCAGGCTGCCACCAAAGGCCATGTCTAGGTCTGTGGGGGTGCTGCAGCTGGAGTTCTCTGTTGATATCTGTGGTCTGGGCTGCCAATGGAGACCATATGGATGTCTGAGGGTACTGCTGCTGGGTGCATGTGGAGGCATGCTGATCTGAGTGCCCTGTGCTATATTACCTTAGGCCATGGGGCACCCAGGCTCGGGATGCTGGGGGAGAGGGGGCATGCCTGGGTCGCTGGTCCTAAATCAGCCAGAGTCTGTGTCCCTAGCCCTGTTTTACTACCAAAGGACAGACAGATATCCCTGGTCTGGACTGTTACCCGAAGAATTGTGCTGAACTAGCCCTGTTCTTTGCCTGGGAAGCGTAGTAGATCTGACCCTGGTAGTGGTGATAGGGAGGGAGTGGGTGAGTACCGGGAGGACCTGGCCCTGCTTTTTACCTGCTGTGGTGTGACTTGTTCGAGTGAGAAATGATTTCACCACCCCCCCAACATTCCACCCCTCCTGCTCCTGCAGCAGGCAGGAGAACTGGCCCAGAGTTCATAAGAGCAGACAAAGCTGTCTCTGCCTCTCATCAGCTGCAGCACTCCAGTGAGTAGGCCCTGTGCCTCACCAGGGCAGCACAGTTGAGATGGCTCTGTTGAGAGCAGGAGAGCTGCCCGCAGAGGACAGCCCTTGCTGGCTGAACAGCATTGGGTGAGTTAGCTGGAGATCTCATCCTGGCATTGCAGGTCCAGGAAAGCTGGCAGGCTGCCCAACTCAGTTAGCCCCCAGGACCAGGGCTTGAGATGGCTCACTCCACCATCTACCCCATCTGCATTCTGCTGGAGCATCAAAGGGCCAGTTCTGCAGATCCAGAGCAGCAGGATCTCCATAACACAGGACACCCTAAATGATTCCCTGTTAGGATCCAGCATTGACAATGTAGCAGAAATCAGAGGCCTCAACAGACCAACGACTCATTGCAATGAACATTGTAAATAAAGATGTATAGATAAAAATGCACAGTGTAGAACACAGCGTGACAGTGTGTACAGCTTTCAGGATATGATCTATGATCTTTTGTGTGTGTGTGTGTGTGTGTGTGTGTGTGTGTAATTCTATCCTATGTAGGAGGAATGGCAGCGACCACCTCTATGTAAACTGTGGGTGCTGCACAGATGCAAAGACATCTCCTGCAAGAGGACCTAATTGAAGATTGCCAGAGAGACCTAGGATTGCTGACGCAGGCAATGCCAGCCAATTGGGAACTGTTGTTGTTGTTGTTGTTGTTTTGGTTTTTAAAAAAGATTTATTTATTTATTTGTTTGTTTGTTTGTTTGTTTGTTTATTATATCTAAGTACACTGTAGCTGTCTTCAGACATTCCAGAAGAGGGCATCAGATCTCCTTTTGGATGGTTGTGAGCCACCATGTGGTTGTTGGGATTTGAACTCGGGACCTCTGGAAGAGCATTTAGTGCTCTTAACCACTGAGCCAGCTCTCCAGCCCTGGGAACTGTTGTTTAGAAGAAATATTTTCTTGGGACCAATGGGGCACAAGTGGAGGGTATTAAAGGAGCTTGCAGTGTTCAGATGAGTTTGTTGCGGCATTTCTCACCTGCTCCCAGAGTCTGTGTTGTTGATTCTGTGCCACCTCACCCCCAACCCCCAAGGACAGGTAGGGTTGGGCAGTGAGTAGTCCGGGCACAGGCAGCATCTGGCACCTGGAGTACTTCATTGTCCTCATTTTGTGGCTGCATAAGAACCTCCTTTTCTGGGGACTCCTTTATGCCTGTTGCAAGGACTGTGCTCATGGTTCTACCTGATCTGCTGTTTGTCCCTTTGCGGTGCTGCTGTCGTGCTCCCTTTGGTTGCTTCTTTGTTGAGTTGTCCCTTTAGTGCTTTATGTTGTGGGTCCCACGAAGGTGAGCGTGCAGACCTCATTTCTGTTTTCTTTGCTCATCCAGGTGACTAAAGTCCGTTCACTTTTGGTCTCCGTGTGAGGGTGAGCGTACAGCGGCCATCTTTTCTTCCTCCTTTGCCCTTTTCACCCCAGGACCTGACACAGGGCCTGGTCTCCCAGGTAGTGGTACCAGGGATCAGCTCCCAAATGGCTTTTCTATCTCGGGGATACTGTGCATGTATAAGGCCTTCGAGCTACACCTGATGGTAGTGTACTAAGCTACACCTGCTTAGTACATGACTTTCCTCACCGCCTGTCATATTTGTCATATCTGTTCGCCATTTGTGTCCTTTGCACTCATTGTCGTGGGTTCCCTCCCCTCCACCATCAAGGAACCCCGGATTAGGGCACTGAAAACCCTCTGGTTACTAGTGGTCTCGTGACCTGGACCGATTTTGGGAGGATGCTGCTATTTTGGTCCCCTGGATATTGCTGGAGAACATGTGGGACCCTGATCTCTGGAGGGTGTTCTCTTCCTTGCCCTCAGTCTTGAGGTACAGCCTGAGATCACCCCTCCCTTGTCCTTTGTCCCCATCCTCTTTGCACTCATCGACAGTCTTAAGAATTCTTCCCCATAACAAACACTGTAGGATCAGGCTAACATTCTTTTCTGCTTTCCCCAGGCAAGCAGGTTGATTTTAGTGATGAGGATGAGGGCACCTCTGCTCCAGCCCTCCAGCCTGCAGGCTCCGAGCTGTTGTCTAGATATTCTGTCCCAGATCCCTCATTCACTAGCCTGTCTATTCCTGTCCCATTGCAGGTACCACCAGCTTACCTTTGGCATGATTTGGGGGGACTTTGCCTTCCAGTGGTCACTCCTGTGGTGGTCTCTTCTGTGATGCCTGTCCCCTGTGCTAGACTGCCTCTCCCCCTCCCCCCGGGGGGCCTCATTCTCCTCAGATATATTGTGAGGCTTTCCTTGTCAATTGTGGCCCTGATGCAGTGAATAGGCCCTAGATTCCCACTCCTCTGGCAGAGTTGGCACTAATCAGAAAAGCTGCCAGTGATTCTGGCCCAGATTCCCCTTATTTTGAACAAGAACTGAAGCAACTGGCCATGTACCTTTAGACCTATTAGAATCTTCTTAAGGTGGTGCTTGGCCCCTCCGTGTTTCTTAACTGGAGGTCTGCATATCATGACTTGGCTGAGAATCAGGCTAGTGCTCATTTGTATTATATATAACCTTAATGTTACTTTGATGTGCTTACCAGTCATGGAGCATATATTAATCTTGTCACTTAGGCCACTACTGGACCGCAGGATTACTTTAACCGGTTTGCTGGTCCTGCCTTTAAGGCCCTTAAGGCCTGTACTCCTCCTTCTTCTTACTTTTACAATCTTGTGCAGCAGTCTGGGGAGTCTCTCACAGACTTCCTGTCCCATGTGACTGAGGCAGTGGAAAACCAGGTGACCCAACCAGAGACATACTCATCAAGCAGCTCGCATGGGAGGGCCCTAACGCCCCCACTCCCAATGCCGTGGCAGACACAAGGAATGATGATATCCATAAATGGCTTGTTTGCACTCATGATTTGGACCCTGGTGCAGGCCCCATTGCAGTCCTGACTGCCTCCACTGATGCTTTGGTCATAGAGCATGTATGGAGAAAGTGTCCTCCTGCTGAAGGGCTCTCTGATCACCCCTGTTGGGGCTGTGGCAAGCCTGGTCACCTCAGACTGGACTGCCTGCCCCTCTGCTAGGCTGAAGACTAGATGTCCTTTTGTAACAAAGGTTTCCATTGGACTAAGGATTGCTGTTCTCAAAAACAGGAAGACAATTTAAATGCCAAAAGAGGTGCCCCGTAGGCCATCCAGTAAGAGGGACTGCTACTTGGCCAGGAATCTTTTGGACCCTGTGTGTTTCCTCACTCCCCCAATGACTATACACTTAGATGATATACCCATTAAAGGGTTGATGGACACAGGGGCAGATGCCACTATCATAACAAAAAATGAATCATTGAGGTTCCTCCATTGGAGATTCCAGTCTGGTTCCTTCATTACAAGAGTTGGAGGACAACAGGCCACCAAAATGACCACCTGGCCTGTCCATTGGCAGGATTTGGATGGCAATCTGGGGCCTTTTATACCTGTTGTAGCTTATGTTCCCCACAACCTTTGAGAAAGAGATATTCTGGAAGACATAGGTGCCATCCTTACTACAATCGTGCCTTTTTTGATGACCATGACCAACTATACTGCACAGGCTACAAAGTTGGGGAAAGTAGTGTCTACTGTCCACCCAGAGCCCACTGATATCAAGGTACCTGACCCTATTCCATTGGCCTGACTGTCTGAAGCTGACATCTGGGTGGACCAGTGAGTGGCTCATCTTAGAATCTAAGGTTTTTGCTCTCAAGGAACTGGCTTTGGAATGATTAGCTTTGGGTCATTTGGAACCCTCAACCAGTGAAAATAATACTCCCATTATTGTCATTAAAGAGAAGTCAGGAAAATAGAAGTTTCTACAGGATCTGAGAGCCATCAATAAAAATGTGGAAAAAATGGGGACTACTCAAGTAGGACTGCCTCATCCTAGTGCTATCCCACCCAAATACCATGTGATGATCTGAATCAAGAATTGCTTTTTCTAGATCCATTTGGCTCCTCAGGATAGATGCCATTTTGCCTTCACAGCAAGGGAGCCTAAAACGGATAAACTAGCTAAAAGGTATCAGTGGACAGTCCTGCCTCAGGATATTAAAAATACCCTGCCGATTTGTCAGCTACATGTGGCTGAAGCCATACAGGGAGTCCCCAGGGATGTCCTTGTAGTCCATTACATGGATGATATTATGCTTGCACACCCTAGCCTGCCCGATCTTGAAAGGGTGTCTTTTCAACTGTTGCTTAACTTAGAAACATCTTGATGGTTGTTCCTGAAAAGATTCAGAGAGTTCCCCATGTGCCTTCCTGGGCTTTTATATTTCTGGCAAGATTAAGCCTCTGGCCTTTTCTATCATGGCAAAAGAGTCCTACTCCCTCATGGAACTACAACAATTGTGTGGAACTGTTAACTGGCTCAAACCTTTCCTGCCTATTCTGGACTAGGAGATGAGGCAGGCCCTCTGCAAGAGTTAAACTAACAACTGAGGCTAGCAACCTACTACAGAAACTTATGTTGCTCCTTTCTGTATCAACTCTGGAAAGGCATGCATGATCCAGGTAAACCCCTCCTGGCTATAATTCTGTGGTCCCTTGAGGGGGTTCTAGGAGTGTTATGACAGAATGGGCCCCTCATGTAGTTGTACCAGGCCCACTCTGATTTACTTCAGGTTACTTCAAAGTTTGAGATTGTGATCCACCTTGCCTTTTTTTTTTTGTTGTTTGTTTATGGTTTTTTGTTCTTTTTGATTTGATTTTTTGGAGACAGGGTTTCAGGGTTTCTCTGTATAGCCCTGGCTGTCATGGAACTCACTCTGTAGACCAGACTGGCCTCAAACTCAGAAATCCACCTGCCTCTGCCTACCAGAGTGCTGGGATTACAGGCATGCGCCACCACCACCTGGCCCACCTTGCCCTTAAGTTGAGAGGATTAGCAAGGAGAACTTTTAACAGGGAACAGGACAAAATAATTCTACCATTCTCCTTACAACATTCTCAATCATGAGCAGATTCCATCAGCTTCCAAGAAATGGTGGCAGGGTTCACAGGCTTATTGCATATTCATGTGCCACCATACAAGTGTCGTCCTGCTTTGTCCCAGCTGCCAATTACAGTTAAACCCTATAGCATACCCAGCTCTCACCCCATCCCCAAGGCAACTATAGCCTTTTATACTAGTAAAGCCAGATATGGGGTCCTTATCCAAAGTCCAGGGGAAAAGGACACAAAACACATTCTCCCTAATCCTGGTTCCATGCTCTAGGTGAAATTTTTGGACTCCTGAAAATTCTTGAGTGTTGTCAACAGGAGCCAGTTAATAATTTCTCAGATAGCCAATATGCAATACAAGCTGTTCAAACCTGTCCTTCTCCTACATTAAAGAGCAAAACAGCCCCATACATGTCTGCATGCAGTCTATCCACAAGGATCTCTAGAATAGGGAACATCAGTGGTACATCTCACACATAAGATCACATTCTAAATTGCCTGGCATATTAGCAGAAGGAAATGACAGAAGTGATGGTCTGATTATAGCTGTAGACATAGACTTGGTAGAACAAGCCAGAATGTTAAACCAGCAATTTCACCTTTCTCCTCAGAATTCATATAAACTCTTTCCTGAATTGCCTATGTTAAAATGTAAACATCTTTTTAAATAGATATGTTATTTATTTACATTTCAAATGTTATCTCCTTTCCCAGATTCCCCTACTGAAACCCCCTGCTTCTATGAGGTTGCTCCCCACACACACCCACCTGCTCCTGCCTTCCTGACATGGCATTCTGCTATGCTAGAGCATCAGTCTTCCCAGGTTGCAGAGCTTCTGCTCCCATTGAAGCCCAACAAGGCCATCCTCTGCTACATATGCGGCTGGAGTTGTGAATCCTTCCAGGTGTACTCTGGTTCGTGGTTTAGTTCCTGGAAGCTCTGTGGGGTCTGGTTGGTTGATACTGTTGTTTTTCCTATGTGTTACAAAACCCTTCAGCTCCATCACTTGTTTCTCTAAATCCTGCATTGGGGACCCTGTGCTCAGTCCAATGGTTGGCTGCGAGCATCCTCCTTTGTATTTGTCAGGCACTGGAAGAGCCTGTCAGGACACAGCTATATCAGGTTCCGGTCAGCAAGAACTTCTTGGCATCCACAATAATGTCTGGGTTTGATGTCTGTGTATGGCAAGGATCCTCAGGCAAGTCAGTCTCTGGATGGCCATTCTGTCAGTCTCTGCTCCACACTTTGTCTCCATATTTCTTCCATTGAGTATTTTATTCCCCTTTGAAGAAGGACTGACACATCCACACTTTGATCTTCTTCTTGAGCTTCATGTGGTCTGTGAATTGTATTTTGGGTATTCCGAACTTTTGGACTAATATCCACTTATCAATGGGTGCATACCATGTGTGTTCTTTTGTCACTGGGTTACCACACTCAGGATGATATTTTCTAATTCCATCCATTTGCTTAAGAATTTCATGAAGTCATTTTTTTAAGAGCTGAGTAGTAGTCCACTGTGTAAATGTACCACATTTTTTTTTTTGTATCCATTCCTCTTTTGAAGGACAGCTGGGTTCTTTCCAGCTTCTGGCTATTATAAATAAGGATGTTAGGAGCATAGTGGAGCATGTGTCCTTGTTATATGTTGGGGCATCTTTTGGGTATATGGCCAGGAGTTCTTTGGGTATAGCTGGGTCCTTAGGTAGTACTATGCCCAATTTTCTGAAGACCCACCAGACTGGTTTCCAGAGACTTACAATCCCACCAACAATGGAGGAGTGTTCCTCTTTCTCCACATTCTCGCCAGCAATATGTTATCACCTTAGTTTTGGATCTTAGCCATTGTAACTGGTATGAGGTGTTATATCAGGTGCTTTTCAGTCATTCTGTATTTCTCAGTTGAGAATTCTTTGTT
Organism: Apodemus sylvaticus; assembly: GCF_947179515.1. Taxonomy (NCBI): domain Eukaryota; kingdom Metazoa; phylum Chordata; class Mammalia; order Rodentia; family Muridae; genus Apodemus; species Apodemus sylvaticus. The sequence continues at coordinate 54,225,073 of NC_067485.1, read as the reverse complement.
TAGCACTGTACCCCATTTTTAATAGTGTTATTTGAGTTTCTGGAGTCTAACTTCTTGAGGTGTTTTGTATATATTGGATATTAGCCCTCTATTGGATGTAGGATTGGTAAAGATATTTTCCCTAATCTGTTGGTTGCTGTTTGTCCTATTGACAATGTCCTTTGCCTTACAGAAGTTTTGTAATCTTATGAGGTCCCATTTGTCGATTGTTAATCTTAGAGCACAAGCCATTGATGTTCTGTTCATGAAATTTACCCCTGTGCCCATGTGTTTGATGCTTTTCCCGACTTTCTCTTCTGTTAGTTTCAGCATATCTGGTTTTATATGGAGGCCCTTGATCCACTTGAACCTGAACTTTATCAAGGAGATAATGGATCGATTTGCATTCTTCTACATGCTGACCTCTAGTTGAACCAGCACCATTTGTTGAAAATGCTGTCTTTTTTCCCACTAGATGGTTTTAGATCCTATGACAAAGATCAAGTGACCATAGGTGTGAGGGTTCATTTCTAGGTCTTCAATTCTATTCCACTGATCTTCCTGCCTGTGTCTGTACCAATACTATACAATTTTTTATCACTATTGCTCTGTTCATTAATTTCTGGGTTTTTAGTTCTATTCCATTGATCTTCCTGCCTGTCACTGTACCAATACCATGCAGTTTTTATAACGATTGCTCTGTAGTGCAGCTTGTGTTCAGGGATTGCGATTCCCCCAGAAGTTCTTTTATTGTTGAGAATAGTTTTCACTATTCTGGGTTTTTTATTATTCCAGATAAATTTGGAAATTGCTGATTCTAACTCTATGAAGAATTGAGTTGGAATTTTGATGGCGATTGCATTGAATTTGTAGATTGCTTTCACATTGAATTTGTAGATTGCTTTCAGCAAGATGGCCATTTGAATTATATTAATCCACTGAATCCATGAGCATGAGAGATCTTTCCATCTTCTGAGATCTCCTTTGGTTTCTTTCTTCAGAGACTTGAAGTTCTTGTCATGCAGATGTTTCACTTCCTTGGTTAGAGTCACTCCAAGGTATGTAATATTATTTGTGACTATAGTGAAGGGTGTGTTTCCCTAATTTCTTCCTCAGCCTGTTGATCCTTTGAGTAGAGGAAGGCTACTGATTTGTTTGAGTAAACTTTATATTCAGTCACTTTGCTGAAGTTGTTTATATGGTTTAGGAGCTCTCTGGTGGAATTTTTGGTGTCACGTAAATATACTATCTTATCATCTGCAAATAGCAATATTTTGACTTCCTTCTTTCCAATTTGTATCTTTTTGTCCTCCTTTTACTGTTTAATTGCTCTGGCTAGGACTTAGAGTACTATAGTGAATAGACAGGGAGAGTGGGCAGCCTTGTCTAGTCCCTGATTTTAGTGGGATTGCTTCAAGTTTCTTTCCATTTAGTTTGATGTTGGCTACTGGTTTCCTGTATATTGCTTTTACTATGTTTAGGTATGGGCCTTGAATTCCTGAGCTTTCTAAGACTTTTAAAATGAAGTTAAATTTAAAATGATATTGAATTTTGTCAAATGCTTTCTCAGCATCTAATGAAATGATCATGTGATTTTTTTTCTTTGAGTTTGTTTATGTAGTGGATTACATTGATGGATTTCCATACATTGAACCATCCCTGCTTCACTGAGATGAAGCCTACTTAATCATGGTGAATGATTGTTTTGATGTGTTATTGGTTTTGATGTGTTATTTATTGGATTTGGTTTGTGAGAATTTATTGAGTATTTTTGCATCAATGTTCATAAGGGAAATTGGTCTGAAGTTCCTTTTCTTTATTGGTTCTTCATGTGGTTTTTGTATAAGCATAACTGTGGCTTCATAGAATGAATTGGGGAGTGTTTCTTCTGTTTCTATTTTGGGAAATAGTTTGAAGAATATTGGTATTAGGTCTTCTTTGAAGGTCTGATAGAATTTTGCACTAAACCCATCTGGTCCTTTTTTTTTTTTTTTTTTTTTTTTTTTTTTTTCTCTCTTTTGGTTGGGAGACTTTTAATGACTGCTGCTTCTATTTCTTTAGGGATTACTGTTGAGATGGTTTATTTTCTTATCCTGATTTAAGTTTGGTATCTGGTATTTGTCTAGAAAATTGTACATTTTTTCCAGATTTTCTAGTTTTGTTGAGTATAGGGTTTTGTGCTAGAATCTGATGATATTTTGGATTTCCTCAGTTTCTGTTGTTATGTCTCCTTTTCATTTCTGATTTCATTAATTTGGATACTGTCTCTTGCCCTCTGGCTAGACTGGCTAAGGATTTATCTATCTTGTTGATTTTCTCAAAGAACCAGCTCCTGGCTTTGTTGATTCATTCTTTGTATAGTTCTCTTTGTTTCTACTTGGTTGATTTCAGCCCTGAGTTTGATTATTTCCTGCCATCTACTTTTCTTGGGTGTTTGCTTCTTTTTGATCTAGAGTTTTCAGATGTGCTGTCAATCTGCAAGTGTAAACTCTCTCCAGTTTCTTTTTGGAGGCACTCAGAACTATGAGTTTTCCTCTTAGCACTACTTTCATTGTGTCCCATAAGTTTGGGTATGTTGTGCCTTCATTTTCAATACATTCTAAAAAGTCTTTGATTTCTTTCTTTATTTCTTCCTTGACCAAGTTATCGTTAAGTAGTGTTCAGCTTCCATGTGTATGTGGGTTTTCTGTTGTTTTTGTTGTTATTGAAGATGGATGGGATTATTTTAATCTTCTTGTATCTTTGTTGTATATTGAGGCCTCTTTTGTGACCGATTATATGATCAATTTTGGAGAAGGTACTATGAGATGCTGAGAAGAAGAATTATTCTTTTGTTTTAGGATGAAATGTTCTATAGTTATCTGTTAAATTCATTTGGTTTATAATTTCTGTTAGTTTCATTTTGTCTATGTTTAGTTTCTGTTTCCATGATCTGTCCATTGATGAGAGTGGGGAGTTGAAGTCTCCCACTATTATTGTGTGAGGTTCAATGTGTATTTTGAGCTTTATGTGTGGGTTCCCTTGTATTTGGGGCATAGATATTCAGAACTGAGAGTTCATCTTGGTATAATTTTCCTTTAATGAGTACTAAGTGTCCTTTCTTATCTTTTTTATTAAAATCTGATCCCTCTGGTGGCAGATCCACAAGGTGTGATCCACCCAGACACTGTTGTGGATGCCAAGAAGTGCTTGTTGATGGGCGTCTGATATAGCTGTCTCCTGAGAGGCTATTCCAGAGCATGACAAATACAAATCACCAACCAAGGAGTACACATGGAGGGATCCATGGCTCCAGCTGCATATGAAGCAGTGGATGGCCTTGTAGGGCATCAATGGCAGGAGAGACCCTTGGTCCTGTGAAGACTTGATGCCACAGTGTAGGGGAATTTGAGGGCAAGGTGGCGGGAGTGGGTGGTAGGGGAGGGAGGGGGGGACACCCTCATATAAGCATGGGAAAGGGGGAGGGGAATTGGGAAAGGGGATAACATTTGAAATGTAAATAAAGAAAATATCCTCTAAAAAAGGAAAAACACAAAAACAAAAACACAAAAACAAAAAAAGAGTAGAGAGCTGATACAAAGGATTGGGGAAATGAGTGGGATTGGGGCACATTTTCTGAAATTCACAAAGAATCAATGAAAATGTAATAAAATATAAAATAAAATAAAATAAAATAAAATAAAATAAAATAAAATAAAAGGAATTGTGGCTAAACTAAACCAATAAAACCTGAAGAGCAGTGACTTAGTTCATTAAGATCTGTGTTTGCTTTAAAACAATACAAAATTCTTGAATAACAATTATTGGGGCTGTATGAAAAATGTAATGTAATCCAAATGATGCCTTCAGCTGAAAGCATGTTGTTTTTTGCAGATCATGATAATCCAAAAGATATCAAGGTTGAAGACAAGGCTAAATGGGGTCTAGGATCATGATACAGTTGGCATCGGACTTGCCTAGCAGAACAGATGATTTAGATCTGATCTGCAACACGGTATAAAAACTAGGTGTGGAGTCAGCCCCAAAGTTCAGTGGGTAAGAGTGCAAGGAAGGACCCTGTTGTGGATTGCCCTGGTACTTTTTGTATTTTGATGCTAATCCTGCTTCTCCAAGAGGACTGCCTGGGATGAGGATTGAATCACATACTCAGGTGACTTCATGTGAACCTTCTCCCCATTTCAACTTGTAAAATAAAGGCTAGAACCTGTGACTGGGCAGTGAAAGAGAGGTGGAGCAAAAAAATTTTGGGGAGATGAGGAGAGAAGAGAGAGCAAGACCGAAGAGGAGGAGGTGGAAGGATTTGGAGGAGAAGCATGTGGCCTGGGGAAACCCCAAGTTATAAGGGTTCTCATAGCTGGGGAAATATGTTAGTGCAGGGCTAGATCTGCCCAATCTAGGCACACAGCTTGCATTCATAGTAATTGAGTTGTGTTTTCCTTTCAGGGGTTGGAGATTTACTGCAACACAAACCAACTTACAGAAATTGTCCTCTGACCTCTACCCAAGTGCGATGGTACACATCCCTGCACCAAATAAATAAATAAACACAGGCTTCATCAAACAAACAGACAAGAAAAATAAACAACTAGGATGGAGGTAGATACCCATAATCCACGCACTGGGGAGCTTGGAGCAGGAGGATCCGAAATTTAAGGTCATTCTCTGCTACGGTACATTTGGGCTGAATGTTTTGAAGACAGCCTTCTTGAAGTATTCACCCCATCCCCACTCTGGGGGAGCCACCCCATACTGAGGAACTAACCCCTGCACTGAAGGTTCACAAATGACACATTGATGCTTCTGTGGCTAGATGCTTACTTCTTGTTCCTGCAAGCTCTGATCACCCTGCCACGCTGCAAAAACAGCAAGGCTCTCATATTCCCACCCCTGTCTCTGGCCTCTAGGTGGTGGCTCAACATGACGATCATTTGGGCGTCCCAACTCTGTCAGGAGTTGATAAGAGTCCTACAGTTAATTCTTCATAAAGTGCCACTGTTTGCCAGTCCAGTGGCACCTCTACCTGGAATATTAAGTCTGCGTACATGCAGTGGTATGTGACAACTATGTAAATCACTACTGGGGCTTAATGCCTAAATTTCTATTTCGAGCCTGGTGCCCATACTCCCAGTATATCTAAAAAGATAAAGTTTCTAAAGAGAATGTGGTGAGGGCATAAAAGAGGGAGTGGGAAAAGCAGATGGGACAAAAACAGCCCCTTTGACCAGTGGCTGTTCTACCCATTTGACAAGCACGGGTGGGTGCAATTTCTCAAAATTCCGGCCTTCCCTTCCACTCCAAACATCTTCCAATGACCCACAGGCAGACTGTACTGTTTCCTGAGTGCTTTCCCATTTCTCTCATGACTTCCAAACACGATACCAACCTAACTATGAACTCTGATTAAATTGGTATTTACTATGTCTGAGTGGATATGTCACACAACTCTGTTTCAAAGAGCTATAAGAGCCGAAAATGTAATTCCGAGCCTCCTTAAACATTAGCCCAGAGAGTCTTAATGTTCGCCCTCAAGGAGTTGCACATATGCTCCAAACAGTCCTGTTGTTAGAAATAGTTCTGGGAGTCGTTAAGAAAATGGTATCAGACATTACTTCTGCCAAATGTTGTATTGTGGTAAGCCATGTGGTTGTGTTACTGGGTTTTTACTCCTTATAAAGGGGGTCCTGTGTCTTGCTCTGAGAAATCAGAGCCTGACATTTTTATGAGGTTAGCTAACCTGAAGCAGTGCATGCAGTCGATAGGCAAAGCACGATTTTTGAGAATGAAATGCAACTTGGGGCACACACTCTGATCTTTCAAAAAGGCTGACTGGAGGAGGAATTTTGCCAGATGGCATCTTATACATTTCTTTAAAGATGGAACTCCCTCTGTCGCATTCTATCCTTTGGGAGAAAACACAGTACTTCCATCTACATTTTACCCTGGGAAGGTCAGGATAGCCTTGAGAAAGGACATTTACTTTTTGGTGCTGTCTACCTACCCTTCCCGGGGCTGCAGTTCTCTAGAACTTCCCTTTAATGTTTCCTCTCTCATCTGGTCAGCACCACCACTCTTCAGCAACTATTTCCCAAGGCATTCTGCCACTTATCTCAACATATGACATTATTACAGCTCAGAGCACTGAGTCTCCCCACCCCCTTGTTAAGCAACCGTGTATGAATACCTCTATGCGGTAGATGGATTGACTGCACAGGCTTTGAAAAAATAGTAGGTGTGAACAATATAAAGCCTTTAAACAAGCCCGGTACAGATTGCTAATGTTAGGTATCATTTTCCTCATTTCTCCGGTTAGGACCGAGATGATCATGCATTACTGATTCCCTCACTAAGATCTTGAACTCCTGATCTTTCTGTCTTCACTGCCCTACTGGGATTACAGGCGTGACTTACACCTGTTTATGCCTGGTTGAGGATGGTAGAAGAGCCCCAGTACCCTTCACTATTAGGAACAGATTGAGGTGGCTTTCCTCACCTTACATTCTTTTCAACGTTTATTTTGCTTCACAAGGCAACCCACGCACAAAATCCACGGCTGGCGAAACATAAAAGAATGTAGTCCAAAACTCAGAACACTACAGCTGATTTGTCATGACTTCAGCCCCTGTCCCCAGGCTGACTCCCAAGTCCTCCGTAGAGATTGACAGAAGCTGAGCTCCTAACTCAACTTGGAGCTCCTTCTAACATTAGCACCACACTGGCCTGCCTCACCCAAAAAGCTGCAAGGAGCCCCCTCCCAGTGCGCGCCCCTTCGTGGCTCCAGGGGCCACTATGTACTTCCTGCCACTGCGACTTGAGACCGGAAGAGCGGAGAGCCGCATTGGTGTCTAGACGGCGAAGACTTTCAGACAAAGTGCCGGCCACTGAGCACTTTCATGCCCGAAGAATCTGCTTCCAGAGCAGTGGGAAGGAGTGGGGCTGCGAGTAGAGGGCACAGCCAAGCAGAGACGTGGAAACGTAGCAAGCCGGCGTGGGGCGGGGCGACGGGAGGGGGCGGGGCCTACGCGGGCCGGCGTGGGGCGGGGCTTGCGAACGCCCGCCAGCACGCCCAGATTCTCCGCGCCACGCTGCGGACGCTCCCGCTATTGCGGTCCCGTCGGCGTTTCCGCGCGCACTCGCGTGTCCCCGGCGTGAACCGGAACCGCTTGCGGAAGTAGCTGCTAGGAGCCAAGCGCTGAACAAGAACGTGGTGGGAGGCGGCCTGCGCGGCGCCGCCCGCCATGGCCGCGGCGGGGTGAGCACTGCGTGGGGCCGCAGTCGCGGACTCAGGCTCCTCCGCCGCACACCGGGGGCTGAGGCCGTAGCAGCCGGGGTCGCTGTCTGTCGGTCGCCGTAGCCGCCCGCACGTCGCCGCCGCCGTCCATGGCGCGGTCCCGCCGCCGCCGCCGCTGCTGACCCGGGCCCGGCGCGGTTTCCGCCCTCCACGGGGCGCGGGCGGCCTGCCTTTGAGCCCGAGCCTGCGCCCGCGCCCCGGGGCTACCAGCCGGGGAGTCCGCGATGGGGAACACAACTTCGTGCTGCGTGTCGTCCAGCCCCAAGCTCCGGAGAAATGCGCACTCGCGGTTGGAGTCCTACCGCCCGGACACGGACCTCAGCCGTGAGGACACTGGCTGCAATCTGCAGCACATCAGCGACCGGGAAAACATCGACGGTGAGCGGCGCCGGCCTCGGCCTATCCCTCCCCTTCCTGCAGGACTTGGAGCCTTGCTGCTCCGCTGCTCCCGGCTGGGCTGGCAGGGAATGGTGGAAATTTTGCTAGCCACAGCCGGGGAGGTCCAGTAGGTCCAGGGAGGGCGTGTAGTATGCGAGTGCTGGGGTGCGTCTACATGCGTGTGCACCCCGGAGATGACATGGGAGGCTCCAGGCAGTGTGCTTTTGGGTTGTTGCCAGAGTTATGTATAGGATGGCGGTGGTATTTGCTCTTTCCAAAAGGAAGGGGATTGTGACAGTGTTCTTTACCTGACTGGAGTTGGCCTGCGTTTCCCCAGACAACTCTACCCTTTCTCCCATTAAAAACTAAACCAGGCCCAAGGGAGTATGCTTGAGACTGTATATGCACAAATGTATATATATGTACTATGCGAGTATATATAGACCTGCGCACAAGCACATACTTTATGGGTATGGTTGCAGGGTTGAAGCAAAAGGTTCTCCTCAGAATGTTTGAAAAAGAAAATACCAGGAGGCTGTAAGTTAAGTGATCTAGTTTTAGCATGGGGTAGAATTACAGTTCTATGAATTTCAGATTCATCTGGGTGACTTGTGTATTTGAAAAACGTTAAAGGAGGCATTATTTTTTTTTCCTGCCGCTGAAGGAGGCATTATTGCACCTAGTAATGTTTTTTCATAACTGGTTTTGCAGTGTCTCTCATTATTGTTTTGTAATCAAATTCATATTGTACGTGGGGCATAAAATACAGTTTATATGATTTTCAACTTAGATTAGAAATTGGAAATCTTCAGGACTTTTTTGTTTTTGTTGTATTTATGAAAATCCTCACACAAATAACCTAGTTAAACTCACTTGTAGTTTTTCTTATGTGAATGAATTGATAATTGGTATTGATTCATTCTTGTTGTCTTTGGGGTGGAGTATTCCTTGTAATGTGAAAGGCTACATTTGAATGCTAAAGAAAAGAGTTGTCTCATTGTTTTTTGTCTAAACAGTGTCAGCATTTTAAGAACAGTAGCTTTATTAGATGAGTAGCTTAAGGTTACTCACAGTTTATAGTAAATTCTGATACTACATGATTTTTCTAGTGTTAAGATTTGTGTGTGTGTGTGTGCGCGCGCGCGATTTTGTGTGTGTGTGTGTGCGCGCGCGCGCGCGAGTGTGTACGCACTTGAGAACGTGTTACCTATGTGTGGCAGTTGAGGTAAGAGGAAGGTGGTGTATCCTCACGATCTGGAGTTAGAGGTGGTTGTGCTGGGAACCTATCTCTGGTTCTGTGGAAGCACAAGAAGTGCTCTTAATCACTGAGCCATCTCTCCAGCCCTACTAGTTTTATTTTATGTGTCCATTAGCTTGGCCGTCTCCTTAGGTGATTTTGAACTGCAGCTACACATTTACACATTTAAAAACATGTAGAAGAATTTGAAGTAAGAACTCCTTCTATACACCGTAATAAAACTGTATTTTAAAGGGGGGAGTGAAGAAATAAACGAGATCATTGTAGAAGATTGCTAATCGCATTGACAAGCAAAAAGAGTTAAAGAATACTTTCTGTTTTCTTGGTTTGCTGGCTTTTCGAGACAGGGTTTCTCTGTATAGCCCTGGCTGTCCTGGAACTCACTCTGTAGACCAGACTGGCCTTGAACTCAGAACTTCGCCTTTCTCTGCCTCCCAAGTGCTGGGATTAAAGGCATGCGCCACCACTGCCCAGCTACAGAATACTTTAATGGATTTTATTGTGCAGGTTTGCACTAGGTCACTTTCATGCAAGTGTTGTACTTTGAGCTTATCCTCCGCATCCTCACTACCCTCCCATTTTTCATACCTTGCTCCTTTTATTAATCTCCTTTATTCCCAAAACAGTTTAGCTTCAATTTTCATACCATTCCACATAATAGCATTTCGTGTATCTCACTGGTAAGTGAGAGAAAACATGAATTATTTGCCCTTCTGAGACTTACTTAATTTGTGTAACATTATCATCTCCAGTTGTACCCATTTTACTTCAAAGACATAATTGCATCTTTATGACAGACATGAATTTCATTGTATATAAATCACATTTTCTTTTTCCATTCCTCAATTAGTGGGCAGTGGTTCAATAAGCATTGATGTGCCAATATTTTTATTTTTATTTTTTTTATTTTTTTGAGACAGGGTTTCTCTGTAGCTCTGGCTGTCCTGGAACTTACTCTGTAGACCAGGCTGGCCTGGAACTCAGAAATCCACCTGCTTCTGCCTCCCAAGTGCTGGGATTGAAGGTTTATGTTTTTTTTCTTTGTTTTGTTTTGCCTTTTAACCTTTTGAACAAATACCCATTAGAGATAAACTGAGTCATAAGATAGATCTGCTTCAGGGGTCTCCATACTGACTACCTCAGTAGAGACTAGCTTACATTCTCACCTTTAGTATATAAAGCGGTTCCTTTTATCTGCTTTTTCACCAGCATTTGTTGTTTCCTTAATAATTGCCATTCTTATTGAGGAGAGAGGAAAAAAAAATCTCATTGTAATTTGTGTTTCTTTAATAGCTAGTGATGTTAAATATATTCTTAAGTTTTATGGTCATCGTTATTTTGTTTTGTTTTTGTTTTGTTTTGTTTTTTTTTTTTTTTTTTTTTTTTTTTGGTTTGATTTTTGTTTGGAGACAGGATCTCTGCCTGTGGAACTCAATATGTGCACTAGGCTGGATATGTGCACTAGGCTGGCCTCAAACTCAGTGAGATCTGCCTGCTTCTGCTCCAAATGCTGGGACTGAAGGTGTGTGAACATGTTTGGATTCATACATTTGTTGACAGTTTCTACCTCATCTTTTTCATCTTTTGGGAATTGTCTGTCTAATTCTTTATACCAGTTTTGGATTAGGTGGTTTAGTTTTTGATCACAGGTGATGAGGTTTCTGAGTTCTTGTGCATTCTAGATTTTAAAGTCTGTGTTTAGCTGGCAAAGATTTCTCCCATTTTTGTAAGCTGTCTCTACATGCAGTTATTTTCTTGAGTGTTCTTAGATATTTTTTATCTTCATGAAAACCCATTTATCAGTTGTTGGTTCTATTTCTTGAGAGAGTGGAGTCCTGTTTAGAAGTATTTGCCTATGCTGGGATCTTAAACATTTTTTTCCTACTTAGTCTTTACTAGTTTTACAGTTTCAGATCGTGGAATAAGATCTTTGATTTGTTTAGAGTTGATTTTTTGTATGTCATGAGACACAGGTCTAGTTTTATTCTGCATATACATAGCAATATTTGTTGAAGAGCCTGTTTGCTCAAATGTACATTTTTCTGATTTTGTTAAACAAATTCCATAATTACTTTGGATTATAACGGGGCCGCCCCTGCTTTTGTTGTACTAGCTTTATAATGCTCTTCTCTTCATTTTGAGTCAGGGTCTTTGTCGCTCTGGCTGTCTTGGAAGTCACTAAGTAAATCAGACTGGCCTCAAATTCAGAGAGAGCGTCCTGCCTCTGCCTCCTGAGTGCTGGGATAAAAGGCAAGTGCCAGAGATGTTTTCTTCACAGTGTTTTGTAGTATAACTTGACGTCAGGTGCATTGATAACCTCTAGCATTGTTGTTTTGCTTTGCTATCAGGTCTTTTGTTTCTCTGTGAATTTTAAGCCTCCTCCCACTCCCTTTACTATTTGTGAAGAAGAATCTTGGTGTTGGAATTTTGATGGGAATTTTAACCAATCTGTAGATTTTTTTTAATGGCATAGCTGTTTTCATAGTATTGCTTACTTTATGAGCATGGGATGGTTTCCCATCTTACAGTATCTTCAATTAATTTTTTTAGTGTTTTAAAGTTTTCACTGTAAAAGTTTAAGTTAGCTTTATTATAAGGTTTTTGTTTGTTTTTAAATTAATTGTGAATGGAATTATTTTTTTGATTTCTTCAACATGTTCTTTATTAGTATGTAGGAAAGCTTCTAATTTTGGGATATTAATTTTTGTATCCTGTCTCTTTGCTGAAAGTTAGCTCTTAGCTCTAATACTTTTTCTGGTGGACTTTGGGTCTTCTGCATAGATTGTATTATCTGCCAATAAGGTTACTCTGAGTTATTTCTTTCCCACTTCTGTCTTTTATCTTTCTTTCATCATATTATCCTACCTAAAGCTAAAGGAATAATATTGGGTAAGGAGTAGAGATGCACACCTTTGCCTTATTCCTTATTTTATTGGGAATGTTTTCAATCCCCCCCCCCCTTAGTATAATGTTGGGTATGGGCTGTTATATATGGCTTTTATTATGTTGATAAGTTCTTTCTTTTTTCTTTTTCTTTTTTTTTTTTTGGAGAAAAGGAAAATAGCTTTATTTTTTCTTTTTTTCCTTATTGAAAAGGGAAGTAACACTTTATGATAAAATTAAAGATTTACATGGAAAATATTTCAGATAAAATAGAAGAGATACATAAAAACACATTAAAATTGACAATTTTCATGGAAAATTAAAGAGTAAAGTGGTGTACATGTAAAACATTGCTAAATTAATTGAAATATGAAATAGAAACATTTTATGATAGAATTGAAGATTTACATGGAAAATATTTCTGATAAAATTGTAGAAGAATTTTAGGTGTTAAAAATTTTAAACATGTCAGAATTGAGGATTATCATGGAAAATTTTATATAGATGTAATAATGGTAGGCATAAAAGTATTCCTAAGTTGATTGAAAGTGGAATTATAAACATTTTCTGATAAACTTGAAGATTTACATGGAAAATATTTCTGATAAAATTGAAGAAATATATAGAAAAACATATTAAAATGAAAGATTATGGAAATTATACAGATAAAGTGATAGGCATAAAGATAATTCTAAGTAGATTGAAGGTGGAATTATAAACATTTTCAGATAAAATTGAAGATTTACATGGAAAATATTTTTGGTAAAATTCAAGAGATATATAGAAAAACACGTTAAAATAGACTATTTCATGGAAAATTTTACATATAAAATGGTAGATAGTTTTAACTCTTTCTAAATTAATTGAAGGTGGAATTAGAAACATTTGTGATAAAAAAGATATTCCTCGTTTTCCCAGAACGTTAATTATGAAGGGTTGTATTTTGGTGAGGTAATCATGTGATTTCTGTTCATGTACCAACTTATGTGATATATTACACAAACCATTTCATTTTAAATCATGAATGATCTTTTGAATATGTTCTTGAATTCTGTTTAAGGAAGTATTTTTCCTTGCCCATATATTTTGGAGGTTTTGTTTTAAATGAGAAATTAGAAACATCCCCCATACCCCCTCCCCCCCAAAAAAGAAAAAGAAAAACAAAATATTTACATTTCAGACAATCAAATTGAATATTACTATGCACTATAGTAAAGAAGTGGATGTAATGGTTGTAATCAGCTGGTTGGCATTCAGGCTTTGTGTTAGTTGGGCTTACTATTGCTGTGATGAAAACACCAAGACCCAAAGCAGCTTAGGAGGGAAAGGGTTTGTTTGACTTTCATGTCCTGAATCACAGTCCATTGAGTGAAGCCAAGGCAGGACCTGATGCAGAAGCCATGGAGGTGTGCTGCTTACTGGTTTGCCCCTCATGGTTTGCTCTCTACTTGCTGGTTTTGTGCCAACTTGGCACAAGTTAGAGTCATCAGAAAGGAACATTTCTCAGTTGAGGAAATGCCTCCATGAGATCCAGCTGTCAGGCATTTTCTTTTCAATTAGTGATCAATCAATGTGGGGAGGGCCCAGCCTAATGTGGGTGGTACCATCTCTGGGCTGGTGCTCCTGGCTTCTATAAGAAAGTGAGCAAGGTCTATGAAGCAAGCCAACAAACAGCACCCCTCCATGGTCTGCCTCAGCTCCAGCCTCTAGGTTCCAACTGTGTTTGATTTCTTATCCTGACTTCCTCCAATGATGAACTATGATCTGGAAGTGTCACCCAAAAAACATCCTTTCCTGCTTGGTCTTTGGTCATGGTGATTTCATTGCAGCAATAGAAACCCTAAGACATGCTCTAAGATAGACCTAAGTTCATTTGTGAGGCCTTTTTTGAGAAAAACTTATAGACGACCATAAACTTGTTTTTCAGACTTAGGGTGATTTAGAGCATAACGCTGGTAGTAAGGTTTCTAGTGGAGATCATTTTTTATGACCATGTTAGATTAGACCTCTAAATACTAATTTGTCACAAAAATAGTATTCTCCCTCCCAATTTCAACAGATGCATCTAGAATTTATCTAACCAGTAGTTTTCAGCATTGGTATTATTTAAAATAGAAATATAAGCCTATTCCAATAGTATGAATAGGTTTATTTGAAAGTTTCCAGGTAACTCAAAGATGCAGCTGGTTTGGTTGGCCAGGGCAACCTGCTGCTCTAGGGTTGTTCTGGTATTGAATCATGTAATGGCAGCAGATTTAAGTAAAAATGTGTGTAGATTCACTGTGTGTCTGTACATATCTGTGTCTGAGTAGTTCAGTTCCTCTGTTATGACTGGTGGTGTTCCATATGTGGATTTACTTAACTGCAGACCACAAATACTTGTAAACAGTTGCACTGTACTGAATACATGTAAACTTGTTTTTGTGTCTGTTAGGCACACATGCTAATAACTATCTAAATAAGTTATATTCAGTGTTTTAAGTAATCCAGAGGATGTGTGTCAGCCACGTACAAACACTTGGCCATCTCTCTGAGACCTGCAGACTCTTGATATCTAACAGGATCCTGGAACAATCACCTGCAGCTACTGAGGGACAACTGTATATTGTCAAAGTATTGGTAAATTTTAAAAATTACATGTCAAGACTTCTTGAGTGTGCCATCACTGTCCAGGCAACTACTAGTATTCGGGATTGATAGTTTGTTCATGACTCTTCTCGACTATTGAGTGTCTTTATGTGGTAGATGTATGCATTTCCCCACCACATTCCAAACAGAAAGGGGCAGCATGTGCTTCTGGTATGTCAGTAACTTGCATTACGATAGGTAGACTTCTTTAACGCCCATTGGGAACTTGCTAACCCTTTGTACTAGTATGAGATTATTTGTGGTTTTGAAAGTTGTGGGCAGTATAACCAACTTTGTAGGAGTTATCTTTCATGAAGTCATTCAGAGGTCAAGGAAAAAAACCTGCTTACCACTGATAGGAAAAGTCACAGCTGTTCTCTTAATTCTGTACCCAACACTGCTCTGAGTGTAAATGTAAGGATGGATGTAGTCTAACAGTTATAAAGATGAATAAGAAAGGATAATAATAGGAGACAAGGAAGTATGGAATGCTGGTTTAGAACACAGGAGTCACAACAAGATATAAAGCTATCTTTATATGTATGTTAGCACACATACAGAGAGACAAACAAAGTGAATAAGTGTATAAAAAACGCAACAGTACTACAAATATAAAATGTAAAGTGAAGCCCCTCAGCTTCGGAATGACTATTTGAATTATATAGAATTTCATTGAAACAGAGACTTTGGTCTGAGTAGGTGCTTGCTTGAGTCGGTGCATTAATCTAGCTTCCTGGTTTGCTTGTTTACATTAATGGGTTTTTATTAAAAATGAAAAGAAATAGAACACATACACTATACACACATACATATATGTATATATTTCAGGATATAGTGAAACATAGTTTGTTTTGAAATTGTTAAACTATGAGGTAGAAAGAAAAAACTTTTTCTTAGTGAAGATCAATTATATTTTGAAAGTGATCTTTTTAAGTGATAAAATGTACAAAGTGAACAATAGTTACTTTATAGTTCACATTATGCTCTGATACCTCTGAATATGTTTTGCTTAAAGCCAGTAAAGACACTAAGGATCAAAATGAGGCCAGTATGCTTAATAAACTGAAAGTGCGTAATTAGCATGCCATTATGAATCAATATCTGATTTCTTGTGTTAAATGTAAAATATGTTCAAAGAACTAATAACCAGCTGTGTTTGAACTATCCCTAGGGAGAGGAACTAGAAACCTGGGACCAGAGTCTATCTAGATATATATCAAAGGTAATGTGGAGAGTCATAGTGCCATTCTTTTGCCTTGTAGCAGGCTCAGGAGTTTCCCAAATCCTTTAGGGCCTTCAACTCAGGCTAAACTGGAATTTCTGAAGCATTTTAGTACTAGCCAGAAAGCAAGAAGTCTCACTAAGGATACTTTGTAATATTTAAGCATGAGGATTAAGAGAAAGAGGCACACAGAAAACAAGTTAAGGTATACCCCAGATCATTGGGTGGGCTTTTCAAAAAAATAGTCAAAGTTCACTTTCTTTACAATAGTTAGATATAGGACTTTGGTGGGTTTTAAGACTTTAATCTTCAAAGAATGACTATGGAATCTAAGTGATTCCTTATGTGTTTGTTGAGGGTACTTGACAGGCTAGGTAAAGCTGTAGAGAATAAGGATGTAAGAACTCTGTCTTCACTAGAAACAAAGGTCAGTAGTTCTGTTTCAAATTTCCAGAGGAAAGAGGCCTCAAGGTCATGGGTCATTGTTATTTTAATGTTAAAATATCTCTATGCAAAAGAGTATTAACCTCAGATCTGCAGCCTTCTAGGCAAATGTAAATTGTGCTCCCCACTCAGGAGTCATACAACTATATTTAACTTCATCCTATCCAGTTCTATCTGAGGCACAAAAAGACACGGGAACTATGAAAATAGTGGAAGTCAAAGAAGTGTTTCACATGATAATCTGATCCAAACTTCTAGCCTCTTGTATAGCAATAATTTACATTTTCTTCAGAGAATAGGGTTTAAAATGTGTATAAATATGCTGTATATTAAATGTTTGCTGTTCCTGGAGAGGGGCATTGGGTGTAAAGATAAGTTCTACTAGTCTTGATGAGGTCGTTAGGCATTCCATAAGATCTCTTTTAGGAATGATGCTGGCTAGACCCACAGTTTCAAAAAGCTCAGAAAATAACTTATCCACTGTTTCTCTGCTCCGTAAACCACTTGTATTTATTGCTGTAACTCACTTCCTTCAGAGAAAAGTGGTCTGACAACTCACAAATGACTACTCACACGATTCTGAAGTGTTGGTCTGACAACTCACAAATGCCTACTCACACGATTCTGCCTGTCAGATCTCTTGGTAACTTTGAAATTCCTATCAATTCCTGACTTGACTAGCTGCAAATGAGCGACTGTTTCCTTACCGGGGCAACGTTTTCAATACAGACATGGAAAACCTTGAATACTTTTTCTTCACCCTCATGAGAATATTTACATTCTGTATATTAATTTTGACTTTGTAGTGGACTTTTCTATAAAAAAACAAAAAACCATGGTTTTGGTGTGGAAGTGAATTGTGTAAAGAGATTTCTAAAAGGAATGTAGCCATGGTAATGCGTCTGGGCTAAGTGGTTGATAGCTCATGGTTGTACTTCTATTACAAAAGAATCTCAGTCTGGTTTTGTTCCTGTTACCTAGGGTAGTGATTGTTTTGTCCCTCAGCCATTACTTTGTGATCATTGTCCTCTGCTCTGGATGATAGACACAAGACTTAGGTTGCACAGCTGGCTCCTGGTACCCGGGGAAATATAGCTGGGTTGTGCTGAAAATAATTGTCGGTTACAGTTATATCCATTCTAGTTTGTTCCATAAGCCTTCCATAAGTCTTTGATGAGTGATGGATTGCAAGTCACTTGTTTTAGACTCTTCTGATACAGATCTGTCTGAAAGATGAAAAGGATATATTGTACATGGGAGTTCATACACTTACTTGGCACAGCTCAATATTGAAGACATGTCTTAGGCAGATGATTTTGTTAATTCCTTGAGAATTTCCTAAAATTCATTTTAATAATGTTCACTTTGTTCCATCTCCTACTGTGTCTGCCTTCCTATCTACTCAATCTCATGTTCTCTATCTGCTCCTTTCTCAACCATTAGTCTAATTTGTGCAACCAAATACTCTTTGCAGTGGGACCTTCCCTGCAATGGGGCCTACCCTGGAACATTGACCTGCCAGGGGTTACACTCTTAAAAGAAAACTGACTTTCCTTCTCCCACAGGTGTCAGATGCTAATAGTTTCTCAGCTGTGATGGAAGTTCATGCCCACCTTCCACTTCCTATGCTGGAATTTTGTCTGGCATGAGCTCGAACATGTTTAACGTTGCAAGCTGTCACAAACACTGGGAGTTCATATTGTTCTAATGTGCTACTGTCCTGTCTGTGCCTGGAAAACATTCTCCTTGTAGTCACATGCTACCTCTGGCTTGCATTGCAATCTTTCTGACCCTTATTCTACAAAGATGTCTGAGTCTTTGAAGGATAGAATGTGTATGATGTCCCATTTAGGCCTGAGCATTTAGCAGACTTATACTCTTCTGTACATTGACCAGATGTGTGTCTCTGTTAATCACTGTGTTCTGCAAAATGAAGCATCTCTGCTAAGGTTTGAGAGATGCACTAATCTATTGGCATAACAATAATTATTAAGCAGATGGTTTAACACTATGTCCATTTAGCAGAATAACAGAGGCTTCTTCCCTAGGGTCTATGACCTTTCTACCCACAGGTTAATTGGCTCAGAAAATTATGCCAGATGTGGGTTTCATCTTGCAAAGTGAGCCTTAAATCCAATCAGAAACTCTAGTAACATTCGTACTACTATTGCACTAGCAGACATATTTTACCAGGCCAGTCATTGTTATGGCTCAGCGAGTTGAGCTGGGTATGATTACTATCGTTCAGTAGCATGTTTGCCACTTGTGCAACACTGTGAAAGCTAGCCAGTTGGAATGAAACTACAAGGATAGTGCCAGCTTGGTTTCTCTGGTGTTCTATCCTCAGGGGTCTTACAGCCAAGTTTTGAAGGGTGACTAAGAATGATAGCAATAACATGTAATGATTGGGAGTCCATGGGACCACAGTGGCCATCAGGTCTAGTACCATTCTTGGTACTTAACTAACATGAGGTGTCTAATTGGGGTAACCCTGCCTTTGTTATAGGATGGTTCCACTTAAATTCTTCTCCTCCTCCTCCTCTTCTTCCTCCTCCTCTTCCTCTTCTTCTTCCTCTTCCTTCTCTTCCTCTCTTCCTCCTCCTCCTTCTTTTCTTTTCAGTTTTATTTTTTTCCTCATTTACTTTATATCCTGCTCACTGCCGCCCTTCCGGCCACTCCCACCCCAAATCCCTAGTATCTGCATACCCTGGCACTTCAGGTCTCTACAAGGCTATGTGATTCTTCTCCCTCTGGGGCCAGACAAGGCAACCCATCTAGAAAATCCTAAATACAGACAACAGCTTTTGGGATAGCCCCTATTCCAAATATGCGAGACCCACAAGAAGACCGAACTGCACATCTTGTACAACCCTGTGTATGTGTGGGGAGCCTAGGTCCAGCCCTTGTATGTTCTTTGGTTCATGGTTCAGTCTCTGAGAGCCCCAAGGTTCCAGGTTAGTTGACTCTTTGGTCTTCCTGTTGAGTTCCCATACCATTTGGGGTCGCAATCCTTTCTTCTGTTCTTCCATAAGAGTCCCCAAGCTCTATCCACTGTTTGGCTGTGGGTGTCTGCATCTGTCAGATGCTGGGTAGAGCCTCTCAGAGAACAACATGCTCCTGTTTGCAAGCATAACAAAGTATTAATAGCAAGCAGTGTTAGGGATTGGTGCTTGCCTATGGGATGGGTCTCAAATTGGGCCAGTTATTGGTTGTACATTACCTCAGTCTCTGCTCCCTCCCCTGTGCCTGTATTACTTGTAGACAGGATAAATTTTGGGTTGAAAGTTTTGTGGGTGGGTTGGTGTCTCTATTGCTCTACTGGGGTTCCTGCTTGGCTACAGAAGGTGGCCTCTTCAGGTTCCTTATCCTCAAAGTAGTGAGTCACAGCTAAGGTCATCCTTGTTGGTTCTTAGGTGCCTCCCTTATCCCAGGGCTCTGTCTAGACCTGGAGATTGCTCCACCTTGCCCTCATCAGTGGCAGATTTCTATTCTTTTTCATGGCCATCTAGCCATCTCTCCTGTCCTTCCCCACACTACATCCAAATTCTCCATTCCCTCCCCTACCCCATTCCCCCACAGTTCCCTCTCCATCTGCCTCTTACTACTATTTTATTCCCCCTTCTAAGTGAGTTTCAAGCTTCTTTGTTTGGGGCCTTCCTCTTGTTTAGCTTCTTTGGGTCTGTGAAGTGTTTAACATATACCTGTATTTTATGGCTGATATCCACTCATAAGTCAGTACATACCATGCATGTCCTTTTGAGATTGGGTTACCTCACTCAGGATAATTCTCACATTCTATTCATTTACATGCAAAGTTTATGATTTCTTGGTTTTCAATAGCTGAATAGTATTCCATTGTGTAAATGTACCACATTTTTTTTTTTTTTTTTTTTTTTTACCCATTTTTTCAGTTGAGGGACATCTAGTTTGTTTCCAATTTCTTGCTATTGTAAATAAAGCTGCTATGGACAGAGTTGAGCAAGTGTCTTTGTGAGATAATAGAGCATCTTTTGGGTATATGCTCAGGAGTGGTATAGTTGGGTCTTGAGGTAGAACTATTTCTAGTTTTCTGAGGAAACACCAAATTAATTTCCACAGTGCCCTTCCACCAGCAGTGGAGGAGTGTTCCTCTTAGTCTACACCCTCGACAGCATGCACTGTCTCTAGAGTTTTTTTATCTTAGCCATTCTGAAGGGCGTAAGATGGAACCTCAGAGTTGTTTTGATTTGCATTTCTCTGTTGACTAAGCACTTTGAACATTTCTGCAAGTGCATCTTGGCCATTTGAGATTCCTCTGTTAAGAATTTTCTGTTTAGTTCTATACCCCAATTTTTAAATTGTGTTATTAGTCTCTAACTTGTTGAAATCTTTGTAAGTTTTGGGTATTAGCCCTTTTTCAGATGTATGGTTGGTGAAGATCCTTTCCCAATCTATAGGCTATCAATTTGTCCTTTTGATAGTGTCCTTTGCTTGAGAGAAGATTTGCAGTTTCCTGAGATCCATCTATCCATTGTTGATCTTAGAGCCTGAGCCATTGGTATTCTGTTCAGGAAGTTGTCTCTTGTACCAGTGCATTCAAGGTCGTTTCCCACTTTTGCTTTTTTTGAGATTTAATGTATCTGGTTTTATGTTGAGGTCCTTGATCCACTTAGGCTTGAGTTTTTTGCAAGGTGATAAAAATGGATCTATTTGTATTCTTCTACATAGAGACATCCAATTAGTCCAGCACCCTTTGTTGAAAGTGCTTTCATTTTTCCATTGTATAGTTTTGCCTTCTTTATCAAAAATCAAGTGTCCATAGCTGTGTGGTTTATTTCTGGGACACTGATTTGATTCTGTTGATCAACAAGTCTATTTCTATACCAATACCATGCAGTTTTATTTTTTACCACTATTGCTCTGCAGTACAGCTTGAGGTCAGGGATGGTGATTCCTCCTGGAAGTTCTTTTATTGTTCATGATTGCTTTGGCTCTACTGGGTTTCTTGTTTTTCCATATGAAGTTGAGAATTGCTCATTTAAGATCTAAAAAATTATGTTGGAATTTTGATACAGATTGCATTGAATCTGTAGATTACTTTTGGTGAGATGGCCATCCTTGAGCATGGGAGGTCTTTTTATCTGATATCTTCAGTTTCTTCAGGAATTTGAAATTCCTGTCATACAGATCTTTCACTTGACTGGTTAGAGTTCCACCAAGATATTTTATATTATTTGTGGCCATTGTACAGGGTGTTATTTTCCTAATTTCTTCCTTAGTCTGTTTACCATTTGTATAAAGGAGGGCTAGTGATTGAGTAAAAATTTTTTTTTTTTTTGTAGTTTTTCGAGACAGGGTTTCTCTGTATAGTCCTGGCTGTTTTGGAACTCACTCTGTAGTCCAGGTTGGCCTCGAACTCAGAAATCCTCCTGCCTCTGCCTCCCAAGTGTTGGGCTTAAAGGTGTGCCACTACCACCCGGCTTGAGTAATTTTGTATCCACCCACTTTGCTGAAGTGATTTATCAGTTATAGCAATTCTGGTACAATTTTTGAGCTCACTTATGTGTACTATCATATCATCTGCAAATAGTGATCCGTTGACTTCTTCCTTTCCAATTTGTATCCCTTTGATATCCTTTAGTTGTCTTATTGTTCTGGCTAGAACTTCAGGCACTGTATTAAAGAGGGAGAGAGTGGGCAGCCTTGTCTTTGATTTTAGTGGAAATGCTTTAAGTTTCTTTCCATTTAGTTTTATGTTTGCTATTGGCTTGCTGAATATTGCTTTATGTTTAGGTATGTGCCCTTTATCCATGATTTGTCAAATACTTTTAACATGAAGGGGTGTGGATTTTATCAAAGGTTTTTTTTCAGCATCTCATGAGATAATCATGTGATTTTTTTTTCCACTTTGTTTATATGGTGGATTTTGTTGATAGATTTTCACTTATTGAACTGTCCCCTGCATCATTAGGATGAAGTCTACTTGATCTTGATAGATGATGTCTTTGATGTGTTCCTGGATTTGGTTTTCAAATATTTTATTGAATATTTTTGCATCAGTGTTTATAAGACAAATTGCTCTGAAGTTCTCTTTCTTTGTTAAGTCTTTGTATGGTTTTTGTTTCATGGTGATTGTGTCCTCATAGAATGAGTTTGGCAGTGTCCCTTCTGTTTTTGTTTTGTGCAGTCATTTAAGGAGCATTGGTATTAGGTCCTCTTTGAAAGTTTGGTAAAACCATCTGGCCCTGACCTTTTTTTTGGGTGGGAGACTTCTCCTTCATTAGGGTTTACGGGGCTTTTTAAATAGTTTACCTGATCTTGATTTAACTTTGGTAAGTGGTATCTGTCTAGAAAAATCATCCATTTCCTAAAGATAGTCCAATTTTGTGAAGAACAGGCTTTTGAAGTAAGTTCTAATGATTCTTTGAATTTCCTCAATGTCAGTTGTTATCTCTCCCTTTTCATTACTGATTTTATTTATCTGTTTTTACTGTCTTGTCTCTTGGTTAGTTTGGGGAAAGGTTTGCCTATCTTAATTTTTCTCAAAGATCCAGCTCTTTGTTTTGTTGATTCTTTGCATTGTTTTTCTTTGTTCCTTGATTTTATCCCTGAATTTGATTATTTTTTTTTAAATGTAGTTATCCTTTTCCAGTTGGAGTTTTCCTTCTAGTATTTTCTGTAGGCCTGGATTTGTTGATAGATATTGTTTGAATTTGGATTTATCTTGAAATACCTTGTTTTCTCCATCGATGGTGATCGAGAGTTTTGCTTGATATAATAGTCTAAGTTGGCACCTGTGGTTTTTTTTATTTATTTTATTTTATTATTATTTTTTTTAATAGAGGTTTCAAGATATCTGTCCATGCCCCTGTGGAGAAGTGAAGTGTAATTCTGATCGTCTGCCTTTGTATGTTACCTGGCCTGTTTTCGTTGCTGCTTTTAATATTCTTTCTTATGTAGATTTTGTTTTGATTATATTGTGGTGAGAGTATTTTCTTCTCTAGTGCAGTTTAATTGGTGTTCTATTAGCTTTGGGGATGTTTATAGACATCTCTTTCATTAGGTTGGGAAAGTAAGTATTCTATGATTTTATTGAGAATATTTTCCGGGCCTTGGAGCTTGTTGTTCTTCGATTAGGTCTTTAATGGGATCCCAGATTTCCTGGATGTTTTGGCTCAGGAATTTTTTAGATTTATCATTTTCTTTGACTGATGTATCTTCTGTGTCTGAGCTTCTTTCTTCTATCCCCTGTATTCCTTTGGTGATGCTCACATCATATTCTCTTCCCTATGCCTTCTGTCTCTAGGATTTCCTCAGTTTGTGTTTTCTTTGTTGCTTTTGTTTCCACTCTCAGGTCTTGAACAGTTTTATTTATTTCCTTCATCTGTTTAATTGTATTTTCCTATATGTCTTTCTGGGATAGCTTCTACCATTGGATTTTAGGTCATTTTCTTGTGTTTTGGTTGTGTTAGGATATCCAGGTCTAGCTGTAGAAGGGTAGCTGTGTTCTGAAGGTGTCACATTCCCCTGGCTTCTGTTGTCTTATTTTGAAGGCCTTTAGCCATCTGGATGGCTTTGGTCCCTGGATGTTGTGGCTGTACCTCGATGGTCCTGGTGGCAGGCCTCTGATGGGTAGGTATCCTTGGGCTCTGTGGTTCCTGACCTGTTGGTCTGTATGTATGGTTTAAGACATGTCCAGTAAAGGTGGGCAGAGAGGTGGCAGAAGAATGGAGGTCTCCCTGGCTAGCAGCTTGGCTTGGCCCAGAGGGTGTAACCAACAGGGAAGATTGGTGAGGAAAGGGAAGCTTACCTGTATGGTTCAACAATCTGATGGAGGTGGAGAAGCATTGGGAGAATAGAGGTTCCCCTCAGCAGGGAAGATGGGTGGGGAAAGGGAAGCTTATCTGTACCGTTCAGGAGTCTCAGGTCTGAAGCAGGTTGGGGAAAAGGCAGTGGGAGAATCTAGGAACCCCTGGGATAGCAGGCTATTCAGGGCCCCCTTTAAAGTCTATATATGTATATATTTTAGGATACTTCTATAGTAGTAGGTTTCCATGTTTCTTTTTCAAAAGCTCTTTAGTGTTACCCTTTTTTATAATCTGTCCTTTACCCTGCCCTTTCATCCCCTATCCCACTGAATTGTTTTATCGTGTTCTTTTTCCCTTGGTATCATTACATTCTGCATTCCTTTTTTTGAAAGAGTTCCACATCTCCCATAGCCTCATACTAGTTCCCTAACTGTGTATTCCAAATGAAATATACATATTTAAGATTCAAAACTAATATTCACATGTGAGAAAAAAATTCAGTGATTGTCTTTCTGCGTCTGGGTCACTTCTACTCAGAATGATTGTTTCTAGTTTCGTCTTTTTACCTGCAAATATATAAATTAATTTTAATTTTTAATATGAATTTATTTTTCTTAACAGCTAAATAATATCCCATTGTGTCCATGTGCTACATTTTTATTATCCATCCATCAGTTAACAGACACCTAGTCTGTGTATGCATCCTGGCTACTGTGAATTAGAGCAACAGTGAACAGGATGTGTGGGTCCGTGAAAGGCAGCCTGTTTTCTGGTTGAGCTAGGTTTAAACCCTGGAGACCCAGCAGGTGTTCCTGCAAGGGATGGAAGGCCTGTTTGCCATGCTCCCTGACACTAGGCTTCTGATACAAGGCCCCAGCTCCATAATTCTGTGGTCTTCAGTCAGGGCAATGCACTACCTTCTGGTATTCTGGCTGGACTCCACCCCCACAGCTACTTGGCAACTGCCAGGTAGGCCTGGCCCACTATAAAAGGGGATGCTTGCCCCCTCCCCTCTCTTCCTCTCTGGCCTCTCTTACTCCTGTTTCTTGCTTGCTTCGCTCTTGCCCTCTTGGGCTCTCCTTCCTTCCCCCCCCTACCCCCCCACGTGGCATGGCTGGCCTCTACTTTTCATTCACCACAATTCTCCGCTAACAGTAAATACTTTAAAAACATGAACTGTCTCTTCTCATTTGGACCCGCTGTGCTGGAGCAATGGAGCAGGCCTTCTAGTCTCCTGCTCTAGTCTCCCGCAGGAAACCTCTCCAACTAAACTGCAACTAGCAGTATAGTAACTTCCAGACCAATTTACCTGAGAGAGAACAAGAGAGATTCCCCAAATGGAAGCCATACTCTTTAGATAAACTAACCTCAAAGTCTACCCCTACAAAAGAAATGATGCCATTTCAGTCTGAACACCAGAAGGTACACTGTTGTCAGTCTCAGAGGCTGCCTGTGACAAACATTAATTAAGATTCTGTCGGTAATACTTAAGAGACGTCTAATAATCGACTTGGGAAACTCAGTTGGCATAGCACCTTGCCAGCATTTACTGGTTTTCAGTCTCCACACATATGTAGTGGCATAGGCTTACATTTCTAACTCCCAGGGAGTAGAGGCAGGAGGATTAGAAGTTCAAGGTCATCTTCAGCTCAGTAAATTTGAGAGTAGCCTGGGCTATTCTTAAAGAACAACTACTAAAAATTGACTTGAGTAGTTTAGTTGAGGAATCGGGAAGAGAAGAGTTTCTATATATGAGGACTTTCCATGGAAGCTGAAGGAAAAGCCATGCTAAGTTTCACAAGGGAGTGGGATTAGGGGTCATAGGCTTGTTCATACTGAGGGGATCATCTCCATTATTAACTTAGTCTTTTCCCTGTGCATACTAAGGTGATTATCTCCTTCATTAACCTAGTCTTTCTCTGTGTCACAAATTAGTTTCTCAGAAATTGTTTAAAAAATAGTTCTCTTTGTCTTTACATAATGGAAATTTGCCACTCCCAAATCCTTTCTTTTAGGACTACAAAAAGCCTAAGGATTCTTTATATCCCAATAGAGAGTAGAGAGGTGACTGGTGATTAGTGGGGACTTTCTCTCTCTCACCCCTCCCGGGTGCTGTGTATACATGTATGTGTGTCATTGTGTGTATACATGTATATATATCATTGTGTGTATACATGTATGTGTGTCATTGGCTGAGTAAGCTTGCTAGCCAGTAAAGCCCCAGATGTGTGCCCGTGTCCCAGTGCTAGGATTACAAACCACCATGGTGGTTTTGCTTTGTTTGTGGGTAGGATATTGAGTTCAAGTCTTTATGGTTGTGTGCAAATAGTTCAGTGACTGAGCCATATCCCATGCCTCTCTACTGATCTCTCTTTGTAGATGGCTATTTTTTGTTGTTGCTTATTTGCACTTTTGTGGTAAAACATGCTATAAAAATGAGTGCATGACTGTATAGTTCATTGGTAGTAAGTACATCCATACGGCTTTATATCCGCCATGTTTAGAGCTTTTCATCATTCAAACTTCCGTACTTCTTGCTCAGTTAGGAAACATTGGTTCGTCATTCCTCCATTCCCCACCCTCTAACCATAACACTTTGTGTTTTGTCTTTGAGTTTGATTACACTGTTTACCTCAGATAAGTGGGACCAAAAATATTTGTCTTCTTGTGACAGGTTCAGGTGTAGCGTTGTCTGGATTCATCTATAACTTTACTTTTCAAGGCTAATATATCATTGTATGTGCCACTGTTAATCATTATTAGCTTGTCTTGGACATCCAGATTGCTTTCACCATTCAGCTATTACATATAGTGTTGCCATGAACCAAGAGTGTACACACAGAGACAAATCTGTTTGAGCCATTGCTTTTACCCAGAAGTAGAATTTTACTAGGACTGTTGTACTTTGAAGCTTTGGTTCTTTGGCAGATTTGTGTTGTCATTTGATGTTAAAATTGATAAGAATAAAATTGATCAAGAAAAATGTATGTCTGTACCATGTACTGTATAAAGATCAGTATAGATGACAGTAATTTTAAAGATTACATTCATTTTTTAAAATATTGCTTTCCACCTTGTTAATGAAGCTATTGAGTGGAAAATCGAGAAAAGACTGTAGAAAGGGATCATTTGAATACTACTATATAACAGAACAGTGTTTATTTTGGTATTTTAAAGTAGTATTTTATGTTGACTAAAATATTTATGATTATCCTAGTGGAATATCTACATATGATTATATACAATGTATTGCTTGAAATATATTTGCATCAGAAAACAAATTTAGTTATTCACCTTTTCCCTTTAGATGTATAACCGGTTTTATATTCATACATGTGGATGGATATAAATGGGACAATACTATGATTATATAATTTCCCTTTTTCTTTTTATGAAAGGAAGACCTCTAAGTCATTGTCTAAAATATTATTATTAAAAGTATTATTAACAAAGGATATCAGTTACATAATTATTTTATTTTTGTGATTTTTATTGCAGTTTTACAGGATCCAGGCTGGTCCAGGCTGGTCATTAATTTTGTTGTGTGGTTGAGGGTGGCCTTGAAGTTCAGTTTTCTTGCTTCTGCCTTCCCAGTACTAGAATCACCATTGTACACTACCATAGCTGACTTTTGGAGTGCTGTTAATCAAACTCAGGCCTTAGTGCATGCTAGGCAGACATTCTATGGACTGAGCTGTAGCCACAGTACCCATAATTAATTGAGAGTACTGATTATACTAGACTTGAGTCATTTGAGTTGAATTTTAAGTGTATTTAAAAAAGCTTGTAAGTATTAACATAGTATCTTGTTTGTATTTTTTTGAGGACTTTTTGTAACTTGACTTTTAGCTACTTTATGGGCTTCATTCTCTACCCTTATCCCTTCTCCAATACTAGGTAGTAGAAAAAGAAGGCTTTAGGGTAAAGGGGGCATCAATCTCATTAGACTACTGATTAGGGTCCTGAGTTCCTTAGGTCAGTGTTGATCTTCCTTGACAGGTTATCTCCAACCAGCAAACAGCAACAACCAGCAGAGTCCCCAGAATTCCAAATGTCACATGCTTTCGCAAAAACTATCTGCTAGATAAGAGTACAAGGCAGATTATAGTCTGCTGCTGTGGGCAGTCTGAAGGAGCTCCATATCCCACACTTGTGATTAAAACAAGAACATATTCCTGTAACGATTTATGTGTTTAAAGAAACCGGAATTGTCACTACAGCCATTCTTTATGATAAGTTCCCAAAAGTAGATTTGTTTTCAGGACTGACCATTTGGTACTGGATAACCATTTGTTGTGTTCGTCTCTGGGGATGACTGTTTCTCCTTCTGTCAACATTTCTTAGTAGCCTGTATATCTTTTCTAGGGTTCAGGCCCTGAGGTATTTTTTTCCTGTTCACACGTTAGCATGCCTATTGTTTTCCTTGTTCAGCTCGTGTTCAGGTAACCATGTTGGTGAGACTTTATGGGTGTAGCTTCAGACATCATAGGAAACACAGTCTCAGCAAACTCACTAGTCTTTTGGCTCTTACAGTTTTTCCATACCTCCTCTTCAGTAGTATTTCCGGAGCATTAGGTGTGGGAGTATTTTGAAGCTGTATCCATTGGGATTAGCCTCCTCTACTTGCATTTTTTTGGTTGTGGTTTTCTGTAATGGTATCTGTTGCAAAGAGAAGCTTGATTAATGAGGAGTGAAGACTACTTTTATCTGTGGATATAGAATAAATGTTTAAACTATAGTTAGGGATTATGATGGTTTAGTAAAGTGACGCTTGTAGTTTCTCCTCCAAGATCCATGACCTTACTAGCTGAGTTTCTAGTACCAGACATGATTTCCTCTGGTTGATTGATTCATAGAGAGCTGTTGGTCTGGGTGCCACTTTTGGCCCCTAGGATTATTATGGCAGATTATATTTAAGAATATATATGTATATCATATACAAATGTGCTAATAAGGACAATTAATGAAGAGGGCCATGAATTTGAAAGCGATCAAGAACAGGTGTATGGGAGAGTTTGGAGGGGAGAGGAGAGGGAAGAAATAATATAATTATGTTATAATCTCAAAAGTTAAAGAAACACCTTAAGACAGCAACTTTGTTTACCTTGATCCTGTGCATCCTAAACTGAGGATCTAGTCCTTCCTCAGACTCTGAAGTCAAGGGCTGTAGGTGTGCATCACCAAAGCTAACTTGGAGAGGTTTTGGAGATTGAGTTTTTTCAAATAGACAAGAATATAAATAACACTATTAGGGATTTTGACATAATCTCAGCACTTGGAAAATTGAGGTTGCATCCGGAGTTCAAGGATAAGTTGTGTTTTATATCTGGGCTTGGTGTTTTACATGGGTTTATATCTTTAACCTCTGCTCTGTTTATGCTCAGATAGGACGATTTCCTGGAATCTGAGGCAAGCCTGGGGCTACTGAATGTATAGTGTTTAATAAGGCATTTGATTTGATTATTGTACTCAACAGGCTTCTTTTATTCTTTAAAGCGTGTATTGAACAGCTATAAGGACCATGACATTATGTAAAGTACATCAGTATTAAATGTTGTCAGTTTCGGGAACCAGACCAGGTAGAATTGTGAAGCCTCCATTGATTCTTGGGCACCTCCCTTATCCCAGGTCTCTTTCTCATCCTGGAGATGCCCCCACCTCTCCACCCCAGGCAGTTGCAGATTTCCATTCATTTTCATGGCCATCTGACCCTCTCTCCTGTTCCCTCCACATCTGATCCTGAACCCCCCCATTTCCTGTCCCTCCCAGTTCCCTTACTTCCTTTGCTTCTTATGACTATTTTAATTCCCCTTCTAAGTGAGATCCAAGCGTCCTCACTTGTGTCTTCTTTCTTGTTTAGTTTCTTTGGTTCTGGAGTGTAGCATGAGTATCCTGTATTTTATGGCTAATATCCACTTATAAGTGAGTACATCCATTCATGCCCTTTGGGGTCTAGGTTACTTCACTCAGAATCAGTGGGGTTGACCTTAGCTGTGACTCACAGCATTGGGGATATGGAACCTGAAGAGGCCACCTCCTGTAGCCAGGAAGGAAATCCAGTGGAGTGATAGACACCAACTCACCTATAAAACTTTCGATACAAATTTATCCTGTCTATAAGAAATGCCGGGATGGGGGATCAAGCAGAATCTGAGGGAATAGCCAACCAATAAACCGGTCCATCTTGAGACTCAAGTACCAATCCCTGACACTATTAATAATTTTCTTATGCTTGTAGAGAGGAGCCTAGTGTGGCTGTCCACCCAGCAACTCACTCAGTCATTCTTATGAAAGAATACGAGAAAGGATTGCTACCTAAAGGGGATAGGAACGCCACAGAAAGACCAATAGAGTCAAATAATCTGGGCCCTTGGGGTTCTCAGAGACTGAACCACCAACCAAAGAACATACATGGACTGTACCTAGGTCTCCCCACACATATGTAGCAGGTACTTTTGAAGTAGTTAAAAATAATGTTGTGACTAGACATCGTAGCACACACCCTTAATCCAGGCACCCTAGAGATAGAGGGTTGTAGCACATACCCTTAATCCAGGCACCCTAGAGATAGAGGGTTGTAGCACACACCCTTAATCCAGGCACACTAGAGATAGAGGCAGGTGGATGGATTGCTGTGTTTGATGCCAGCCAGGCTCATTTACACAGTGATTTCCAGAACAGTGAAGGCCGCATAGAGAGCGCTTATGTCAAAAACAAACAAAAGATGTGATGTTTAATTTAAAACCACTCTTAAGTAGAGTACAGGTATACCATTAGGATATTCAGGCAACAGTGCAAAATAGTGAGAAATGAGTCATAAAATATTTTGAGTTCTTATACTCTAGCATCCCCCACCCCTTTGGAACAAGGTACTGGCCTCAAAATTGTAATCAATCTATCTATCTATCTATCTATCTATCTATCTATCTATCTATCTATCTATCTTTCTATCTTTTTTTCAGATTTATTTATTTACTATTTTATATAAGTACATTGTAGCTGTCTTCAGACACACCAGAAGAGGGCATCAGATCTCATTACAGATGTTTGTGAGCCACCATGTGGTTGCTGGTATTTGAACTCATGACCTTCGGAAGAGCAGTAAGTGCTCTTAACCACTGACCCATCTCTCCAGCTCCCAATTATAATCTTTCTACCTGCAACTTGCAAATGCTGGAATCATAGGTGTGTGTGTGTGTGTGTGTGTGTGTGTATAAAACCAGACTGGGAAGTTAGCTTAAATCACAAAGTGTACACTCTTATGGCTACATGAGTTTTCCCTTCTGTGAACTGTGTTCTGTGGGGTACTTTTGGTTTTGTGAGAAGGGGTGGGAGGGGAGGGAAGGGGGGAAGGAAGGAAGGGAGGGAGGGAGAGAGAGACAGAGACAGAGATAGATAGAAAGACATGTAAAAGTAATCTGGGCTTCAGATGCTGCCCCTGAAATGTGATTTAGTATTTAATTTTTCCAGCTACTGTTTCAGTGTTTCCTCAAAAGTTCTGAGTTCTTATTAAGTTAGCATTGTAACTTTTTAAAATTATTTCAATTTAAAGAAACTATCCTCTTAAAAACTGAGGTTTGAAGCTGAAGAGATAGCTCAGTGCTGGGAGCACTTGTTTTCTCATGCAGAGGACATGGAATCAATTCCCAGCTTCCTCACCACATGGTGACTTAAAAATATCCATAACTCCAATTTCAGGAGATCCAGTGCCTTCTTCTGATCTCATTCAGTACTAGGTGCACATATGGTGCACATACTTACATGCAGGCAAGGCAGCCATACACATTTAAATTATCTATCTATCTATCTATCTATCTATCTATCTATCTATCTATCTATGCCAGCAAGAAAAGGTACTTGCCAATCCCTGTGATCCAAATTGGAGACCTACATAGTGTAAGGAGCTGTGACACAAACATACTCTCAGATTTTTTTTCTCACAGTAGTGTTGGTGTAAATCCACTTTGGAGAATGTTCTTGGGTGAGAAGTTGAACTGTGACTGCCTAGATTCAGTGCTTGTTAAGATAAGATGTCCTTTTGGGTGATTTCTAAGCTACTCCAGGGGTGTCCAATTGTCTATAGGTTTAAGCAGATGCATCTGCTTCGTTGTTGACCTTTGGACATTAGGACCTTGGGAGGTGGAAAATGCCAACTGCATCAGAGAGATTTCTGTCATTGGGCTTACTTCCTAAAAGTCAGCACTGTGTCAAGTGTACCACTGGCACAGTGGGACTGCCACTGAGCAGGTGAAGTTTGTGAAGTATTTAGATAGGTAATTATAGCTGGAGAACCTTTGAAGCTGAGTGTCTAGGAGAGCAATGTGTCACTGTCAGCTAGAAGACAGTGTTTGCACAGGTTTCCTTTAACTGTTCATGACAGGAAGATTTCCTTTTGTTTTTCCTTTCCCCTGACTGTGGCCTGGGCTAACCTGGAAATGACTATGTATTTCAGACTTGCCTCATTTGGCTACTGGAATTCTAGGTATGAGTCATCACATCTGGACTTTTGCTTTTCATATCTGAAAAAACACTTGCCTTATTTTATATAAAGCCTTAACATCTTACAGTCAGTCGTTCATTGATTTTACCTTTTGTGAATTCAAAAAGATATTTTGTGTTTTTGTTACCAAGTAAAAGTAATGCTGATCATTAAAAACTACAGAGCTAAAAAGACTTAAATCTATGTCGTTACTTTAGGACTACCTGCTACAGAATTAATGCATGTGTGGAGATGGTTTTGGTTAACTTTCCTGAGTTATAAGATTGCTTCTTTTGTTTTACTTTTGTCTTCCTATGAATTAAAATTGTCGTTTGAAATGTACTATTAGGTCAATAGGAAGTGATTTGAGGTCAAAATTGATTAATTGTATACACTTGGGTGCTACATCTTTGCTTTCTTGTTTAGGAAAACACTTAAGATTAGAACTCCCAAGTTAGAGGGTTAATGTGTATTTAGATTTAGGCATTTTTGTTGTTTGTCTAACACATTCTATAAAGGAGGCCCTTCAGCCTGGCCTGAAACATACTGCTAGCCCAGTCGGAGAGCTAAAGAACCTCCTGACTTGACATTCAGAGCAGGTGGAATCACACATGTGATCCATCACCCTCCTAGGCTTGATAGATTTGGGGAGTTCTCAACACCTTTCGTTTTTGTCCTTGCCAAGTTGTTTAGTCAGAGAGATTTTGCTGCAGGGAAGTGGTGTGATAGATTGCTAGCTTGATTCCATATCTTGGCTGTCGTGAATAATGTCTCAGTGAACATGAAGGTATAGACTTGTTTCTGACATATTGAACCCTCACAAGAAGGCATTAGTAGGATGGACGGTAGTAGGGAGAACGGAATGCACAGGAGGCCCAGATGTAGCAGGACTCTGTTCTTGGTTCTGTTTGGTACAGGTGTGGTTGGAGCAAAATGACAACAGAATGGCTTTTCACAGGGTACTGTCAAGTGATAATTTCACACTAGAATGAATCCAGAAAGAAATAAAAAGCTCTGTGTTTAGGCTGGTGAATGTTCACATGCTCCTCAAAATAGTCTGTACCTACATTTACCCATTGCTTAAAACGAATTGTGGTTAAAAGGTAAAACTCATTTCTATATTCTGAGTATACTGGCTGCTAGGATCCCTAAGGTAATAATTTTTTTATTTATTTATTTTTATTGTTTTTTTTATTCTATATATTTTTTATTTACATTTCAAATGATTTCCCCTTTTCTGGCCCCCCACTCCTCGAAAGCCACATAAGCCCCCTTCTGTTCCCCTGTTCTCCCACCCACCCCTTCCCACTTCCCTGTTCTGGTTTTGCCTTATACAACTACACTGAGTCTTTCCAGAACCAGGGGCCACTCCTCTGTTCTTCTTGTACCTCATTTGATGTGTGGATTATGTTTTGGGTATTCCAGTTTTCCAGGCTAATATCCACTTATTAGTGAGTGCATACCATGATTGATCTTTTGAGACTGGGTTACCTAAGGTAATAATTAAAGCTATAGATGAATCACATTTGAATTTGTTTGAAGCAGCTATAGAATATTCCATGCCCAAGTAGAGCTTTCCAGAAATTAGTCAGATCAGATGTGATTCTTCCATCCATGCCTTGTCTTTAGTTCTGCCTAGGTTGTGGACCATTTCAAGCCAGTAAGACCTGGTTGGTGTCCAGGGCTACACAGCTCATGTGCTATTTAGTGGTCCTCTGAAATTTTGGAATGCAGCCTGACTAATATCTATGCATTAGTTCCTCATGCTTCTGGGACCCAGCAGTTCTGTGGAGCTCAAACTGTGACTTTTCTAACTGAGGACACTAAATAGTGGGATGTATATATCCATATCAGCTGTCTGATGACTTTGATATCCTATGCAAGGGTGCTTGCTGTAAAGGACTGTGTTGGCCTGGGAAATGGCTGCAAGTTGGCTTTACTACTGCATTCTTAGTAGTCCAACACAAGACAAATGTGTTGTCTTAAACCTCTGTAGTTTGGAAATCTGACCTGGGTGTCACCAGAGTAAAAGTGCATGCGCCTGTGTGTGTGTGTGTGTGTGTGTGTACGTACCTTTTCCAGCTTCTATAGTCTGCCTGTGTCCTTACCTCATGATTTCCTCCTGTTTTCAAAGCCTGCCAACTTCCATCTCTTCTGTGCATATTTGCTATCACACTTTTCTCCTCCCACTTTCTATTCCCAATTTCAAATGGGATATGTTGGGCATACTCAGATAATAGAGATTCATCCGTTTCAACAGACACCCTTTTCTGTGTCTGCCCATGTTGTATACACCTCTACCTTATATACATATGTTCATTAAGAGTTTGTGGAAAAGGTGGTTGGTCTCAAAGCCTCCTGGAATTGATTTCACTCACACAGCTGTTTCACCCCACATCTGTTCCCTGGTTTCCATGAAATGGCAGCCCACTCTGAGCTGTAGCCTTAGCACATTTATATTTGCTGAACTTGTCTAGCTCTTGAGTGGTAAGGTGGCAGAAGTGCAGGGGGGTAATGTCTGCTGACCCTTAAGAAAGCAGTTGGTATGGAAGCAGGTTTATGACTGGGTGGCATATGTGAGCTAGTTTTTCTACGTGAGTTTTTGTTTGTATGCTAGCTTTTGCTCCTAGGCCCATGTACCTTGTATGCCATCTTCTTCCATTAGCTGGGACAGTGAACCCTCACAGCACATCTTCCTGACGTTTGGGGAGGTGTGCGGTACCTGCTGCTTGCTAGATGCTGCTGCTCTTTCTCTTAGAGTCTCTGGATTGAGTCCTGATTTTCTGTTTACTTTTTAGTTCATTAATTCCTGTACTTTGAGAAGCCTGAAAGGCAACTCAGGAATAAATTCACTTCCCAACTGCCTTGTTAGCATTTGCTATTTTCCTGTCTTTGTGAAAAGCCTGATAATTAAACTTTTAAAAAAATTCTCATTTGATTGAAAAAGTAGGCAACCGATGTTTGTTTTTTAAAGAAAGCCTCTAGAGAAGGGGTGAGGGTAATTGGTTTTAAAAAACCAAATCTTTTGTAAATGTAAAAGCCATTTCCATTTATGTTTTGTTTGTGTGTGGTGTGCACATGCAGTGGTGTGCAGGTTAGAGAATGACCAGGGAGTGAATGTTCTCCTTTCACAGTGTGCATTCCTGAGCTCATACGAGGTCCGGACTGGGTGTCAGTGCTTGTACCGTGTTCTGCTGCTTGAATGTGTTGTTTCCCAGAGTCCAGAGGTCCACAGCCGTGTGTGATTCTATTAGGGCCGTAGAGTTGTGGTTATGATTCTCATGTGACAACTGGTTTTGGGGGCAGACTGACTCTTTGGAGTTGTAACCCTTGCTAACAGGTACTGTACCTGTTAGTCAATTCTGACATAAGCCTCAGTTTTGAATGGGCTTTGTGACCTCAACAGTCTGGGTAAAGTGACAAGGCCAGAATGCACTTTTGAATAACCATAGAAAAATAAAAATAAAAATAAAAATAAAATTGCTTTGCTGGAAACAAGCTTGACTTTATCCCAAAGTATGGTTTTTCCTTTTGGAGAGGGGGTGTATAGCCATGGGCTTTTCCAACACCCCCAAGTTCATGAAATAACAACTCTGACAGTGAATTGAATTATTATGAATAATTGCCTAGGTAACTCAGTTATCATATTTATTCTATTCTAAGTCACTCCATGTGATTGGCTACTTCTCCTCAGTTCAGCCATCTTCCTCTGAGTTGGTCTTCTTTGCTGGTCTGTCTCTATCCCAGAATCTTCTCTACTGGATGTTCTACCTGCTAATCATGCCTCAGTTCATTGGCCAGTCAGCTTTTTATTGACAGGTGATGTTTCCATACAGTATACAGGGTTAGTCATTTCAAGCAAAGACAACTTTTGTCCCTCTGAACAGTGTTTTACTCAAATTTAGCATGACCGTGAGATGTATTGGTGCATATATCAGTGTAAAACCACATTTGAAGGAACTAGTTTATTTTGGAGTCAAACATGAGTGACCATGGCCTGCTAACTCAAATTCAAGTTAACCTGTTTCCATATTCCAATAAGATAAGGAAAGTCTGGACATCTTTGTTTTACCCTCAGATATTATCTGATTACATTCTTAGGCTTTTGATTGGTAGAGGCCAATGGTCTGTGAAGGTGTTAGATTCCAGAAAGTTTTCTGTTATTTGTAACAAAGCTACCATGGGTCAGATACTAAGGTGGGCAATTCAAAGAATGGCTGTTTGGGGACTAAACATAATCCAAGATAAATTGTAATTAGGTTCTGTACCTACACCCAAACCTCTTCACAGTCATTGAAGTGCTACTGAGTTTTGTGAATGTTTCACTGTAAAGTGATCCTCCTGATCTGCAGGAATTTTCCAGACTCTGTTTGGGAGGCTTAGGCAAGGGGGTGGCCATGAATTAGAGGCCAGTCTGAGCCACATGAGAATGGCCCAGATAGCTCATGTATTTGAAGGGTTGGTCTCTAGTTAAAATATTTTAGGAAGCATCAAGAGATGAGATCTTGTTGGAGGTGTGTCACTGGTTGGCATTATGCTACATGGTTCTGGATTTAGTGTCAAAAAGAAGTAAAGGATTGTGGAATCATTAAGGCCACCAAGGCCAGGTGTGTGGCCAGGGAGGCTCAGAGAGACCCTTGTGTGAAGATGTGAAAGTAAAGTCTGGGATGTGTTGAGATGCCAGAGCCTGAGGATGTCTGCTGAGCCTAGAGTATACAAGGGATAGAACCAGCCCAGGAGCTGAAACTATAGTCAGAGTCACCAAAGCTAGGACTGAGAGGTCCAAAGTAAGCCCTTTGACCTTAGCAGTAGTGTTCCCTGTCAACACCAAGACAAGGGACGGGGTGCATATTTACAGATCACAGCAAACCTGGCATTCAGGTTCTCCCAGCATCCCTCAGTCCCTGCCTGGCCAATCCTATCCTCAACCCTGAACTTTCCAGCCCAGAGACTGGGCTGCCCTCCTGCCAGAGGCTCTTCCCTGTATAATCCAGACATTGTAGTCTCTCTTCTCTCTCTGCACTCCCCTTTCTTTCTTTCTCCCTTCCCCTTTCCCCATGGTGACTTCCCTGGCTCCAGTCCTTGGTGCAAGAGAACTTACCCACCATACCCTAGAGCAGCTTCCCAGTGAATCTACCTTTAATATTATCTAATCTGGTTTGAATTAACTCATTTTACCAGTAGAGAAATAACCTGTGATGTATAGCTATCAGGATTTGGAGTTTGTCCTGCTGAGTTTAGGTTCTTGCTTTGGTTCAGTATGCCCTGCCTCTTTCCTTTTGAAATAGTAATGTATATTCCAGACACTGTATGTTGGAAGTTTGTAATTTGCTTTTTTGATTTTATGGGGAATTACAGAAGAGAGTTTGGACTTTTAAGCCATGTTGAAATTGAAGGACTATGGAAAACGTGTGAAGTTGGGCTAAATGCATTTTTGTGTTATTGTAACTACATGCCTATGGTAGAACATAATGGCTTAAATGTGAATGACCTCCTTAGCTCATATGATTAAGTTCTTGGTCGCTAATTGATGAAACTGTTTTTTGGGAAGGGTAAGGCGATGAGGCCTTGCTTGAGGAGTTGTTACACTGTGAATAGACTTTGAGGTTTCAAAGGGGACTCCCTCCTCCCCTTGTGGTTTGTGGATCAGATGAATGCTCTCAGCTACTGCCACAGTGCCACGCCTGCCTGCCTGCCTGCTGTCATTCATTCTCCATGCCATGGAAGTCTGGGCTCACCCGTGGGAAACTAAACAAGACCTCAGTTAAATGCGTTCTTTTATAAATTGCTTTGGTCCTGGTGTCTTTTTGCTGCACTCGAAAAGTAGTAACTAAGGCAAAGTTGAGGAAGATTTGAGTTTTCTTGAGTGGAGAATTAAAACCCATGTAGCTTTATTGAAGAATGTAGATGATGAAACAAGCAGTCCCTTCCTTCCCTATATTTTGAGACAGGATCTCACTATAAATATAATACGACAAGGGGGTACAATGGTAGGCACATGCCAAGGTGTGCTCCTGAATCATTATGATGTGTAACAAGCCTGGTGTAAAAGGGTTGACTGGGGGAAGAGGAGAGGGGTAAGGGCCTGGAAAGGGGTAGAGGCAGGTGGGTGGGCATGTACACAGGCAGAGAGATGGGAGCAGAACCATGCTGGATGGCAGAGAAAAGGGGGAGGAGGCATGTCCTGAGAGAGAAGATACCTAGAACAGGGCGGGGCGGGGTGCAAGCTGGGGTGTGGAGTTCTTTTATCCAGCTGCACACATCTGGTACACCTGACAGGTGTTAGGTGATGATGGAAGGAATTGCTAGGTCCTTGGGGCAAGTCAGTGAAATTGCCAGTGTGCTCACACTCACTGTGTAGCCTTGTCTCTCCTGCAACTTATTATGTAGATCAAGATGGCTGCTTACTCTGCCTGTGTCTGATTCCCAGGTGCTAGGATTTTAGCCACATGTTTCCCACCTTTGATGTAAACCAAAATCAAACAGTCTTTTACCTTGACCAGACTCTGAAGTGAGTACACAAACAAAATTTGTTCATTGTAAAGCTTCTTCCTAGGTAAAAGAACACAGTTCATGAAGAAGACTGTACCTCCAACATCTCTTATACCTCCAATACTTATGAGGGTGGCAGCCTCATTGTGTACTGGCTGACAGCTTGACAGGTCAGTGTCTGTTGAGGATCCCATTTAAGTTCTGGGGTACTTTACTCCTTCCAAGCTTTGTGCATGGTCCCTGATCTAAAGCGGTAGCTCCCAGATCACTAGATGTGGATGTGAAGGCATTCCCCATGTTTTCTAACGGATGCTGCATTTAGACACCAGCCATTGTTGCCAACCACAGCTTTTGTCTGTTTATATGAGGAAACAGCTATGTACAGGGTGCCAGATCACAAGACAAGATAGAGTCTGAGTCAGTGAGAAGAAACTGTCGGATGCTGAAAAGCAACCGCACATTAGCAAGGGTTGGGAACAGAAAAATATAATTCTAAGTTTTTTAAATTACTGAAATTTTAACTGATATTTCATACAAGAGTCTTAAGTTTGGAAAAAAAAAAAGTAGTAGTCAGTAGTGGTGGTGTATGCCTTTAATGTCAGCACCCAGAAAGCAGAAGCAGCCTGGTCTGCAAAGTGAGTTCCAGGACAGCCAGGGCTGTTACACAGAGAAACCTTGACTTGAAAAAACAAACAAACAAACCCAAAGAGGCAGTATAGGAAAATGTTGGGATCACGTAAAATAGAAGTTAAAGAATGTAATTGTACTGTCTTGCCAGTGTGTGTAAGGGAATCTGTGACTTTAAGCATTGCAAATGGTATAGAACAGCAAAGGAATGACTCTAACAGAAAACAGTGCTGCAAGCAAGAGACAGCCTTCAAATGCATGGGGGTCAGTTTATATTCAAATCATTATAAATGGAGAAGAAATGCTACAAGGTAAGACTAGAGAAAACAGGAAGCTGGGAGCCTTGTAGATTGCCAGTGTCAGCCATCAACTCATGAGGGTTCAGGGAACTTGGAATTCCTGGGAGCTGGTGTCATGGCTGTGGAAGAAATTGTAAGGGGCACAGTTTTGAGAGGCTTGCCAGGAAGGATAGCTGCAAAATATACTGGAGATCTGCCTCTCTATCTGGGGCTTCCGTCAGAATCACTGGATTCTTTTACTGGGGCACAAGTTTACATTCCACTGAAGTCCAAGTGACAATTGCTAATCTGAAGAGTCTGCCTTAGTGTTTGTAGCACTGGACTTAAGGATGATAGAGCATAGAGAAAATTAGGAAGTTGGTTGGAAATATTAGGGTTGAGTGTCTTCTGACTGATGAAAGTGTAGCTACTGTCCTACCTTTTTAACCTGTGTACATTGTCTTTGATGTTTTGCTAGGATATTCTGAACTTGACTCACATGTAAAGTGATTCCTTGAGAGTCTAAAATGAAAAATGTGCCTCTCAAATCTGTAGTTCTGCAAAATTAAGAGCCAGAGTTCATACTGTCCTTTATATATACATGGAGCATATCTATGGGCAGTACATAGAGGAGGCAGGACAAAACAGTTCTAAGAGCCCAGGGATTGTTGAAATAAAATTTGATGGTGTTGAGGCAACAAGTAGCTTTCATTGCAAAGGACTAAAAGATGAGGTTTATTCTGTAGAAAAAAATTAAATACAAAATGGGAATAACTCCGCTATAGGACTGAGATCCTAGCTTACAACAGCTATTAACCCTTTGATTTGAAAAGTAGGTTTTCAGGATGCTGGGTCTGGCTTTATCTTTTAGGCTTGGCATTAGGATGGAGAGTGTTGAAGGTGAGGGCGGGGCAATAGCTATTTAGAGGGCTAAAGACAGCCCAAGGTAAGTTGAAATTGGACAATGGACCTGTAATATTATAATCTCTCCACATCAATGATAAGTCAGTTAATCTGCCTTAGTAGACATAGCTTCTTTCTCTTATTTGATGCTCTTTGTTGTATTTCTTCCCACGATTAGGCCATGTCTGAAGTATTTTGTGAAAATACAATTCTGTATTTTGACAGAGTTGAAAGTACACTTCTGGAAGAGTCCAAAATCTTTAAAAGGAGGCTAGCAAAGTTTAGCCTTCTTAGAATGATCTAGCCCTGAGACTATTCAAGAGAGTACCTGTGTTGGTTGCTGTAGTTAGGTTGTTAGATGTGTTTTGTGTAAAACATGGGTAAAAAGAAGTCCACATCTGAAAAATAGTGAGGTATATGTCTCCCACCAATTTGAAGAACTATTTTATGATGATGTAACATAATTTCTGAAAAAGCTGTGAATATGATACTAATATTTTATATTCCAGGTGAGACTTTGATACCTGTCTTGTTTAAATGATCTGGAAAACCTTAATGGTTTTGCCTGGTTACAGTTATCTCACAGCTGGTAGGAATAAGCCTTTATTTCTTGTTCATGTTCATGATGGCAGTAGGTAGGCTGTGGCTCCAGATGTCTTCTTTTAAGGCCTGAAGATGAGAGTCCTTGCTGGGTTAGAGATAAATCTCCCTATGACAGGAAGGAGTGTAGGAGAGCCAGAGGCAAGCCGTAGGGCAGGGATGAGGAAACATTTTTTAATGTCTATTGGCCAAGTGTGCCACAATGCTTAAAGTATCAAGGCAAAGTGAGCTCCCACTGAGTATTGCTGCTGTGGCTGTGATAAGGGACGTGAGTTAGAAGCCCACTCTTTGAAATTACATATACTTGAAACAGTAATCTGGTAATCACAGATCAAGATTCAGCTAACCTGAAACTTTGGTTGATTGCCAACAAGTAAGGCATGAATGACTGAGATCAATGAAATAGACCCTTGAAAAGCTAGTCTATCTAAAAGGACAGTTTTAATGTCGGTATAAAACACAGTTCTTAAAAAGAAAATAAGAGAGAGTTTATTCTGAAGCCCAACATGAGTGACTGTTTCAGGGATACAGATTCGTGTTGCCCCAGATACCATTTTCCAGTGGAAAAAAGAAAGTAAGAAAGAAAGAAAGAAAGAAAGAAAGAAAGAAAGAAAGAAAGAAAGAAAGAAAAAGAGTGCCATGAAGGTTTTATAGATGCAGAATAAAAAAAGCCATAAGTCATGGCACTTACTCTTTTTTAAATTTTGTGTGTGTACACAGCATATACATGTGTTTGAGTGGATGTGTGCCAGATGTCAAGTTTGGTTTTTGAGGCAGATAACTAGGCTCACCAGTTATGCTAGGGTGGGTGGCCAGAGATCTGAGAGCTCTGCCTGTCTCCACCATTACAGCACATTCAGACAGTCACATTCATATCTTCACAGTGGCCCAGCAGCCACCCATTGACTGAGCCATCTCCATCTTCCATCAGGGAACTTCTCAAATACATTGGAAACTCCACCAGAATGGAAACATCTCTGCTATAGATTTCAAGGGCTATTTGGTGCCATTTTTAATATCTGGGTTTGTTGGCTCCAGTGGTCTATTAATATCTCATAAAACCTGGAGTTGAAGGATATAGGGTTTTTTGTTTTGTTTTGTTTTGTTTGTTTGTTTTTTTAAATATTGTTAGGGGCTGTAGGTAGGCTGCTTTGGATGGCATTAGGTGCCTTGCTTGTTTCATGTAACTAAGCCCATGAGGGAGTGTGCTGGCAAAGGAAAGTCACTATCAATATGGTGACGTGTGTGCCATGTTCTGTTGATTAGAAACAAGCCACATGCTCACACATGGCTGGGGAAGTGGTTACCTACAGGCATAAATTTTAGGAGGGAGTAACTTAGCCTGGGAGTACCTCAGAATATACCATCTTTGGTATATTTGTGTGTATTTGGTATATTTGGTGTAATTGTGATTACACCATGCCTTCTACTCCATTGGTAGAAAGGAGTAGCTCAATTCTCTGTCAGAAGAGTCCTTAACAGGGAAGGGGAAATGTTAACTGAACTCTGAAGTGCAACTTCACAATATCTACATGCTGAAGGGATTAGGAGAGGAGCACAGCTCAAGACAGACGCTGCTGCAAAGGCTGTACAAAAAGTGACTAACCAGGACTCAGCTGAGCGTTGTTGCTAGGGAAGAACAGGAACAGAGACCTGGTATTTGGCAAAGCACATAGTTTTGTAGGGGGGGAGAGGATAGCAATTTTAGGAGACATACCACTCAGGAGGGAGAAGTGAAGCTGGAATGGTAGACTGTGTTGTTATTTGGACCTGTCTGTTCTTCCTCTACAGAAGGGGGGTGCTCGAGAGTGAGTGTTTCCATATGCTTGGTGCTATGCCATACTCCACATGCAGTGCTATGGTTTTGAAATTCTTGGTGTACAAGTGGATAAGGAACAAGCAGTCTCTCTAATGTGATCATTATGCTGAGTGATTCAAACCTTGCCCCTGAACAGAGGAATGATGAGAGTGTCAGTATGACTAGTGGGAACCTGAGCTAGCAGGAGAATCCTGGCAGAAATGGAAAGTTGTTGGGGAAATCCCTGAGACAGCATAGTATGATTCTGGTGCATTCCAGTGCATTTGGGTTTTCAGATAAGGATGTGTGATAATATCCTGAATGGAAAGCCACCTAAAATATGAAATTATTTTTATCAGTTCTAACTAAAATATATGGTGTCAGATAAGGACTGTTCAACTTGGAATGTACATTACAGAAGATTTTGCTTAAGCAGCTTCATTTCCTGTAGAAGTCTGTATCACATCTCTCATCTCATTTTTCCCTAGGAATATATAGGTGTGCTGAACAGTTCCTTCTCTGCCGTATGGCAAGCAGAGTATTTATAAAGTCTCAGTCCTGGGTGCCTTGCATACAAGGGTGCTGGGCTGTATAAACAGTACTCCTGGATTCATTCAATTCTTGTCTCTGACTCCCTTTGTTTTGTGAAACCCTGGAGGCTGCCATGGAGTTTTTGAACCTCAGATTTGGTGTGGATAGCATTTTGGTGACTTATCAGTCATTCTGCATCTCTTCACTATGAGAACTAAACGTAGATAAAATGGCTGGGATGTGGTTGGAATGATTTGATAAGCCAGTGAGATAAATGCCAGGGCGTAGAGCCCAGGATCAGCTTCTCCACTCCTGAGGGGCACCCTACACTTTACCTCAGCCTCCTTTGAAAACGACACACTCTTCTAAAATGTCAAAGAAGGGAACTTTTCTAGTGTTTTGTTTTCCTTGTCTTTGAGGCTTTTGCAATATATACACAAAAGCTTTTACTTGCCAGTTTTGGCTGTCATAACTCTGAAATATGCGTGCAATGGAGACCCATTTACAACTGCAACTCAGAGACTTAGTGGAATTGAGTTCTAATCTCAAAATCTTACTGGAACTGTTTGGCTGGCCCGGGTGAAAAAATGCCATTTGTAGCATTTTAAGCCAAGTCTTATAGAGTCACAGTTGGAGTGTAAGTTTGTGTGTTACTGCTTATTTCTCCCATTTATTATAACAAACCCTTTCTGACTTAAGGCAGTGCTACTCTACTGTAAGGCTAGCTTTAAGGTCCAGGATGCGGAACAGCCTGAGGCTGGGGGAGAGTAGCTGCCGTTCGCGGCTCCTGACTTTTCTTCTCCAAGGTTATTCCTCTATAGTGCCAGCTGGGTCAAAGGCAGGATTATGCTTAACAAATCATGGATGTTTTTACCAGCTCACACAGCTGAGATTCCTGTTGTTACATGATAACTTAACTGCCCCGACCACTCCCCCATGCTTTGCTGGTCAGCCATCATTAGATCTCCATTCAGAGCCCTGAGCATCCACATGTATTTAGAGGAAGTGAGTGATGTCTGTTTGGGTCCATTGGTCTTTTTTCCAGATGTTCTTTGCTTGACATTCTCTTACCTAGGCTCCATGAACCAGGATCCTTGGAGGGACTACTTTTTCCCTAAGTCATCCACTGATCTCCTTTGGGATGCTAACGCTAACAGCCTATCCTAAGTCTTTC
Source organism: Apodemus sylvaticus (assembly GCF_947179515.1). Taxonomy (NCBI): domain Eukaryota; kingdom Metazoa; phylum Chordata; class Mammalia; order Rodentia; family Muridae; genus Apodemus; species Apodemus sylvaticus. The sequence goes on along the minus strand of NC_067485.1, from coordinate 54,180,324 downwards.
ATTCTGCCCTGCTATGTGCAACTGGGTCTTTTGAGTCCGAATCGCAACAGTGTTCTCTCCTGATGGTCTACACAGAGATAGTTACTTCTTCTTTTTTTTTTTTTAATTTTTTTTAAATTTTGTTTATTTACATTGCAAATGATTTCTCCTTTTCTGGGTCCCCACTCCCCACAAGTCCCATAAGCCCTCTTCTGTCCCCCTATTCTTCCATCCACCCCTTCCCACTTCCCTGTTCTGGAATTCCTCTATACTCTTGCACTGAGTCTTTCCAGAACCAGGGGCCACTCCTCCATTCTTTTTGGACATCATTTGATGTGTGGATTATGTCCTGGGTATTCAAAGTTTCTAGGCTAATATCCACTTATCAGTGAGTGCATACCATGATTGATCTTTTGAGACTGGGTTACCTCACTTAGTATGATGTTCTCCAGCTCCATCCATTTGTCTGGGCCAAGCATTGTTCTCAGTCTCCAGTGAGGTGGAGTTTTTTGTTTGTTTACTTCCTTCCTTTTTAAATATCTTGTCCATCTGTCCGTCCATCCATCCTTCCGGCTATCTATCTATCTATCTATCTATCTATCTATCTATCTGGGAATGGACCCTCCCCCAAGGTCTCCTGAATGATAGGAAAGGGGTTTTGCCACAGATATAGTGAGTTATTACTAGTACACATAGCGTTTACATGAGATGGACAACCATCTTCTCATTTTGCAGATGGAGAGCCAAAGTATAGAGAAGATAAGTAACTGCCACAAGTCATCAAGTTGCAGAGTAAGGAAGTGGTGGAGATCTCTGTGTAGAAACTCCAAAACCTGCCTAGGCCCTGAGATTGTAGTTCAGTAAATAATATGCAGGAAGGCCTGGGTTCCATCCCCAGTGACACATAAACTGTCATGGTGGCTCATGCCTGTAATACCAGGTAGAGGCAGGAGGGTCAGAAGTTTGAGACCACTGTAGACCATGTGAAATCCTGTCTCAAAAATCAATAATCACTCCTGCCTCAAAACCTCTTGTTTTAAGCAATTTTGTACTTTTACTGACTTGGGGCCCCTGCTCTCTGGAATCATTTCTGTGTAGTCTGGTGACTCCAGGACTCGATAGCTCTTTGTGGGACATTTAGCCACTGTTTTATTTGACTGTTTATTGTGTTTACAGAGTTTTGTGCCACTTCAAGCATGGGTGTGTGACTGTGTGTGTGTGTGTGTGTGTGTGTATGTGTGTGTGTGTACAGCTTGTTGTAGGACTCAGTTCTCTCCTTCAAGTGGGTTGGTTCTCAGGTGTCAGGCTTGGTGGTTAGCCCTCTCAAGGACTAACCAGGACTCCTCAGCCTCAGTTTATCTAGATATTTGTAGCGTTTGAGGCAGGTATTATGCTGTAGTTGAATGTTGCGACCTGGCTTGATTACATTTGACTACAAGCTCTATAACCTCTGACCCCTAGGTCCTTGTTTTGTAATGTTTCTTCAGTCATAATCATTGACAGAGTTAAGTGGAAGTAGCACAATTAATTGACACATAAAGCAAATAAAAATGGCAGAAATATCTTATTAACTTTTAAAAAAAATGTACTTTTGTACATTATTAGTCAGTTCTGGTGTATAGTTGATGGGACCAAGAGGAGAAGATTTTTCTGAAGCATCATTCTTTGAGGGAGAAAGCCATTATTTGTTTAGTTTATTTTATTAACTTACCTTTCCACTTTAAGCACTAAGTTGTGGAAAAGAACTTTGCCATTCAAGAGAAAGTATTTTGGAGATAGAGGTTTGACTTTGGGGCAGATAAGTGCTTACTATCCAGAGGCTATTGGCTGGATTTCTGCACTCCAGCATCCAAAACAAAACAACAAAAAGTCTTTTAAATGTATCTACGTAAGTAATGGCATCTCTCTCAACTGTAAATTTTTTCTTGCTTATTTTTTCTTCTGTAAATATTGGTATTGCTTGCCTTTAATCCCAGCACTCAGGAGGCAGAGGCTGGGGCATCTCTGTGAATTCAGGGTCAGCCTGATAATATACATTAGAAATTCCAGGTCATCCAGACAGAGCTACACAGTGAAATGCTGTCTAAAGACACACACACACACACACACACACACACACACACACTGGGTAGAGGAAGGGCCCTTCTAAGACACATTAAAATAGAGTTGCATTCAGTATTATACTCAAAAATAGAGTATTTGAAAGTACTGAGTCAATTGGAATTATGTACCAACCTTAAGAGTGTTTTGTGTTTTATGACACTTACAGCATAATTAGCACTCCTGAATGGTTCTGCTTTCTGTTGGTCTTCATTTTTATAACGACTTTATTCTGGAAGAAGCTTGGTGTGAGAATGATGTAAACTGAAATATTGTTAACAAGCATCAGGTAAATGTAATGCACTGTAATTAATACTTACTAGAACACACACACACACACACACCCTTTTATTTTATTTTTTTTTGAATGGTACCACATGCCAGTTTGGTTTCTATGAATCTTTTGAGATACTTGAGAGGAAACTTTTTATTCCAGCAAAGACCTTTGCTCTGCTTTATTATTGCTTAGGTAAGTGATTAAAGATGGCAGAGTGCTTCCATAGATGCAGTTTGAAACTGAACTCCAGAAAGAATACAGTGAGCCAAAGTTCAGATATTCTTCAGTTAGAAACCATATAGTAGAACATGAGGTGTGAGCCCTTCAGGTAGCATCCAGCCTGCATGCTCTCCTTTCGGATGCATTTGGATAGCATCCCCTCTTCTTGGAAATGAAGCAGGCTAGGTCTCTTCAGCTAGATCCCATGCCTGTAATAAGGTAGTCTGGCACAAGGCCAGAGACTGCCTCTGTTACATTGCAAGCATGCTTTTCCCATCTGCCAGAAAGGTTCTTTCCAGCTTCGTGAGAGTAGGCTTAGGATGGGCTGAATTTAGAGAGTACGAAAGTTGTTGCCAGATCACCATACGAACTCTGATGTTCTGCAGCTTTTGCACAGTAACTTGTGGCTCACAGAGTGCTTTCTCCCTTTTTCTCACTTGCTGCTTACAGATTCATCTCGTGTGTGTGTGTGTGTGTGTGTGTGTGTGTGTGTGTGTGTGTGTGATTACTGAGTCTCAGGGTCATCCAGCTGATACAAGTCATAGGTAGTGCTCAGTCATGTTACTTTTACAAGAGGCTGATTGAGAACTTTATGTATAAAATGTATTTAAAAAATGTATGTATAGAATGTATAAAATTATTTTATGTATAAAATGTGTGAAAGCAGGCCCGAGAAAGTATACAGTGTTCAGGCTTTCGTATTCATCTGTGCTTTTAGCCTTTGCTGAGAGTCCATTTGCTTTTAGGTGTGAGTTTAGGTGACTTCTAATTCACATTACTTTGTATTTGTACCAGGTAGGAAAACATGAATTACAGGAACAAAAAAGAAACAGTATAGTGGGTTTCTCACTTAGCCTTTGATGAATTCTTTAGCAGTGAGGAGAATCTGTTGTGTCTGTGTAACTATTGTCCTAAGCTGTGGTAACCTTAGTGTGTGCAAGAGGTCAGCTCAGTGTCACCGCAAAGCTGCACTTCTGAAAACACTGCTCACTTGAGTAACCCCAGAGGCCTGATTGCACTGGAATTATGGATAACAAAACTGACCCACAAAACATTGGTCCAACTTGATTGGAAGGCAGATGTTTAAATTCTTCATATTTGACCTAGGGATTCCATTCCAAGTAAGTAATACTGGGAATACATCTACATGGTTAAGACTAGGGATTTCATCATGTCATTTGTAAAAACTCCCCACTGGAGACTGGTGAGTTTATGCTGTTACGATAGCCAGTGAAATAGATATTAAATCTGGTTTTATGATGAATTATAAGTACAACTCTATACAAGGTACTTTTCTAAGTCAATGTTCTATTACTATCAAGAGATATTATGAGCGACATAACTCTTATAAAAGAAAGCATTTAGTTGGGACGTGCTTAAAGTTTGACAGGCTTAATCTATTGCATTTGTGGCAGGGAGCGTGGGGACAAGTAGGAAGACAGAACTGGAGAAGTAGCTGAGGGTTCTATGTGTGGATCCGCAGGCAGCAGGAAAGAGAGCCACTGGGCCTGGTTAGGGCTTTTGAAAACCTCAAATCCAGTGGCATACTTGTCCCAACGAGATCCTAATCCTTCAGAGGAGTGCGGCTCCCTAGTGAGCAAGCTTTCAGACCAGGGAGCCTTGTGGTCTTTCTCACTTAGTTCACCACAGCGCCTCAAGTGAGGATGTACTAATAAAGAGAATGGCAAGTTTTGAATGACCAGTGCTTATTTATATCAGTGTGACGGGGATGAGAGCTCAAAGGAGAGTAACAAGAGGTGGCATGTCCGCTGTAAGCTACAGAGCAGAGGGCTCCTAGGTAGATGCAATAGTGCATTAGTACAGAGGAATTTTATACTTCAGTATAACTTCTTTTCTTAGGGGATGAAGTACATACAGTTCCTGCTATGTAGCCTTGCTAACTTTGAACTCCTGGTCTTCCTCCAGGATGCTGGGATTAGAGGTATGCATCACTCTACTTGATTACTTTGTAACTTATTTTTATGTGTATATTCGTGGTGTGCATGCATGTGTATAAGTGCATGGGGGTGAGAGTGTATTTTAGGTGTGTATGGACATCCAGAGTTGATGTCAGGAGTCTTCTTCAGTCACTTTCCGCCTTAATCATTGAAGCAGGCTTTCAGCTGATCCCGGAGAGTTGTAGATATCGCTACTCTGGGTATAGTTTGCTGTCGGGCTCCTCTGCCTCCCATGCCTCACATGTAGTATTGATGTGAATTCTGGTGATCTAAACCTCTGTGCTCATGTTTGCACAAATGCTTTATCTATTGACTGTCTCCCTAGACCTACTTTGTAACTTTTATAACTGTTACTTTTATAGTTGGCAGAACTATAAACTAAAAGTTATCTATGACAGTAACTCAGCGGTTGCCCTCAGTGACCATTTGTGATCCTGTCTTTCTCTTGGACTCTAGTTTTGTGCTGCAGAAATGTTTCAGAATGGTTCTGGGATTTCCTCTTGGCCTTGGGGACACCTAGCTGACACCAAGGAACCCCCCCCCCCCCCCAGTCTTAGTGCTGTCTGGTCTTTATTCACACAAGACCTTTGCTCCTCTTTGTTAGCACCTTTAACACATAACATGTCCACTTTCATGTACTTAGACCTTTTACACAGTCATGTACCTCCTTCTCTTACGCACAGCCGTACAGCCTTTTTTTCTGTACACAAACCAGGTGGGTGCAGCAGCTAGGACTTTGCTCTGAGACCCTCTGCAGACTTGCTTTTCCCAAATGGCAGCAGGTTATTAAGAGCTCCCACACTTTGGGAGGGGGTCATCAAGAACCAGAAAATTTCTGTTTAAAATGCTCAGTCGAGGAATTGCTTTAAAATGCAGTGTTAATTTGAGGCCCAGATTCTTTTGTGTGAACCTTGCCTTTCTGGTACAGTTCTGAGTTCACCTATGCACAGAGGCAAATGCTGATGTGGAGAAGGGGCTCACCTTTTTACACGAGTTTGTTCAGTATTAGATTGCACTGTGATGAGAAGCTCAGTGCCTCTAGGATTTCCTGTCTAGGTCTCTACAGGTGGGGCTATTTGTAATCATTTGTAACACGCATTAGTATGTGCTTCAAAATTATATTTGTGTCTTGGCCAAGTAGAAGTAAGATCATTTTACTATTTGGCTGCTTTCAGTTGGTAATTAACTGCAACAGAGTATTCCATGAAATTATCCATTCAGCTGTAGCACTGGTTGAAATGCCTGTGACACGTAGAACATGACTGGACTGAGGAAGCTAAGTGTTACAGTGAAGAACTGGGTAGGTGTGACTTTGGAATGTTAATTTTCCACAGGAGTATGACAAGCACAGTATTTATCGTGTTCCCCCAGCAGCTGGCTGCTCTGTGTGTCTTCTGGATGTTGTCATAACCTGAGTTCTATGTGCACTTAAGCTTTTAGGGTACCCAGTGGCAATAGTTTTAAGTCCCATGTGACTTAGAAAGTTTGAGTACTAATTCTGCCACTTTGGGCAGGTTACAGATTTGTGGTAGCCCTCTATAGCTCACTTGAAACACATGCGGGGTTAGGAGAGATGGCTCTGTGTGTGAGAGAGCTTGTTGTACAAGACTTTAGCGCAGATCTTACACACTCACATCAAAAAGCACTGAGGAATTAGGCAGGAAACTTCCAAGGAAAACATTCAGCTTCTGAATCAGTGAGAATTCAAGTCAATATGGTGTGGGAAGTGATGAAGATACTCTAGCCTCCCTACCATATGTTGCACAGGTGATCACATCTACTCATAGAGGTGCTCATACCACACACAAAAAGAGGTGCATGATAGAATTTCCCTAAAATCCTACAGAAGACTTGAAGCAAAATAATGTATATAAAACCATTAATTTGACACCAGGCACAAAGTATGCCCACAAATGTTAATGGATATATTGTGTGTGTGTGTGTGTGTGTGTGTGTTTACAGATGGATGGATAAATAGATGTGATAGTGTATGTTAGAATCATTAGGATGAATATTTAAATATACAGGTTTGTGTTTCATAAATGTAAAAAGAAAATTTGTTCCAATCTGGAGATACAGGTGTAAAGATTTAACAAAAAGTAAAATATGATGTGAGCAGGTGCCTCTCAGAAATCTTGTTAGAACAGGTCACATCAAGCCTTAAAATATCCCATTCCTGAGATTTAACTGCTGCAAACTGGCATGAACACAGCACTATAAACTCTGTCTTGCATTGCAATCCCTAGAAAGGCTTGATGATGACAGTAGCTCTTGATGAGCCTTGCAGCCAGCCTGTGATAATGGGGATAAAGAGAAGCAATTGTGCTCGAGAGATTCAGGTGGCAGTGCTGCCTTACAGCTGTGTTGTAAGCATTGAGTGCCATAGAGGGGATTTTTGTGTGTTCCAGTGAATAGCAGAGAAAATAGAGTTGGATGAACAGGATCTCAGTCATTTGAGTGAGCTATCCAAATGGATGTTTAGCTAAATTCCTGGCCCTGAACCTAGAAGAGAGTTCTTGGATGGAGGCAAAGTTCTGGATTAGTGGCAGCTGGAGGCCCAGCTCAAGGCTGTGAGCCGGACAGGTTTTTCTAGAGACCTCAGGTGAATTGAGGGATGAGTGCGTATGAAGTGAAGGTGGAGTTTATTAACATTTAATGTTTTGTTTAAAATCTAGGTAGATTGAAATGTCGGCATTAAGAGGAGAGCTGTGTACATGTAAGGGTGGGTCTGTCAGTTGCAGTTAAGTGTCTTAACAATAGTTAGGTATAATTTTGTTGACTTTTGGCAGGATCAGAAGATTATTAAAACATGTTTTGGCTTATCTCTTATAGTTTTAAAACATATTTATGAGGGATATGTACATTTTACATCATCCACATGGAAGTCAGAAGACAGCTGACAGCTTGTGGGTCTGTCATTCCTCTATTTGAGTTACAGTCTAACTTAAATGCCTTTCTATATGTCTTAGAGTTTTACAGCTGTGAACAGACACCATGACCAAGACCACTCTTATAAGAACACCATTTAATTGGGGCTGGCTTAGAGATTCATAGGGTCAGTCCATTATCATCAAGGCAAGAGCATGGCAGCATCCAGGCAGTCATGGTGTAGGAGGAGCTGAGAGTTCTACATTTTCGTCTGAAGGCTACTATGAGGAGATTGACTTCCAGGCAGCTAGGATGAGGGTCTTAAGTCTACCCCACAGTGACACACCCACTCCAACAAGGCCACACCTCCAATAGTCCCACTCCCTGGCCAACCAAGCAAATACAAACCATCATCACACCCTACCTTGTGGATAACGGACCTACCTTTATTGTAGCTTGGTTTGTTTGTTTGTTTTGCAAGACTCATACTGTAGCCTGCATTGGCCTCCAACTCATGGTGATCCTCCAGTTTACAAGTGTTATTCACATGCCTGGCTTGGAATACTTAACTTATATTTTAAGAACTTTCCTTTAATGAGTTTGTAAGGTGGTTTGGGGGCTACTTTATAATTTTACAGCCTGGTAAAATAAAAACATGGGTCAAAAATGGTCAGTGTTCTATGCATATGTCAAGACAGTTCCCTAAGAAAAGTGTTGCTTTGGCAATGGATGAGAAATAATGAAAACTTGAAGGTGACACAGTTTGGCCTTTTAGGTGTGGCTCATTATCAGTTTCAGCATTATGGTTTGAAATATTTCTCATTAAAGAAAACAAAATCCTCAAAATTGAAGTGGTCAGTTGTTTGGAGACAGAGCATGATGCATGATCCTGAGCATGATGGGCCTTTGCTTTTTTATGCCCTCTTAGTAATGCTCCTGTCTTTGCGTTTTGTCTCTAAGGGAGGAGATGAGAACAGCCTGGAAGTAGCTCACGGGATATGCTGTGGGTGTGCTTTCTGTTTACTTGCTAGCAAAGTTTTAAGAAAATTTAAGAGAAATGAAGGCACAAAGAAACTTGACCAGTAAGGTGTCTGCTGGCTGTGGGAAAGTGCAGATGAGGTACAGGCTGCCAGCTAGTCAAGAGATTGCAGGAGTCGCAAAGATGGATTTTGCTCCCTCATGACTTGGTGGCTAGTGGGTCTGCAACGAAGAAGACTGTCACTAGGGTGCAGATCCTTGACCTTGTACCTCCAGAACCATGAGCTAAAAGAAATAGACTTTCTTTATAACAGAAAAATTCAATAAAGCTCTCCCTGACTGTCGAAGACACAGGGCACCTGCCAAAAAGTGTAGAGAAAAAGACAGTGAGGTGGATTACAAGTAGATAGAAGGAGGCAGGAAGATGAAGAGGGCTGTGTGCAGAATTGTGCAGAGCTTTGGGACGGAGTGTAGTTGGGAGCTGTAGTTAGGGGTGGGTGGGTGCTACATCAAAGAAAAGCTTCCTTCCCTTCAAAAAGCAAAAATCTTGAACATATTTGCATATTGGAGAGGAGACATTGTCAGTGCAGGATAGAGGGTTAGCTTGTTTAGGTTTCCAAAGCTGCAAGAGGAACATCTATGTGGGAAGGAAGAGAGCTCTGGTTGGCAGTACTGTTTAAACAAGTGGTTCAGTTTCAGAGTGCTTGGGACTCCGTACAGCCAAATCTGTAGCCACTCCTGTAGATGGAATGGTTTTGCAAGGGCTGCTTTGTTCTCGTCCTCTTGTAGGCCTTGGAGATGTCTCTGTGCTTCAGAATTTACACCAATTGGGAACTAGTCATGCGATTGGGACATGGTGCCAAGAAAATTGCACAGTATTTTGTTCCCCTTTAAGACAGAATTTAGTGACAATTGAGGTGATCTCATTACTGAACAAATGAATAGTTTTGTGTTATTCAAATTTATATAGAAAGTCTTAAGTGGCATATATATTTCCAAGAAATCCTTCATTCTGTCACACTTAGTGGGGAAAGTTCAGCATTAACTATATTTAAAAATCTTAAACAAAACAAAACAGTTTGTGACCTTATCTAAAAACATTGGTGGGAGCCGGGCAGTGGTGGTACACGCCTGTAATCCCAGCACTCTGGGAGGCAGAGGCAGGTGGATTTCTGAGTTCGAGGCCAGCCTGGTCTACAGAGTGAGTTCCAGGACAGCCAGGGCTACACAGAGAAACCCTGTCTGGAGAAAACAAAAAAACAAACAAACAAACAAAAAAAAAACAAAACCATTGCTCGGAAAAATTGTATTTGCTTTTCTTTATAGCAGTGATAGATGTTCACCAAACAAATTTAGAAAATGGCATATAATCACAAAGAAGAAAAGAAGTATCCACTTTGAACCTTACTCCTAAAATAATTTTATCCCCTTTGGTTATCTCCTTTAAGCATATTTCTTGTTGATAGAGATAGTTGAAATTTTCTTATTATGGACTTTCTTATTTTTTTTCACTTGATGCTTTCTTGTAGCTATCACACAGTCATGCTAAACGTCTTCTTTACTACCCAACAGATGTATGTTCACATTTGACCACATGCTATCCTGACCTTATATGCTTTTTCCTTGTCTTCACTTTCATTTGTAACTTCTAAGGAACTCCAAATAGATCCACACATATCTTGCTGTTAAAATTTATGCAATAGGGAACAGAGTTAAACAGAGAATTCTCAACCTAGGAAATTTGAATGGCCAAGAAGCATAAAGAAATGTTCAACATTCTTAGTCATTAGGGGAAACGAAAATCAAAATGACCCTGAGATGCCACCTCTTACCAGTCAGAATGGCTAAGATCAAAAACTCAGGTGACAGCAGATGCTGAGAGGATGTGGAGAAAGAGGAACACTCTTTCCTTGTTGGTGGGATTGCAAGCTGGTACAACCACTCTGGAAATCAGTCTGGCAGTTCCTCAGAAAATTAGACATAGTATTACCTGAGGACCCAGCTATACCGCTCCTGGGCATATACCCAAAAGATGCTCCCACATGTAATAAGGACATATGCTCTACTATGTTCATAGCAGCCCTGCTTATAATAGCCGGAAGCTGGAAAGAACCCAGAAGTCCCTCAATGGAGGAATGGATACAGAAAATATGGTACATTTACACAATGGAGTACTACAACTCAGCTATTAAAAACAATGACTTAATGAAATTTGCAGACAAATGGGTGGATCTAGAAAATATCATCCCGAGTGAGGTAACTCAGTCACAAAAGACCTCACATGGTGTATACTCACTGATAAATGGATATTAGACAAGAGTGTGAAATACCCATGATACAATTCGTGGACCACATGAATCTCAAGAGAAAGGAAGACCAAAGAGTGGATGCTTCAGTTCTACTTAGGAGTGGGAACAAAACAATCAAGGGAAGTAAGGGTGGGAGGGACTTGGGGGAAGAGAAGAGAAGGAGGGGGAAAGACAGGAAGAATCAGGTATGGGAGGAGATGGAAGAGATGTACAGAGGGGTCAGGAAATTGAACAGAGGTGTGTAGCAGTAGGATGGGGAACTGGAGGTAGCAGCCAGAAAGTCCCAGATGCTAGGAAAGCAAGAGCTTCCCAGGACCCCACGGGGGATGACATTAGCTGAAATACCCCACAAAGGGAAGAGAGAACCTGTCAAGACCATATCTAGAGGTTAGGCATGGCCCCCTGGTTGAGGGACCAGACCACTGACCCATCTCCAAAATTTTAATCCAGAATTGCTCTTGTCTAAAGGAAATGCTCAGACAAATAATGGAGCAGAGACTGAAGGAAAGGCCATCCAGAGACTGGCCCACCTGTGGCTCCATCCCATATATAGACACCAAACCCAGACACTATTGCAGATGCCAAGAAGTGCTTGCTGACAGGAACCTGATACAGCTGTCTCCTGAGAGGCTTTGCCAGAGACTGACCAATACAAATGCGGATGTTCATAGCCAACCATCAGAATGATCACACGGACCCCAGTGGAGGAGTTAGGGGAAGAACTGAAGGAGCTCTGGCATCAATGGGAGGGGAGGCTTGTGGTCCTGTGAAGGCTTGATGTCCCAGTATAGAAGAATACATTGCCCATGAGGTGGGAGTGGGTGGGTGGGGGAGCACTCTCATAGAAGCAGGGTAAGGGGGGATTGGATAGGGGGCTTGCAGAGGGGAAACCAGGAAAGGGGGTAACATTTAAAATGTAAATAAATAAAATATCCAATTTAAAAAAATGTATGCAAAGGAAAGTTTATATGTTAGTAAGATAGAGTTCTCAGAAGAACAAAGTTTGTGTTTGCCTGCCGTCCATCCTTCTTCCCTCCCTCCCTCCCTCCCCCCTCCCTCCCTCCCATCCCTCCCTCCCTCCCTCCCTCCCTCCCTCCCTCCCTCCCCTGCCTCCTTCCTTCCCTGCCTCCTTCCCTTCTTCCCTCCTTCCCTCCTTCCCTCCTTCCCTCCTTCCCTCCTTCCCTCCTTCCCTCCCTTCCCTCCCTCCCTCCTTCCCTCCTTCCCTCCCTTCCCTCCCTCCTTCCTTCCCTTCCTCCCCTTCCCTTCCTTCCTTCCTTCTACAAACATTTAATTTATATAATTACATGTTATATTTTTGAGTATTTAAAATTTTAGGATTATTTACTATTTGCCAGTTAGAGGCTCTTGAATTAATAGCATACTATTCATAGAATAAAAAGAATGGAAATCCATCATGTTCTCTTAAACCAGTTTTGAAAAACCCAAATACAGTTACTTCCTGTCACCCATGATATTTCTTTTTTTTTTATTTTCTTTTTTTTTTTTTATTTATTGAAAAGGGAAGTAAAAAGACTATGATAAAATTAAAGATTTACATGGGAAATATTTCAGATAAACATGTTAAAATTGACAATTTTCATGGAAAATTAAAGAGTAACGTGGTAGACATGTAACATTGCTAAATTAATTGAAATATGGGATAGAAACATTTTATGATAGAATTGAAGATTTACGTGGAAAATATTTCTGATAAAATTGTAGAAAAATGTAGAAAAGCATGTTAGAATTGAAGATTGTCATGGAAAAATTTTATATAGATGTAATCATGGTAGTTATAAAAGTATTCCTAAGTTGATTGAAAGTGGAATTATGAACATTTTCTGATAAACTTGAAGATTTACATGGAAAATATTTCTGGTAAGATTGAAGAAATATAAAGAAAAACATGTTAAAATTAAAGGTTATCTTGAAAATTATATAGATAAAATGATAGGCATATAGATAATTCTAAGTTGATTGAAGGTGGAATTATAAACATTTTTGGATAACATTGAAGATTTACATGGAAAACATTTCTGGTAAAATTCAAGAAATATATAGACAAACATGTTAAAATTGACTATTTCATGGAAAATTTTATATATAAAATGGTAGATATAAAAACTCTAAGTTAATTGAAGGTGGAATTAGAAACATTTGTGATAAAATCAAAGATTTACATTGAAACCATTTCTGATAAAGTAGAGGAAGTATATAGAAAGACACATTAAAATTGAAGATTATCATGAAAAATAATGCAGATAAAATGGTAGACATAAAAAATCATTAAATTAAAAGGGGAATTACAAACATTTTCTGATAAAATTGAAGATTTACATGAGAAATATTTCTGTTAGTCTATGTCTTTTTAGTGGGAAGTTGAGTCCATTGTTGTTAAGAGATATTAAGGAATAGTGATTGTTGCTTCTGGTTATTTTTGATGTTATTTTTATGTTTGTATGGGTATCTTCTTTTGGATTTGTTGGAAGAAGATTTACTTTCTTGCTTTTACTAGGGTGTAGTTTCCTTCCTTGTGTTGGCATTTTCCATCAGTTATCCTTTGTAGGGCTGAATTTGTGGACAGATATTGTGTAAATTTGGTTTTATCATGGAATATCTTGGTTTCTCCATCTATGATGATTGAGAGTTTTTCTGGGTATAGTAGCCTGGGCTGGCATTTGTGTTCTCTTAGGGTCTGTATGAGGTCTGCCCAGGGTCGTTTAGTTTTCATTGTCTCTGGTGAGAAGTCTGGTGTGATTCTGATAGGTCTGCTTTTATAAGTTACTTGCCCTTTTTCCCTTACTGCTTGTAATATTCTTTCTTTGTTTAGTGAATTTGGTGTTTTGATTATTATGTGCCAGGAGGAGTTTCTGTTCTGGTTCAGTCTGTTTGGAGTTCTGAAGGCTTCTTGTATGTTCATGGGCATCTCTTTCTCTAGATTAGGGAAGTTTTCTTCTACAATTTTGTTGAAGATATTTACTGGCCCTTTAAGATGTAAATCCTCGCTCTCATCTATATGTATAAGCCTTAGGTTTGGTCTTCTCATTGTGTCCCAGATTTCCTGTATGTTTTGGGTTACCAGCTTTATGCATTTTGCATTTTCTTTGACTGTTGAGTCAATGTTTTCTATGGTATCTTCAGCACCTGGGGTTCTTTCTTCTATCTCTTGTATTCTGTTGTTGATGCTTGCATCTATGACTCCTGAATTCTTTCCAAGGTTTTCTATCTCCAGAGATGTCTCACTTTGTGATTTCTTTATTGTTTCTACTTCCACTTTTAGATCCTGGATGGTTTTGTTCAGTTCCTTCACTTGATTGTTTGTGTTTTCCTGTCATTCTTTAAGGGATTTTTGTGTTTCTTTAAGGTCTTCTTCCTGTTGACCCATTATCTCCTGTATTTCTTTAAGAGATTTTTGTGTTTCCTCGTTAAGGGCTTTTACCTGTCGACCGATGTTCTTCTGTATTTCTTTAAGGGAGTTATTTACGTCTTTCTTGAAGCCCTCTATCAGCATCATGAGATACGATTTTAAATCCAACTCCTGCTTTTCCAGTGTGTTGGGGTATCCGGGACTTGCTGTGGTGAGGGAACTGGGTTCTGATGTTGCCATGTGGCCTTGGTTTCTGTTGGTAGGGTTCTTGTGCTTGCCTTTCACCATCTGGTGCTAGTTGGTATTGTTGTCTCTGGCTTGAGTTTATTCCTCCTGTGGGCCTGTAAGCCTGTGTCCTTATTCCTTTGAGCTCTAAAGTGAAAGCACTGATGGGAGATCTCTCACTCCTGGAGGGCTAGGCACAGAAGGCTGTGGAGTTTCCCGGCTCCCTGGTGTGAATGGTGGCAGGAAGACCTCTGTCCCAGCTGCTTCGCTGATCACAGCAGGCTGTGGATTCTCTCTGCTCCCTGGTGCAAGTGGAGGTGGGTCCATCTCTGCTGCTCCACTGATCTTAGACCCTGTGTGCTCCTAGCTTGTGCCCTCCAGAGAGAAGGTGGAGATTTCATCTCTGTGCTCAGAAGTGAAAGTGCTGCTGGGAAGGTATTTCTTAACAACCATTAGAAGAGCTGATAGTTAGCTTGGCTTCTGTGGAAGGGTAGGTCCGTTCTGAAATCAGCTTGGGCTGGTCTCAGTAACCCTTTTCCTGTATAGTACTTAAATAGAAATTTACTATAGACATTGATTTTTCCCTTGGGAATGCCATCTGTCATTTTATCCTTCCCTCCAGAGTCAAGGTCAGGCTTTCTGCAAAGAGTCACCAGGTCTATTTCAGCTCTATGACTGGTAGAAGTAATCATGGGGACAGGAAGTGGTGGACCTGCCTGCTTGTTTTCCTGTTAAATGTCATTCACAAAATTAATGGGGTCTGGATTTATCTCCTGCTCCATATTTCTCCTCACTGTACATATCAGTGACTTCCGAGGATTTTAGAATAAGCTTTCAGGTTTCTAAACTGGTCACACTAGCCATATAGAGCCTTTTAAATACTGAGATGTTAGAACAGTTGAGGTACAGCTATTGTTAGTGGGAAGAAACGGGACTTCATACACCACAGCAAATATAATGGAGACTGGAATAGAGATGCAGACATGTAATAGAGTCTGTAGTCCCTGTTGTCTTACTCCTGGTTGCTATCCTTTGTGACTAATGCTTTTTAATTATACCACGAGTACCTCTTCATCTCACAGATCATGTCAGCTGAGACACACAGGTAGAGTTTATGCGGTGGTGCTATTTTAAGATCTCTTTTCCACCTCTCTCTCTTAACAGTGCTCCTATGTAGTGACATATTCCTACATGATAGGTTCTTTTATTTCTTGTGTTTCAAAGGTACCGAGGTTACAGTGCATGTGGGATTTTTTTCTTCAGCAAAGAGTACTGCATTTGTAAATGGATAACTCATTCTGTATACTAACATTTCTGATCACACAGAGTCCTTTAAGGGGCTAGAATGAGTCTAGGGAGTCTTTGCGGTGTTGACAGGTGACTGGGCTGCTTGCTGTGAATACAGTCTTGTTTTCACCATGTTGTAGAATGCAGCCATTGTTAGCCAGGAACAAATTGGCTTTTACACTGTTGTTAGCCAAGCAGAAGCAGCCTACTTTGAAAATACTTTCAGTTTGGAAGGGACAGTGAGTGACAAGTCTGACAGAGCTTTCCGAGATGTTGGATGTTTGTGGCCTTACAGAGCAACACTGTGTCTGTCTGCATTGAGTGCACTTCTTGTTTTCTTAATTTCAATGAATATAAGGCCTTACTGGCCCTCCATGAAGAGTGGTCACTGGCCATCATGGTGTAAGTTTTGGTGCATCTATGTGTTTGTGCATGTCTGTCTTAATTTTAATTAATATAAGGCCAATTGAATTTGGCGTTAGTGTAGTGAAAAGGCCAGAGTGTATTAGTTTGGTAAATTTTTACCTTCCCCCCAACCCCAGAACAAAATGTGTTTTTCTGTAAAGAATGCCTTTTAAGATGATTTTCCTTTAGAAGACAATGATACAATAAAATAACAACATTTCCATTTGTCAGTTAAGTACAGTGAAGTGTTGGACCTATTGTTAAGTAACAGTTTAGAAGTTTGGAGAAAGCATATGGAGTACTAGGGTATACCACAAGGAGTATGAGGGTCAGAGGGGCTGCACTGCCTGGGCCTTTGTGGATTGCTTGGCTTGGCCTGGGTTGGTACAGATCACTAAGGCCCACTCTTCCTGTGGAAGGTGGCAACGAGCTCAGATGTAGAAGGTGCATGTGTTCTGAACTGACTAGGCTAGAAACACTGAGAAACCACAGGCTTCAGACTCTTAAGTTTAAAGCAAAGGTGTTGAAAGGCAGCTGGATTAGCAGAAAGCAAATTAGCAAGCACAGTGGGGAAAGTGGAAGCCCTTTCTCCATAGACCTAGCTAATGTGGGCAAACCCTAGTGGCTTAGAGCAGAGCATGGAAAATAGTACAGTTGGTGTCTCCTTTTAAAAATAAAGTTTTATTACAACAAATCCATTCCTGTGCATTTATGGTATACTTAATCCATTTATTACAAAAAATCCATACTTTTGTTCTGAAGCACAGATTGAATGAGGGTGTTATGTTCCTGGCCCTCCATGAAGAGTGGTCACTGGCCATCATGGTGTAAGTTTTGGTGCATCTATGTGTTTGTGCATGTGTCTGTCTGTCTGTCTGTCTGTCTGTCTGTCTGTCTGTCTGTGAGAGAAATAGAGACAGAGAGAGAGAAAAGAGGGGAGCTTATGTTACAAGAAAAGGCAGAGTGGGTCATGGCTATAAATCTTGTTAACCACTGTGTATACTTGTGATGTGTACTGACATCATAACGTTGCTTCAGCGGGCTCATAGAAAGGTAGAGGGGGAAGCTTTTGATAGAATGGTGGGGAATAGTGAGGGCAGTAATGTTCATTTCGTGGACATATTTTGCTTATGTACTTCGGGAAATCTACTGATAGCACCAGACTGTTGAGCAGTTCTAAAAAGACAGGTATTGAGGAAAGGAGAAGAGAGGGAAACTTAGAAAAGAAAGTATAGTATGCAGGGATAGGTGGGAAACTTGGAAAAATTACAGGGACAATTTAAGGAGCAATCAGGATTTTTCTAGAATGATTTTTTAATTTTTTTTGTTTAACTGAAAATTTGTATAGTATATTTTGATCATACCTACCCTACCCCCAGTCTCCTCCCAGATCCTTCTCACTTATACAGCTACATGCCTCTTTTCTCTTTTAGGAAATGAAAAGGCAAGTTTAAAAAAAAAGCACAAGGAATTCATAAAAGCACAAAACTAGAAACTGTAATACAGGCAAAAAACCAGTAAGCAGTATTAGGCAAACACCACCATTTTTGTGCTGGCCACCTACTGCTAGGTATGGGGTCTGTCCTTAAATGTGGTTATACACTCAGTGAGACTCCATTGGAAAGAATTAATTCTTCCTTTGGAAGCAGTTGTCAGTTGGAGATAGCTTCTTGGATGGTTAGGGGTAGGAGATTGTATCCAGTTCTCAGTCTCAGCACTGGCACTCCATCTGGCCTAGACCTGTACTGGCCCTGAGACTACTGTCACAGTCTCTAAGTTCATATGTGTGTCTATCCTGTTGTGTCTGGAAGGCAAGATTACTTGGTGTCATCTTTTCCTCTCTGGCTCTTATAATCTTTCTGTCTCTACTTCTGCATGACTTCCTGCACCCTGAGGGTAGGGGATTGATGAAGACATTCCATTTAGGACTGAGTGCTCCCAGTTCTCTCTGCACAATGCCCACTTGTGGGTCTCTGTATTATACTAGTTCCTATTTATAGCAAGAGAGAGCTTCTCGATAATGAATTAGCAAGACATTAATCTATGGAGTCTAGCAGAATGCCATTAGGAGTCATTTTATTCCTGTGTACTTTTAGTAGAATAGTAGTGGCCTATCTGGTCTCATGTTTTTGGCCACCTGAGCAGTCAGTGTAGGACTTGTGGGTATAACATAAAAACAAACATTCTTCATACAGGCAGTTAGTTTTGAAGTCATAATCCCTAAATTTCTTTGCTTTTTAAAAGTTTACCAATACACTATACATTTAAGCTATATCTTCACACAATTCAAATAAATGTGTTCTAAATAGTATTATAGGATAAACATGTCTTATTTTAGTATGAAAGAGATTATTGATAAAGACTTGGCCAGTATGAATTGAATTGGCATATATAAATATGTTTATGTAAATTGCAAAATTATCCTCTTGTGTCCTATCCTTTTTTTATACAAAAGTGAAGTCTAAGTGGGGGAGGAGAGAGACAGAATTTGATTAGATGTGTTCTGTGCAGGTGTTCTGTTTGGTAGGAGCTTAGAGCTCCATAGTTTATTCTTAGAATGGGGTGTGTGTGCATGCGTGTGTGATTAGCAAAAAGTTGCAAATCTCACTCTATTATTCAGATCAGAATGAATGATTTCTCATTTTCTTAAAATGGCCACTGACTAATATGGTGTTTTCGAAACCATGGTATAGACTACAACCTGAAGTGAAGCATGAGCTAGGAGCTTTTCCAGGGCTCCCTTGGTTTGGCTCCTCTGTTGTTCATCCTCTTGTGTGTGGTGCTCAGCAGGTAGTTGGATAAATAAGGCCCCCCACCCCCCCTGTGGTTGAAGGTAGGTGAAGACCTTACCTGGAAGGCCAGCACAAGCAAAGCTTGTTACTGGAGCAGGCCAAGAGTACTCTTGGTTTTCATGCCTCAGACAGTGCAGCTCTAAGTCGTGACTTCATGTCCTGGGGAGCTAACTTAAGCAGAGGTGGGCCAGGAGCTCCTTCTCAGCAACTAGCCTTGCCTGTCTTAATACTTGGCATATATTTGTCTAAGACCAGAATGGCAGTGATAAGGGGACTAGAAGTACCTACTCATCTCCTTTGTAGTTTATTTCAGTTTTCCAGGTTAAGGAGGTATTTGAAGCAGTCTTTTTATTCTTTAATGGTTTGAATAATAATATATGGTAACCTGGGCTTATTTCTAGTGCACTAAGTTTTCTCTTGTGTCTACATGACTAAAGGGTAGTAATGTGGCTATATGTTGCAGATACAGCTGTTGGCTGCAAGGTTGGAAATGTCTTCCTTGAAATTTGCTGCCTTCCTGCTCAGGCCCAGAACACTGGTGTAGTCAGGGAGTTTTCTCTAAAACTGAGATTTTGTTGGTCTGTATTTAAAGTTTTAGATCATTTAATATGCTGCAGAAATGAGAAATGGAGACTTTTTCCTCCTACTCACATGTCAGGTCACCTTTTCTATTTATTCTGGATCAGTGATAATACATGGTTCTCAACCTTGCTAATGCTGCAACTTTCTGATACAGTTTCTCATGTTGTGGTGAGCCCCCAATCCCAAACACTAAGATTTTGTTGCTACTTCATGACAAATCCTGCTACTGCTATTAATCGTAATTTAAATACCTGAGATTTCTGATGGCCTTAAATAAGGCAGCCAGATCTCAGAATTTTAGGTCAGCCTGGTCTACATAGTGAGTTCCAGGACATCCAGGGCAGAGAAACTCTTTTTCAGCCCCACTCTCCCCACCCCCATCCCAAGAGAAGGAAAGGATCTGGTATACTGCCTGCTTAAGGCTGTGCCACCAGAAGTCTCTCCATTGACTGGGTATCTTCCTCTTCTTGTGGCTTCCCACATACTTAGAAAGGGGATGAGTGAAACCTGCCACGAGAAAATGTATTTATACATGAATCCAAGCTTTTCATAATGATAATCACATATGAGTTATATTTTTGCCCTCCATTTGGCCTATTATATTTCTCATGAGTCACAATCATGTAAATTGACTCCATAGTCTAAAAAACACTGTGACATAGTGTTTTGTGGAACATGACAATTTTCTCCTGCCCTGCTAGATTTTGGTTTTTCTGGGGGTGGGAAGACTAGCGTGAGAACTGAGGAAGTGGAGTCCTCTGCCCTTTGATTTCTAACAATCAAATCTAGTCATGTAAGCAAATGAGGTAGTCACCTACCAGATTTTCACACACTTTAAGACCAGATAAATACTTTAATTCTCTTTCTAAAATTTTAACTTCTATTTCACTCTGTAACTGCAACCCTGCTTCACACACATTCTATTTCAGGACAAAGTATCAGGAGAAAAGGCAACCAAAGGGTTGTTTGTTTGTTTACTCTTAGTGCCCAAACTCCTCCTAGTCTAGGGTCTTTGAGCATCCAGAGTCAGCACCCTTGGCAGCAGAGAGAAAACCATTTCCCCAGAGTGCAGAGGCATCCAGGGCTGAGCCATTGTTGTCAAACACTTCCAAGGGTAGGTTTGCCAGAGGTTGGAAGGGCTTCACCTTGTCCTCTCACAGCCCTGAGGCATTGTGACACAAGCCACATAGGTCACATTAAACTGGCCTTTGGCTTCTTAGTGCGGTACTTGATTTTGATAAGAGAATTAGAAGAGGAAATCAAGTTGTTAGAAAAGGGGCCAGACTAGGTATGTTATAAAGAGGTAAGACATCTCTTCTTGTCTCATCTTTCTGTGCAACTTTACCAGAGTCCGATGTGGGCACACTTATATGTTTGGATGGAAAAAAAATATTTATGCAGGGCTTCTGTGGTGCTGAGTTAATTGCCTTATCATTCATTGGTTCAGCTCTTCAAATGAGATGGACTGTTTAAACACTGTGGTGGTTTTAGGTCACACTTTTAAAACTTTTGATAACAGAATGCTGATACACATTTCTTCATTCAGCAAAGCAGTTCTGAATGCAAATCTTGCCCATCTGGCGGCCTAGTGCATTTCCCTAGAGCATACCATTCTTGATTGAATTCTGAATGGTTCTGTCTTTGTAGTCACATCTTTGTAATTGTCATCATTTAGTTATGCTTCTCATTTCCTTCTGTTTGAGGTGACCCTCAGTGGTTGCATTTTCTCCTTAACTGATATATTGGCCTGAACTGCAATGTAGGTGGGGTGGGATTTGCAATTAGATAATGAAACAGGACATTAGAAAGAGAATTAAAAAGATTTACCTGGTCTGAAAGTGAAATTCTGGTAGATAATTACCTTATTTGTTTATATGACTAGATTTGATTATCAGAAATCCTAGAAGGGATATACGTGACATGGACTGGTTGAAAATAATCTTCAGGTTATTTGGTATAAAATAGCTGTAGGAACGAACAGACTATGTTCTGTCTGCCTTATCACCTATTAATAATATTGTGCCTGTGATTCAGAGAGAAATCTTTTTTTTTTTTTTTTTTTTTAATCCTGGAAGTGCGTTAGTATCATGCTTACAGTACCTTCTTGTTAGTTATTCTGCCAAGGTTGCTTTTACTTGAGTCCACTGTCTGTCCTGAATTGTGTGTGTTTCTCCTGGTGTTTGATGTGATAGCCATTGATAATCTTTCCTCTTACATTCGCAGAGATAACTTCCTGTACTATTGCTGTGACTTCAGTTCTCAGCTCCCACCCATCCCATGTGCTTTGATTCTAGACATCTTAACATCTCTGGTGATGATGTCTCCTTTGTGTCCAAAATAACTCTGTCCCTTGACTTTGATGCTCTTAGTCCAAGAAATTCAGGACACAATGAAAAGACCAAATCTAAGAATAATTGGAATAGAGGAGAGCGAAGACTTCTAGATTAAAGGACCTGAAATTGTTTTCAACAAAATTGTAGACGAAAACGTCCCCAACCTAAAGAAAGAGATGGCCATAAAG
This sequence comes from Apodemus sylvaticus, assembly GCF_947179515.1. NCBI lineage: Eukaryota > Metazoa > Chordata > Mammalia > Rodentia > Muridae > Apodemus > Apodemus sylvaticus. Next base: position 54,158,457 of record NC_067485.1, on the reverse strand, counting down.
GTACAAGAAGCCTAAAGAACACCAAATAAATGGGACCAGAAAAGAAAATCCTCTCGTCACATGATAATCAAAACACTAAATGCACAGAACAAAGACAGAATATTAAAAGCTACAAGGGTATAGGGCCAAGTAACATACAAAGGTAGAACTATCAGAATTATATTAGACTTCTCACCAGAGACTATGAAAGCCAGAAGAGTCTGGTCAGAGGTCATGCAGACTCTAAGAGAACACAAATGCCAGCCCAGGCTACTATACCCAGCAAAACTTGGAATCAACATAGATGGAGAAACCAAAATATTCCAGGACAAAACAAAATTCAGACAATATGTATTCAGAACAGCCTGGGCTACAACACCATATCTCCAGGCCCTGCAAGAGGCCAGAGGGGCACCCGGGAGGCCGGCAGGGAGGAGTCAGTGTGCTCTGGTGAGTCCAGCAGGCCCCAGGCTGGAGCCTTCAGGTGTCTGCTTTGGGATCTGAACAGCCTGGGCCACAGCACTAAGTCTCCAGGAAGTGCAAGAGGCCTGATGTGCACCCGGAGGCAGAATGGGAGGACACAGCCAGCGTGCTCCGGTGGGTCGGCCCCACAGAGCTTAGGTTCCAGTCCTAAGGCCTCTGGTGGGAGCCTTCAGATCTCCTCTTCAGGATCCAGAACAGCCTGGGCTACAACACCATATCTCCAGGGCCTGCAAGAGGCTAGAGGGGCACCCGGGAGGCCGGCTGGGAGGAGTTAGTGTGCTCTGGTGAGTTCAGCAGGCCCCGGGCAGGAGCCTTCAGGTGTCTGCTTCGGGAACTGAACAGCCTGGGCCACAGCACCCTGTGGCTAGGCAGTGCAGGAGGTCAGCTGTGCACCAGAGGCCAGTTGGGAAGAGGCAGCTTGCACTAGTGAATCCAGCATTGACAACAAGACCAACTAATACTAGTGAGAACTAGATGGCAAAAGGCAAACGCAGGAATGCCACTAACAGAAATCAAGGCAATATGGCAGCATCTAAACCCAATTCTCCTTTAACAGCATGTCCTGGATACCCCATCACACCAGAAAAACAAGATTTGGATTTAAAATCACTGGTCGTGATGCTGGTACAGGAACCCATAAAGGACATCCTTAAAGAAATTCAGGAGAAAATGGATCAAAAGTTAGAAGCCCTTACAAGGGAAACACAAAAATCATTGAAAGGAATTCAGGAGAATACAAAAGCCAATAAGGAGGAAACGCAAAAATCACTTAAAGAAATACAGGAGAACTTTGGTCAACAGGCTGAGGTCATGAAAGAGGAAACACAAAAATCTCTTAAAGAATTACAGGAAAGCACAAACAAGCAAGTGAAGGAGCTAAGCAAAACCATCCAAGATCTAAAATCAGAATTAGAAACAACTAAGAAAACTCAAAGGGAGACAACTTTGGAGATAGAAAACCTTGGGAAGAAATCAGGGGACATAGATACAAATATCAACAACAGAATACAAGAGATGGAAGAAAGAATCTCAGGTGCTGAAGATACCATAGAAACCATGGACTCAACAGTTAAAGAAAATGCAAAATTCAAAAAGCTTGTAACCCAAAACATCCAGGAAATCCAGGACACAATGAGAAGACCAAACCTAAGGATTATAGGCATAGATGAGAGTGAAGATTTTCAACTTAAAGGGCCAGCAAATATCTTCAATAAAATTATGGAAGAAAACTTCCCTAACCTAAAGAGAGAGATGTCCATGAATATACAAGAGGCCTACAGAACTCCAAACAGACTGGACCAGAACAGAAATACCTCCTGTCACATAATAATCAAAACCCCAAATGTACTAAACAAAGAAAGAATATTAAAGGCAGTAAGAGAAAAAGGCCAAGTAACATATAAAGGAAGACCTATCAGAAACACACCAGACTTCTCACCTGAGACTATGAAAGCTAGAAGATCCTGGGCAGATCTCATGCAGACTCTAAGAGAACACAAATGCCATATACCCAGCAAAATTCTCAATCACCATAGATGGAGAAACTAATATATTCCATGACAAAACCAAGTTTACCCAATATCTATCCACAAACCCAACCCTACAAAGGATAATAGGAGGAAAACACCAATACAAGGAGGGAAACTTCACCCTGGAAAAAGCAAGATAGTAACCTTCTTTCATCAAACGCAAAAGAAGATAACCAATCAAATTTAAAAAATAACATCAAAAATGACGGGAAGTAATAATCACTATTCCTTAATATCTCTTAACATCAATGGGCTCAATGCCCCAAAATAAAAAGTCGTAGACTAACCAACTGGATACGTAAACAGGACCCTACATTTTGCTGCTTACAGGAAACACACCTCAGGGTCAAAGACAAACACTACCTTAGAGTAAAAGGCTGGAAGACAATTTTACAAGCAAATGGTCTCAGGAAACAAGCTGGAGTAGCCATTCTAATATCAGATAAAATTGACTTTCAACCCAAAGTCATCAAAAGAGACTCTGAGGGACACTTCTTGCTGGTCAAAGGAAAAATACAACAAGAAGAACTCTCAATCCTGAACATCTGTGCTCCAAATGCAAGGGCGCCCTCATTCATAAAAGAAACTTTACTAAAGCTCAAAACACATTGCATCTAACACAATAATTGTGGGTGACTTCAACACTGCACTTTCCTCAATGGACTGATCAGGAAAACAGAAACTGAACAGGGACACAGTGAATCTAATTGAAGCTTTGGACCAATTAGATTTAACTGATATATATAGAACATTCTATCCTAAAGCAAAAGAATATACCCTTTTCTTAGCACTTCATGGTACCTTCTCCAAAATCGACCATATAATTGGTCACAAGACAGACCTCAACAAATATAAGAAGATCGAACTTATCTCATGCCTCCTATCAGATCACTCTGGAGTAAAAGTGGTCATCAATAGCAACAAAAACAACAGAAAACCCACATACACGTGGAAACTGAACAATATTCTACTCAATGATACCTTGGTCAAGGAAGAAATAAAGAAAGAAATTAAAGACTTTTTAGAATTTAATGAAAATGAAGACACAATATACCCAAATCTATGGGACACAATGAAAGCAGTGCTAAGAAGAAAACTCATAGCCCTGAGTGCCTCCAAAAAGAAAATGGAGAGAGCATACACTAACAGCTTAACGACACACCTGAAAACCCTGGAACAAAAAGAAGTTATTTCACCCAGGAAGAGTAGAAGGTAGGAAATCATCAAACTCAGGGCCAAAATCAGTCAAGTAGAAACAAAGAGAACCATACAAAGAATCAACAAAACCAGGAGCTGGTTCCTTGAGAAAATCAACAAGATAGATAAACCCTTAGCCAGACTAACCAAAGGGCACAGAGACAGTATACAGATTAACAAACTTAGAAATGAAAAGGGAGATATAACAAAAGAAACTGAGGAAATTCAAAAAAAATATCATCTCATTAGATGTAGAAAAAGCATTTGACAAAATTCAGCATCCTTTCATGCTAAAAGTATTGGAAAGAACAGGAATTCAAGGCCCATACCTAAACATCGTTAAAGCAATATACAGCGAACTCGTAGGCAACATCAAACTAAACGGAGAGAAACTTGAAGCAATACCACTAAAATCAGGGACTAGACAAGGCTGTTCTCTCTCTCCATATCTTTTCAATATAGTACTTGAAGTTCTAGCTAGAGCAGTTAGATAATATAAGGAGGCCAAGGGGATACAAATTGGAAAGGAAGAAGTCAAACTATCACTATTTGCAGATGATATGATAGTCTACTTAAGTGACATGAAAACCTCCATCGGAGATCTCCTACAGCTGATAAACAACTTCAGCAAAGTGGCTGGTTATAAAATCAACTCAAGCAAATCAGTTGCCTTCCTAAACTCAAAGGATAAGCAGGCTGAGAAAGAAGTTAGGGAAATGACACCCTTCACAATAGCCACAAATAATATAAAGTATTTTGGTATGACTCTAACCAAACAAGTGAAAGATCTATATGACAAGAACTTCAGGTCTCTGAAGAAGGAAATCGAAGAAGACCTCAGAAAATGGAAAAATCTGCCATGCTCGTGGATTGGCAGGATTAATATAGTTAAAATGGCCATCTTGCCAAAAGCGATCTACAGATTCAATGCAATCCCATCAAAATCCCAACTCAGTTCTTCACAGAGTTAGAAAAAGCAATTCTCAAATTCTTCTGGAATAACAAAAAACCCAGGATAGCTAAAACTATTCTCAACAACAAAAGAAATTCTGGGGGAATCAGTATCCCTGACTTAAAGCAATAGTACAGAGCAATAGTGTTAAAAACTGCATGGTATTGGCACAGTGACAGACAAGTGAACCAACGGAATAGAATTGAAGATCCAGAAATGAATCCACACACCTATGGTCACTTGATCTTCGACAAAGGAGCCGAAAACATCCAGTGGAAAAAAGATAGCCTTTTCAACAAATGGTGCTTGTTCAATTGGAGGTCAGCATGCAGAAGAATGCGAATTGATCCATTCTTATCTCCATGTACTAAACTTTACTCCAAGTGGATCAAGGACCTCCATGTAAAACCAGACACACTGAAACTAATAGAAAAGTAACTGGGGAAGACCCTTGAGGACATGGGCACAGGGGAAAAGTTCCTGAACAGAACCCCAATAACTTATGCTCCAAGATCAAGAATTGACAAATGGGACCTCATAAAATTACAAAGTTTCTGTAAGGCAAAGGACACTGTTAAAAGGACAAAATGGCAACCATCAAATTGGGAAAGGATATTCACCAACCCTACATCTGATAGAGGGCTCATATCCAATATATGCAAATAACTCAAGAAGTTAGACCCCAGGGAACCAAATAACCCTATTAAAAAATGGGATACAGATCTAAACAAAGAATTTTCACCTGAAGAAATTCGGATGGCTGAGAGACACCTTAAGAAGTGTTCAACATCATTAGTCATTAGGGAAATGCAAATCAAAACAACCCTGAGATTTCACCTTACAGCAGTCAGAATGGCTAAGGTCAAAAACTCAGGAGAAAGCAGGTGTTGGCCAGGATGTCGAGAAAGAGGACCAGTCCTCCACTGCTGGTGGGGCTGTAAGATGGTACAACCACTTTGGAAATCAGTCTGGCGATTCCTCAGAAAACTGGACATGACACTTCCGGAGGACCCTGCTATACCTCTCCTGGGCATATGCCCAAAGGATTCCCCGGCATGCAATAAAGACACATGCTCCATTATGTTCATAGCAGCCTTATTTATAATAGCCAGAAGCTGGAAAGAACCCAGATGCCCCTCAAAGGAGGAATGGATACAGAAAATGAGGTATATTTACACAATGGAATACTACTCAGCAATTAGAAACAATGAATTCACAAAATTTTTAGGCAAATGGTTTGGTCTGGAAAATATCATCCTAAGTGAGGTAACACAATCACAAAAGAATACATGTAATGCAATCTCTGATAAGTGGATATTAATTAGCCCATAAGCTCTGGATACCCAAGGCACATATTGCATAATAAATGACTCCCATGAAGAAGTATGGAGAGGGTCCTGATCCTGGAAGGGATTGATCTAGTATTGGAGGGGAATATAAGGACAGAGAAGAAGAAGGGAGGTGATTGGAGATTGGATGGAGAGAAGAAGGTTTATAGGACATGTAGGGCGGGGGGATCTGGGAAAGGGGAAATCATTTGGAATGTAAACAAAGAATATAGAAAATAAAAATATTTAAACAACAACAACAACAAAAACAGACAATATGTATATATCAATCCAGCCCTACAGAGTATCCTAGAAGGAAAACTCCAACACAAGGAAGGTACCTGCTCCAAGGAAAGGACAAGGTATTAAGCATCTCACAACAAATCCAAATGGAGAGAACCACAAGCACATAAAGCCACCTACAAAAACAAACATAATAGGAACCAAGTCATCTCTCTTTAATATCTCTGAATATTAATGGACTCAACTCACCTATGAAAAGACATAAGCTAACAGACTGCATACACAAACAAGATCCATCATTTTGCTGTATACAAGAAACACACCTCAAATAACAAAGACAGACACTATTTCAGAGTAAAACAATGGGAAAAGGTCTTCCAAGCGAATGGTCCCAGGAAACAAACAGGAGTTGCTATCCTAATATCCAATAAAACAGTTTTTCAACCAAAAGTTATCAAGTGTGATGAAGAAGGACACTTTATATTCATCAAGGAGCTAATCCATCAAGAGAAAGTCTCAATTTTGAATATGCCTCAAATACAAGGGCACCCACATTCATAAAAGAAACTTAAAATCAAAACATACATCGAATTCCACACAATAATAGTGGGAGACTTCACCACTCCACTCTTACCAATGGACGGGTCATTGAAACTGAAGCTAAACAGAGACACAGTGAAACTAGGAGAGGTTATGAACCAAATGGTTTAACAGACATCTATAGAACATTTCACTCTAAAACAAAAGAATACACTTTCTTTTCAGCACCTCATGGCACCTTCTCCATAATCTACCATATAATTGGTCACAAAACAACCCTAGACTGATATAAGAAGATTGAAATAATACCATGCATCCTATCAGATCACCATGGCCTAAGGCTGGTCTTCAATAACAGCAAAAATTCCAGAAAGCCCACATACACGTGGAAACTCAACAACTCTTTACTCAATGATAACTTGGTCAGGGAAGAAATAAAGAAAGAAATTAAAGACTTCCTGGAATTTAATGAAAATGTTGACATATCCTACCCAGACTCATGGGAGACAATGAAAGCAGTGCTAAGAGGAAAGTTCATAGCACTAAGTGCCCTGGTAAAGAAACTTTAGAGATCTTACACTAACAACTTAACAGCATACCTGGTGGGATTGCAAACTGGTACAACCACTCTGGAAATCAATCTGGAGGTTCCTCAGAAAATTGGAAATAGATGTACCTGAAGACTCAGTTATACCACTCTTGGGAATATACCCAAAAGCTGCCTCACTATGCCACAGGGGCACATGTTCCACTATATTTAAAGTGGCCTTGTTTTTGTTTTTGTTTTTGTTTTTGAGACAGGGTTTCTCTGTGTGACCCTGGCGGTCCTGGAATTCATTTTCTAGACCAGGCTGGCCTCGAACTCAGAAATCCATCTGCCTCTGCCTCCCAAGTGCTGGGATTAAAGGCGTACGCCACCACGTCACAAAGGCCTAGCAGCGGCCTTATTTTTGGTAGCCAGAAGCTGGAAACAACTCAGATTTCCCATGACAGAAGAATGGATACAAAAAATGTGGTTCATTTACACAGTGGCATACTACTCAGCTATTAAGAGCCAGGGCATCCTGAGCTTTGCAGGCAAATGAATGAAACTAGAAAATATCATAGTAACTCAGACCCAAAAAAAGGAGGAGGAGGAGGAGGAGGAAGAAATAATAATGATGATGATGATGATGATGATGGATACATCATCATCATCATCATAATAGTACCAAAGATACAGTCCACAGACCTCAAAAAGGTCAACAAGTTCAAGTGCCCAAGTGAGGATGCTTCAGTCCCACTTGGGAGGGAGAAGAAAGCAATCACAAGAGTGGAGGGAGGGAAGGACCTGGGAGGGGAAATGGATGGGGGCAGGGGGAAGAGAGGAATCTGATCTGGTATTCGGTGAGGGAAAAGGACTGAAGCCCTGAGGGCCAGCAGAAAGAATGGGAACAGGCAACCTCAGGATATAGGGGGGATCCTCCAGAATGCACCAGAGACCTGGGAGGTGAGAGACTCACAGGACTCAAAGGGAGGGACCTTAGATGAAATGCCCCACAATAGGGAGAGGGAACTTATAGAGCCCACCTCCAGCAGGAAGGCAGGGCGTCAAATGAGGGAGAGGGGGGACATTCCACAGTCATAACTCTGATCCATAACTGTTCCTGTTGAAAGAATTACAGGGATGGAAATGGAGAACCTGAGGAAAAAAAGGTCCATCAACAGGCCCAAAGTGGGATCCAGCTCAAGGGGAGGCCCCAAGGCCTGACACTATTACTGAGGCTATGGAGCACTCACAAAAAGGAACCTAGCATGACCACACTCCAGAAGACCCAACAAGCAGCTGAAAGAGTCAGATGCAGATATTTGCACCTAACCATTAGACGGAAGCAGCCGACCCCTGTTGTTGAATTAGGGAAGGCTGAAAGCTGAGAAGGGCAACCCTGTAGAAGGAGCAGCAGTCTCAATTCATCTGGACCCCCGAGATCTCTCAAACACTGGACCACCAAACAGGCAGCACACACCAGCTGATATGAGGCCCCCAACATACATACAATAGAGGACTGCAGGGTCTGTGTTCATTCAGAGATGATGCACCTAACCCTCAAGAGACTGGAGGCCCCAGGGAGTTTAGAGGTCAGGTGGTGTGGGTGGTAGGGACTTCCACGTGGAGACAGGCGTGAGGAGGTGGTATGGGATATGGAACAGTTGGAGGGTGGGATGGGGGGATAAAATATGGAGTGTAAAAAAAATTAATTTAAAAAATGAGGATGCTTTAACATACACAGAAACAATGTTTCCTCCCTCCATCTCCCTCTTTCCCTTCCCCCACCCCCTCGCGCTCTCTCGCTCATTTTCTTTATGGGCTGGTTTAAATGCTTCTGATGGGCTGCTGCTTCGATTGGTTTGCTGGCAGTGGAGGAGGCCTGTTCTATTTGCTTCATTTGTTAACATGGTTTCACTGAGGTTTCTTCAACTTGGTTTCTTCTTCCCACTAGAATCTTATGGAAACCAGGAAACTGGGTAGCAGTGCTGTCTTGAGGACAGAACCAAAATGAGCCTTACTGTGACAGAGGAAGCAGCTTTTGGAAATGCTAGCCACTTGATTTGTTGACCTGAGTTGGTCTCTGACAGCTTCTCCAGGTAGAGACTAGCGGAGTCCTTTCAGAACAGCAGAGTGAAGGACTGAATGCCATCCACTCAGATGTTTCATCAGCTTCCTGCACCTTCCTTCTCCCTCCGCCTAGCCCATGAGGTCACATCTAAGGCACAGCATAGCTTGTGGCTCCTTTTATCAGGTGGGAAGGACTAGGCAGGTCTTCCCAGCTTTATCAACATAATCTCTGACTGGCCCTTTCTCCCAGGTGGTTGTTGATTTTCTTAACACTAACCATTAAGTAGGCACCTTCGAGTAACTTCTTATCTTCTCAGCCATGTGTGATTAGCCCACTTTACACAGAAGGAAAATGAGGCTTAGTTGGTAGAAGTGAAGTCAGATTTTTTATTGTATTTTATAATGTGAAATATGTTATTTCTACTCCATTTTTGGCTAAGGGGAAATCACCAACTTTCCAGAATAATGTCCTTTCATGTGAAGTCACTCTCAGTTGGGTTTTACTCTCAGTTTGTTTTCTCCATGAGACTTCATCGATGTGTAGCATGGAGAGTGGTTGATGACACCAGAGTTAGTAAATAAGTAAATGACAACTGTGCACATTGGATTACCCCCATATCTATTCTTTCCTAGTTTTTCTTGTACTGTGGAAAACTGAACCAAGAATCAAGACATTAATTTTAGCTTACAGCTGTGGACTCTTCTGGTGATGGTAGAGACCAGGAGTGTATTCCATCTTTCCTGATTGTGACTTCTGCCTTCAAAGCCATCCAATTTTGATCCTGAGGACTCCCCTGATCTCTCTATCAGTACTCATCTTTTTTAACTGCCTGGTTAAATTGAGATTTCAGCTACCTGTACCTTATAATAAGTGTTATTTCTCAACACAAGAAGTGTTTTTGTTTGTTTGTTTGCAGTTTATTTTGTTTTTTGTTTGTTTTGGAGTTTTGCTTGTTTTTGAGGGGTGTACGACACCATCTGAGAACAGAGCACCTACCTTTGCATTGTGAGCACTCAGCTGCTACTTCTTCACACTCATCTGTGCCATAGTGACATGGTGTTTGCATTCAGTGTTGAATTTTACTATGCTGCTTTTTATATTTAGGGGCTACTACTAGGGGGTTAGAACTCAAGAAAATAAAGTCATATACTAAAATTTAGGAAAATGTTTCCTGACATGTCTAACTATTGAAGAGTACTAACTACCTCATTAGCAGTACAGTGTACTCTGTACTCAGAAGCAGAGGAAGATTTCCTCTAGAATTTTTACTTTACAATGTGAAGTTTGGGGAGTTCTGTGAACTTGACCTTTAGGCACAGGCTCTAGGCCTTCTGGGGAAGGCCTAGATATGAGAAGGATTTTAGATTATGTTTATAGAGTGTCCTTTCAATCTGTGGTAGCCCCATTCTTAGTTCTGATTGTCAGCCTTGCGCTCCAAAACACTGGGATATAAAAACAAGTTTTCAGTTTGAGAAAACCCAACAATACTATAATTGTGGCTACCAGTGGGGAAGTATTAGCTGTTGCTTCTGTTTTCTAACAACTCCTTCTGCCGTGTTTTAATGGTAAAGGAGATTTAAAGTGGTCTGATAGACAAGTTTCGGATAGACGTCACAAGTTTGAATATATGAGCTTGTGACAGGGTCTAGTCAGCCTTTGTGCTGACACCTATCTCATGCAACAAACACACGTTCCATTCTAGTTGACAGCTTTCTGTAGTGACTTTGTTTCATGCTTTTCTGAAAGTTGGTTAAGATTGTATATTTGCTATCATCTTTGTTATATAGAAGTCCTCATAAATATTAAGCAACATATTTGCTACCTACTCTCTCCTTTTTTAAGGTAACAAGATCCTAACTTGATCAGAAAGAGACTATCTCACATCAGTACTCTTTTTTTTTATTTTAAGATTTATTTATTATATTTATGAGTACACTGTTGCTCTCTTCAGACACACCAGAAGAGGGCATCAGATCCCATTACAGATGGTTGTGAGCCACCGTGTGGTTGCTGGGAATGAACTCACGAAGAGCAGTGCTCTTAACCACTGAGCCATCTCTCCAGCCCCTCATATCAGGACTCTTATTTAGTTCAAGTTGAAGCAAGTTTTAAAGATTGTGTCTTCCTTTTCCATCTTCTCCCCATAGAGCTTCCTTCTCGAGGCTGTGAAACTCCAGTGTATTGAAGCCAAAGTCAAAGTACCAGAAGAACTAAATTACATAAGAGTCTGTCAGTGATTCTTTTTTTCTTTTACTTGTTTTTATTTGTGTGTGTGGTATGTGTATATTTGAGCAGTTTTGTGTCCATGTATCTACGTACATGCATGAGTGTATTTTCTGGGCAGATGCAAATATGCGTGCATATGTGGAGAAGCCTTGTTCTTTGATCGACTACGCTTTGTTCTTGGAAACAGGATCTTTCAGTCAGACATGTAGCTCACTAATAAACCCCGTCTCCTCCTAAGACTGAAATTACAAGTGAGTCATCATACCTACTCAGCATTTAGGTGGGCTCTGATGATTCAAACTGTAGTTCTCTCAATTACCAAGCAAGCACTTTAACCACAAAGACATCCCTCTCTCTCCAGATTTTGATTCTTTAATCAAATTTGGTAAGCAGTTAAAAACTGTTCATGCATAAGAACTTGCCTCCCATTTATGTTTGCCCAGAAGATGTCAGCATCTTTGTGAATAACCATTTAGCATTGTCTTCATCGTCTTTATGAATATCCTTTTATCTTTAGCTCATTACTTCTTAACGCTAAGGACAGGTACTGTTTTATTTAGTGTTGATTGGGTTCTTGGAGATTTTGTTGGAATGGTTTAATCCCAAATAATTTCTTTTTGGTATTGTAAGTGGACCTGAATTCAGGCTTTCCAGAATGTTTAGATTCTCTTTGCTGCCTGAACTTAATTCTCCTGCTTGGATCACCCATTTCCCCAGCTCTGGAGTCAGATGGTTCTTTCGTTATTGTATAACTTAGACTGGGACACTTTTTGATAGAATACTAAGATATTGAGCTGAGTAGAGACGTCCCTGATCCTTGGAGATAAAGCCAGGGCTGCAAACAAGATGCCCATGGGAATGAAAAGACAGGAAGACTAGAATAAGGACTTGTAGTCCCTGCCATATCTGAGGGGCCTAGTGCTTCCAGATGGCTTGATTGTCTAGAGATGTTGAAAATGAAAGGTGTATGCTCCTCTTTCTCCGAGTGTGCGCATGCATGCACACACACTCAAAAGGGTCATGCATGTGACTCTCTGTGCTCTCAAAACCTTGTGTTAGTCTGGTTTTTTTCTTTTAACTCTGGATTGAATAGAATACCTGCTGTGGCCCATATCATATTCCATATGACCCATATACTTCAAACACTACCTTTTAGCATGAACATGCCAGTGACCTGAAATGACCTCAGACCTCATTTGTTTACTTCTGAAGCACATGCCCTGACATAGGTACAGAACTTGCACAGAATTGTGTGTAATAGTCCTCTACCTTTTCAGGGCCTCTCAGTGCAGAGGAGACTTTTCAAAAGACAGTGTCGTTTCAGGCCACCAGCTCCTCTGGGAGCATATCAGATATGGGTGGTTTTTTGTTTTGGTTTGGTTTTTTTCCCCTAGAATTTTAAATAGCAGTGTTCTCGTTGGAACCAAAAGAATCTACTAACATAAAAACTGGCTTCCACAGTCATAGAATATACCAACAGTTTAAGATGGAGAAGTTGAAAATTAATCATGACTCTACCTAATTATCAACTTGTTATTTACTTAATTTCTCTTTCTTTCTTTAAAGATTTAAACATGGAATTCAATCCTTCAGATCATCCTCGGGCCAGCACAATATTTCTCAGCAAATCTCAGACAGATGGTAAGTTAGTAATTCATTTGCTTTTTAAAATGTATTTAACCTAAATGCGGACATTGCTAGGATCTGATTTTTCATTTATTATAGAGTTCCTTATAGTGACCATAACATACTGTATGTAATGGTGCCCTTTGTTTATTCTGTGGTAATGAGTTAGATTTTTACAATTTCTCATTTGAAGCAACTATCTTCATTTTGACATTAGCTAGGTTACCTCTGGTAGTATTATTCTATAGTGAAAGTTAATTGAGTGAGAGATAATTGAGACCTAATTCCCTTTAGGTCCTAAAGTTAAGGATGTGACACAGAGTTCTGAAAGATCAGATGTGTTCAGTTGTCCAGCAGTAAGTAAAACAAAACAAAAATCTAATCTTTAAAAGAAAGCTAATTAACTCTCAGTCCTGTCACTCATCAGCTCAGTTGAGCCTGTACCTGAGATGCAGATCCTTTCCTTTCTTTCCTCCTCTTCCTCCTCCTTCTCTTCCTACTCTTCCTCTTTCTCCTCCTCTTTCTCCTCTTCTTCCTCCTCCTTCTCTTCCTACTCTTCCTCTTTCTCCTCCTCTTTCTCCTCTTCTTCCTCCTCCTTCTCTTCCTACTCTTCCTCTTTCTCTGCCTCTTTCTCCTCCTCTTCCTCCTCCTTCTCTTCCTACTCTTCCTCTTTCTCCTCCTCTTTCTCCTCTTCTTCCTCCTCCTTCTCTTCCTACTCTTCCTCTTTCTCCTCCTCTTTCTCCTCTTCTTCTTCCTCCTTCTCTTCCTACTCTTCCTCTTTCTCCTCTTCTTCCTCCTCCTTTTTTTTCCTTTGCTAAACACTAGATAACTAGCTCATTCTGAAGATGTTAGAATCCTTGCATCCTGTCCTAAGTGTGTGTATTTTTCCTATGGTGTGGGCGTAGCTCTTCTTAGCCCCTGGCTTACCTCACTCTTCTCTGGCCCTTGGTTTCAAAGGAGAGGAAAGATAACACGAACTCAGTTTTTGTAAATCTTTCCGGACACCAGTAGAGAAGTAGGGCATAGGGCAAGGTGACCAGGATATGCCTGGCGAAGGGAAAACCTGCCGGTTCTACCCTTGACTCTGGACAGATTGATGGTTCTAATTCCGTTTAGGTCTACAGAGACTAAAAAGAAGACAAACATATCTAAAACAGTAGTTTTATGTATAAGAATGGAGATTGCCTCAGTAGTGGGTGGATATCAGCTTTGACACAATGTGGATGATTGTCAAGCAGAGTCCTTGAAAAAAATCTCAAAGAGTAAGAAAAGAAAAAATCAATAAGCACCGAATACTGGTGAAGGATGCTTTCAATTTATTAGGTTAAAAAAAATGTCAACCCTAATTTTTTCTCTTTGACAAATGAAAAGCTGCTGAGAGGTATAGCATATTACAAGCAAAAGAAGGTGGGATAGGATAGAGAGATGAGAATGAGGATCAAAACTGATTTTCCCTAAATACTGGAGAACAGTGAGGTGAGAAACTAGTGTCTAGCTGTCTGGTGGCAGATAGGGCTCTACTGTTGAGCTAAGATGTCTTCCCTATTATCTCCTGTGATTGTCAGAGTCTCTGGGTGAGTGGCACACTGTGGTTGTCCTGGTAAAAAGAAGTGATTTAACAAAAAGAAGGATTATTCCAGAAATAGGCTAAGCCATTCATCTCTCTAGAATCCATCTTTCTTCCCTTTTACTAGAATTTCAGATCTTTGTATATTGCTTTAGTTTCTCCTAACTACTAGGGCTTTCTACTCTACATGCAGACATAACTGAGTTCCATATTACAAACAAGAAGAAAAGTGACCTCTTCCAGTAAGTGTTCTCTGCTCTTTTCATTCAGATTGCTTCCCTGACCTGGGATTCAGGGGGACATTTCAGTCCTGTGGTCTTCACTGCCATAACTTCTGTCGTTCTGCAGGCAGAGCCAGCTGCTGAAAACAGTCCTCTTTAATGCACAGTCAATTTATCACTGATTTTAAAAAGTGGTTGTTTTTTTTTTTAATTCATATAACAATCTTGGCAACTTTAGTGACTTATTTTTGAGGGAAGTAGTTGAGAGAATTGGGTATTTATTTTATGAAGCAACTTTGAACAACTTGGTACAGAAAACAAAGCTACCATTGCTTTTCTATTCATACATGTTAGAACAATTGCACCACATGCTGCCAGGTTGCAGTGTTTGTGTTTACCTGTTCGCTCCTTAATTCCACATCATCATCTCCTGGACTTCTCCCTTGGAGCCTGACTCTGATGGGATTTCTTAGTGACTCAGAGTGTATGGTCCTAATGGGAGCCTTTGTTGGGTCCAGGTTCTCCTCATACATCTAGAGCAGTGGTTCTTAACCCGTGGTTCTCAACCCCAGGTAGCATGTAGGATATTTATATTATGATTTATAATAGTAGCAAAATGACAGTTATGAAATAGCAATGAAATAATTTTATGCTTGGAGTCACCACAACATGAAGAACTTTGCAGCATTAGGAAGGCTGCAAGGAACTGCTTTAGAGCCTATGCACAGAGCCGGCAGATTATGTGTTCTCTATTCAAAGTGGCTGCCTCTCCTCAGCCTTCTGTCATACTACTAATCTCTAGCCATTTTAGCTCTGTAAACACCTGAGCTCAAGACCTTACTCTCTTCTAGCCCTGAGTTATTGTGTGAGAAATACAAGTTTTTCCTAATTTATTTCTCAGCATTGTTTTATATGCTTTATGTGCTGTGTGCTAGTGCACTTCAGAACTGTAGATTGCTAGACAACCATCTCACTTACCTGTCTGTCTTTTCTTTGGCCAATGAACAGTAGTATCCCTCTTTTCTGGCTTTTTAAATTATGCAGTACATTATAACTAAGCATATTCACCCATGTGTGTAACTGAACATGAAACTTGAATTCCTAGCTACCTATGTCTTTTTACCTAATCAGCCTCTCTGTCCCCTCTCCCATGTTCCCAGACCTGTAACTGTTGTTAAATGCTGTACTTCTGTGACTAGCCCTTTGAAATTCTGTATGTCAAGAGATTATACTGTTTGTCTTTCTATGACGACTTACTTTGTTTCACATTGAATCTCATTATTCAGAGTGAACTCTTTGGTTTGGATTTTTGAAACAGTGTCTTGGTTTGTATCCTATACTGGCCTGGATGGAACTCAGCATTTCTCCTGCCTCAGTCTCAGTAAAGATTGCAGGTATATGCCACCAACCCCCAAACTGTCACTGTTTATAAATAAAAACTATGTATGTTACCTTTTGCTTAAGAAGAGAGATGGCTTTCTTCAGTTTGTTCTAAGTATGCTGCTACCAGGTATAGAAAGTT